>NC_081412.1:151160162-151479912 GCF_030272615.1 Cryptomeria japonica
GCATGAGAAAAGGAAAGAAAGAAAAATGATTTTTAATTATTGCATGTTAGACAATTAGAAAATAAAATAAAATTGTTTTTATTACTAAATTTAGGTTTTTGGGAAAAATATATTCAACCTAGAATTTTAGTTTAAAAAGGGGAATAGGTCTTTATTTTAGGGGGACACGGGAAACAGGTCAGGGATTTAGGTGAAGAGAAATTCATTTGGAAGCTTGTTGAAGGATTGGTTCTCTTCTCCAAATTTCTTCCAGGAAAGCTATACCAGGTTGGGTGGCTTCTTTTGATTGTTTGTTTTAAAGAAAATATTTCTATTTCTTCTTCTTTTTGAATAATGTGTGTGTTAAGATGTTTGTCAAATCTAAAATCCTGTTTGATTCTTGGCTAAAGTTCATTACTGAATATAATTTCTAGTTTATGAAAAGGAGTTATTTCTAGGTATTTTCAGATTAAATTTTGAGAAAATTGAGAAAAGTTATTATGGCAAATTTTGCCAAGATTTTTATTGTTCTTGAAAATTGCCAGAATTGGAAGGAATGTGATTTACTAGAGAAAATATTCCCTCTTGTTTTATTTTTTTCGATATTTGGCTATGGCAGTCCTTTTTAATATTTTTTATCTCTATGAAATTGTTTATTTACATTAGAAATAAATTTAATTATTAATTAAATTTATTGGATTATTTAACTTTTGGGGAAATTGTTTTATATAATTATTTTTGGAAAAAAAAAAGATAAAAGAAATTGTATAAAATTCTTGGGAAATAAATTTTATTGGAAATTGTATATTATAGTTTTATGCTATTAATTTTTATTGGAGATTGGATATTATAGTTTATATGCTATTAAGATTATTTTTTTAAAAAAAATTTAAGAAAAGGTTGGTAGCAGGCTACCGCCTACGGTAGTAATGCTACCAACGGTAGCAGCTACTACCCTATGGTAGCAAATGCTATCGTGCGGTAGCAGTGCTATCGTAGGGTAGCATATGCTATCGTGCAGGTAGCAGTATATGCTACCGTGTGGGTAGCAATGCTACCGCATGGCAACATGCTGCCCTAGGGTAGCAAGCTACCAGATTTAAATTAAATCATAGTTATACATTGTGTTTCCTTTTGCTTGGCCACCGAAGTTTATAAGTTTGGATTTGTTTAATTTTTAATATGTTCAAAAGTAATAATAATATTATATTTATATATATATATATATATATATATATATATATATATATATATATATATAATTTGTTGTGGTTTTAATTAGGTTATTTTGAAAAATATAGCTATTTCATAATTAGTGGAAATGAAAATTATTCCAAATTTAAATCTTCTCTTTATCATATATTTTAATGTGATATAATTATATAATATTATATTAGAAGAATATACATATTATGTAATTATAATATATTATAATATATATATAATTTTTAATTTGGAATTTAATTTAGATTATTGATATAGTCTAATCAGATCTGTTTGTTAATAAATTATGAACATATACATTAGGAGATTAAATTTTTATGTGATTGTTTAAACTTTATTGGACAAATGACAAAATTGAATTCTTTGCATTAATATAGTAGTGTTTTCTTATTTTCTGGAAAATCTTTAATTGCGGGTTATTTATGCTTTTGGTTGTTTTAAGAAAAGATTGTCTGTATTAGGATCTTGTGTAAATGGTATTTGTAATCAAGCTTAATTTCGTTGCAATTCTGGTTGAGTTGTCATTATGTCATATGTTATTATATCTCCTTGGTCAAGTGTTGTTATATAACCCCGTTGATGTGAGCCATTGTGTGTTTTGTCCAAATAGTCAATCTTGGTTTAGTGATTATGTATCCTTCACCTATGGTTTGTTAGGATTAGATATGGCTATCTATTTCACCATAGAGTTCTCGTAGAGAGACCTATTCCTATTAATGTCCTATGAGAGAGAGTGGTTTTTGAGTCAGTGTCGCGCATGAAGTGGATGGCAAGATAACCCCTCGAAAGTCAGTTAAAAAGTGATAACCTAATAATTGATTAGGGGGTGGGTAGAATAAATATTATTTAAAATAATGTACCTCATGCATAGGTGAGTGCTAGCACAGGGCTCATAACGTTGCGAGAAGGCCTGGAATGGAAAACTTACCACCTTGTCTTCATGAAAGGATTGGTAGGGTCCGCATGAGACTTAGATGGAGCCGGAGGTTCGGGAGAGGTTACTAGGATAACCCAGGATGGGGTCGAGACCTATGGAGGCCTACCATGGTAACCACCATAAGCCATCATGTGATGACACTCTCTCCTTAGAGTCACTAGTGTTTGTGAGTTGAGTCACATGGATATTTGTGGAGTCATGTAGTTCTTTCATTCTTGTCTTACTTTTGCTTGCTTGAGGGTTTTCTACTATCTCCTAGCACGGTGGGGTGGTTCCATTTCGGGATCACATGGTCGGGTGGTAGTGCCACTTCCCATCGGATGTTCTAGATTGTATCTTTAGGTGAGGAAAGGCTTCGCTGGTGTTTCTTGGTTCGTGGTTCATGTACCAGCTCTTGTTTGTGATCATTGTTTAGTTGAGACCTTGTGGTCATTGTATCAGACTTTTATGTAACCTTGATATTGCGACTTTTGGATTCCGTGGTATTTTTGGAAGCCATTTATTCATGGATATTGTATTATTATGTCAGTGAAATGTATGTTAATTCAGTTGCTTTGAACTTATGTATAAATGAAATATGGATAAATCAATGCATTGGAATACTTTGATTCTTTCATTATGGAATTTAGATTTATGTGTAGGTTTATTCTCAAGCATTTAATTTACCTAATTAAATGGACAATTGGATTAACCATGGTGTTAATATAATTTGTGAATTGATCATCATTGGTAACCCTTAGGAAATCATGTGTTAGACTTCTGATGTGTTATTAAACGTGTTACTATTATAATTAATGCACTTATTCTTTTTTTTTTAAAAATTATTTCACCCTTTAGTTACCTAGTTGTGTTGTTTTCCTCTAGGGTTCCTAGCAGGGCATTACATTTGGTATCAGAGCCCAAGTTTCAACACTAGGTACTCTAGGTTTGTAGTGAGCCTTTCAATTGACCTTTTTACTTGGGTCTTAATGTTTGTGTTTCTCTTGTCTTATCCTTGTCGTAGATCTGAACCATTTTCTCTTTTGTGGTGCTAGGTCATGGCTAGGAAAGCTAGAGGAGGTGGCTATATGGATGGTCGCAAGGGAGGTAGAGGTGGAGGATGGGGCCGTGGTTCTGACCGTCACAATCCTTCACCACCACCCACTCATGTGAGTGTTGAGCCAGAGTAGTCTATTCATCAGGAGTCGAAACAGTCTGTTCATCAGGATTCTCAGCATGCAGGAGAGTAGGTTCCTGAAAGGGAAGAGCTGAGATAGATGTTTCAGGAGGTTCTGGCTAGGTTAGGCCACATGCCTGAGTTTGAGCAACCTATTCATGCTCAGGTTGAGGAACCGCATTAGAAGGTTCCAGAGGAGAGAGAGAGGGAGAGATCACCCAGGAGGAGGGAGATACCAGCTGACTGAGATCCACCTTCTTTGGGTCACATAAAGGACTTGATGAGGTCCAACCCTCCTTACTTTGATGGTATGGGTACCGGTCTCAAGGCAAAGACCTATCTCATCGGTTTGGACCGATGTTTCGCTATGTTTCCATATAGTAGCAACACCAAGGTGAGATGTGCTATTATGCATCTCAATAGTTTTGCTTCGATCTGGTGGAGATTAAAGGAGGAGAATATCGGTGTATGCATTAATACCATAACATGGGAGCTATTTCTAGAGAGATTCAAGGCATGATTTCTCTCACCCCAGTGGAGGCAGACTTTGGCAAATGAGTTCTACGCCTTGCATCAGTATGGTATGACAGTAGACCAGCATGAGCATAGGTTCTATGAGCTCAAACAGTATGCTAGGATTGGTAATGATGAGGCTATGCTTGTTCAGCACTTATTGAGAGGTTTGAATGATTGCATCAGTGGAGGAGTGAGGGTGTTTGAGCCACCTTCAGTTGAGATAGTCATGGAGAAAGCCAGATTGGTTGAGTTGAACCTTAGCCATGCACTTGGTGGTCAGACAGGTGTATAGATAGGGAGTGCACCTTCCAATGGGAATAGAGCTTGGGGAAATTAGATCTAGTCAGTTGCACCATTTAGGACTCCTCAGGCACCCGCTAAGGGTGGATAGCAGTAGCAGCAACCATCGAAACCGAAACAGTTCCAGGGCCAACAAGGTGGCAACTCTCAATATAAGAAGAACAGGAACTGGCAGAAGGGCACACAGGGCCCTATAGGGCAGTCCTCACAGAGTGCATCTCACACCCCTAGCTAGAGAAGTTTCCAGTAGTCTAGTGGGTCGATAGGTAATAGAGGAGCTTTCTTCTCTTGTGGGTAGTTTGGTCACAGAGCCGCATAGTGCCCTCAGTGTTTCCACAATACAGGTAGTCATAGGCCAATAGCATCAGAGCCTATAGTGGGAGATGCAGGGAGATCCCATGGAGTGTTTGCAGTAGTGGATGACCGCCAAGCTAATCATCAAGGTACAGTTATTGAGGCAGTAGGTATGTTGCATGGAATCCCTATCTCTGTACTTTTTGATTCCGATGCTTCAGATTCTTTCATTTCTTCATCCATTATGGAGCGGTGTGGACTCGCATCTACTAAGCAGGTGGATAGGTGGCAAGTAGAGTTGGCTACAGGTGTCTGTGTCTCGGTAGATGCCTTTATCCCCTGTTGCAAGTTGGACCTAGGAACCATATTTACTTCAGTTGACCTTCAAGTCATTCCTTTGGGTTCTTATGGAGTTGTGTTGGGGATGGATTGGTTATCATCTCACAGTGCTCATGTAGACTATCGTAAGAAGACAGTGGAGTGTTTAGATGATCTTGGTAGAGAAGTGGAGATTGTTGGAGTTCGGAGACTGATATCCTTACGTATGATTTCCGCTATGCAAATTAAGCGATGCATGCGTAGAGGGTGTCATCTTTTTGCAGTTACTCTTAAGGATGTGGATGAGTCAGAGAGTCAAGAAATCACTCTTGATGGTCACCCTATTCTTTGAGAGTATGCTAATGTGTTTCCATTGGATATTCCTGGTATGCCTCTGAAGCAAGACATAGACTTTCGCATTGATTTGGTTCCTAGTGCAAAACCTATTTTGAGAGCTCCATATCGGATGAATACTCAGGGGTTGAGTGAGTTGAAGTTGTAGATAGAAGAATTGTTGGCCAAGGGATTCATTCATCCTAGTGTTTCCCCTTGGGGTGCGCCTGTTATCTTCATTAAGAAGAAAGATGGTTCTCTTCAGTTATGCATTGATTACCGACAGCTAAATAAGGTAACCATCTGGAATAGATATCCATTGCCTCATATAGATGACCTTTTTGATCTGGTTAAGGGAGCCAAGGTGTTATCTAAGATTGACCTAAAATTTGGATACCATCAGTTGTGCATTCAGGATGCAGACATTCATAAGATAATATTTCATACTCGTTATGGTCACTATGATTTCACAGTGGTGTCATTTGGGTTGACGAACGCGCCTTTGGTTTTCATGAGCCTCATGAATGGGGTTTTATGCACCTACCTAGATCGTTTCATCATTGTATTCTTGGATGACATTCTTATTTATTCTAGATCTATGGAAGAGCATGAGGGTCACGTCAGGTTTTGCAGTGCTTGAGAGAGAATTAGCTTTATGCTAATTTGGTGAACTGTGACTTCTTCCAGTCTGAGGTGAACTATCTTGTTCATGTGGTTTTAGGAGAAGGTATATCTATGGATCCTTCAAAGATACAAGCCATTATTGATTGACTAGCACCGACCAACGTTTTAGAAGTTAGGAGTTTTATGGGTTTGGCCGGATATTACCATCACTTTGTTCAGGGTTTTTCTCAGATAGAACACTCGATTACTTCTCTTCAGAGGAAAGGGAAGAAGTTTGTTTGGTCAGATGAGTGTGAGGTAGCCTTTCAAACCTTGAAGGAGCTCGTTGTCAGTGCTCCGATTTTGGCAGTTCCTGATCCATCTAGAGATTTTATGGTATGCACAGATGCCTCTTTGGAAGGTATAGGTGCAGTGCTTATGCAGGATGGACGTGTGGTTGCTTATGAGTCTCATAAACTCAAGAACCATGAGTTGAACTATCTAGTTCATGATTTAGAGTTGGCAGTTGTAGTTCATGCTTTGGTTAGATGGTGACATTTCCTATTAGGGCATCAGTTTGAGCTACATAGTGATCACCGCAGTCTGCAGTATATATTCACACAGCCGAACTTGAATGCTCTACAACGGAGATGGATGGAATTCTTCTGTGAGTATGATTTTGAGGTTCATTATATTCAGGGGAAAGAAAACATGGTGGCAAATGCTTTGAGTCGTAGGCGGCATGAAGTTTTAGCATTGTCCCCTGGAGTAGAGTTGAGAGAGAGGATTCTAGGAGTTCTTCCTCAGGATACTTGGTATCAGGATGTTAGAGCTGTGATAGAGTCCAGAAGGCCTTTAGAGGGTAGATTTTCTGGATATAACCTTGAGATAGATGGACTTCTTCATCACCTTGGATAGATTTATGTACCTCCTTTGGAGGGTCTTCGTGTTTTGATCATGATTGAGGCCCATCATGCACCTTATTTGGCACATCCAGGTGTCAAGAAGATGCACGTAGATCTTAGATAGATTTATCATTGGGCTGGTATGAAACGCGACATTGTTGATTTTGTGTTTAAGTGTTTAGAGTGTCAGCGAGTGAAGGCAAAGCATCAGTACCCAGCAGGGCTTTTACAGCCTAATTTGGTACTGGATTGGAAATGGGATGTCATTTCCATGGATTTCATTGTTGGGTTATTTGTCTCTTCACGTCATCATGATGCCATCATGGTCATAGTTGACAGATTGACAAAGGTTGCTCACTTTGTTCCTATTCAAGCTTCCTATACGGCAGCAGTGGTGGCACAAGTGTTCTTGGAAGATGTAGTGAGATTGCATGGGATTCCAAGGTGGATCATCTATGATAGAGATCATGTCTTTACCTCAGCATTGTGGACCTCACTTCAGCATACTTTAGGGACAATTGAATTTTAGTTCAGCGTATCACCCAGAGACGGATGGTCAGACTGAGCAGGTGAATTAGGTGTTAGAGGACATGCTTCGCATGTATGTGATGGACCAGTAGTCACGATGGGAGGACTATATCTATCTAGTGGAGTTTGATTATAACAATGGATATCATAGCTCCATAGGTATGTCCCCCTTTCAGGCATTGTATGGTCATCCTTGTCGTACTCCTTTGAGTTGGGATCAGCTAGAGGACAGGGTGCTTATAGGACCGGATATTCTTTGAGAGATAGAGAAGCAGGTAGAGCGGATTCGTGAGCATTTGGTAGCTGCACAGGATAGGCAGAAGAAGTATGCAGATGCTCATAGGATAGATCATCAGTTTTCTATTGGTGACCATGTGTTCTTGAGAGTGCATCCATAGAAGAGTTTGATCTGTTATGTAAAGGGTTCTAAGTTGGCACCTCGGTTTTTTGGGCCTTTTGAGATCCTTGAGAGGATAGGACCTATTTCCTATCGTCTTGCCTTCCCAACGAGTCTATCCCGCATCCATGATGTCTTTCATGTATCAGTTCTTTGACCTTATCATCCTGATGTGACACATGTTCTTGATTGGAACTCTTTGCAGGTCGAGGATGGACAGCTTTCCATGGAGCCCATGCACATTCTTCAGTGTAAGGATTTGATCCTAAGGGGTCACACCATCAACCAGGTAAGGGTCCTATGGGAGCCAAATGATGAGACCTCGGTGACTTGGGAGGATGCATCGAAGATGAGAGAGTTGTATTATTATTTGTTTTAGGCTTCTAGGAGTAAGCCAAGTTTTGGGGGCGAGAATGCAGTACCCCTACTCATTTGAACTCATTAGAATCATATTTTATTATTGTTTACTTTCAATGGATACATTACCATAATGTGTTATTCAAACTTTTATGACATTGTTTCATGTTTTATCTAGATATTAGATGCATAATTTATTTGCAGTATTTCAGTACTTGTGATTTATGGCATTTTATAGATTATTGCTATGTACTGACACTTTACTTTATCTATGCAATGTGAAATTATATGTTGTGTGTCTGCGAGTTTATTGGATGCAAGGGGACGATTTTCCTTCACTCATTTCGGTGAGACAGGGAACGTCGCGATTCTCCTTCATCAGCATGTATGTCGTGTTTTCTATATTGTATATATGCATGTGTGGTTCGGTGATATAGGATATTGTAGGTACAAGTACCAGGTAGGTACGGCGTATCATCTCCACCTGGCTTCACAGGTCTGAGCGTGCCTTATATTTGTCCAATGGAAGTGGAGGAGGTAGTAGTTGACCCTATTTTACTCAGTTACACTCTTGTGAGTGTTGTCAGTTGGTCGTCCTGTCAGTTTGTTCGGCCTTCGTATTTTGTCATTTGATATTTTTATGAGTATTTGCTTGAGGTTTGCTCAGTTTGTGTGTTTAGTGGTTTTAAATTAAT
The DNA here is from genome assembly GCF_030272615.1 of Cryptomeria japonica. Taxonomy (NCBI): domain Eukaryota; kingdom Viridiplantae; phylum Streptophyta; class Pinopsida; order Cupressales; family Cupressaceae; genus Cryptomeria; species Cryptomeria japonica. Next base: position 151,168,705 of record NC_081412.1, read on the forward strand.
TAATTAAATTTATGGAGTTATCTCATAGTTGGTATTTTTGAATTATGTATTTTATGCATTGAGATTATAAATTTAGTTAATTAAAAGAAGTTATTAAATTAAGTTGCAAGCTTCATGATATTAGAAATATATTTTATTTAAATTTTAGTGAAAAATAAATTAGATTGATTTCATTTATTGTTTCCTAGAGTTTTGAATAAATAAATGAATAAAAGAATTAATTAGAATTAAAGTATTGCTTTAATCTCTTTATTTAGAAAATTAACTAATTTGCATGAGAAAAGAAAAGAAAGAAAAATGATTTTTAATTATTGCATGTTACAAAATTAGAAAATAAAATAAAATTGCTTTTATTACTAAATTTAAGTTTTTGGGAAAAATATATTCAACCTAGAATTTTAGTTTAAAAAGGGGAATAGGTCTTTATTTTAGGGGGACATAGGAAACAAGTCAGGGATTTAGGTGAAGAGAAATTTATTTGGAAGCTTGTTGAAGGATTGGTTCTCTTCTACAAATTTCTTCTAGGAAACCTATACCAGGTTGGGTGGCTTCTTTTGATTGTTTGTTTTAAAGAAAATATTTCTATTTCTTCTTCTTTCTGAATAATGTGTGTGTTAAGATGTTTGTCAAATCTAAAATCCTGTCTGATTCTTGGCTAAAGTTCATTACTGAATTTTATTTCTAGTTTATGGAAAGGAGTTATTTCTAGGTGTTTTCAGATTAAATTTTGAGAAAATTGGGAAAAGTTATTATGGCAAATTTTGCCAAGATTTTTATTGTTCTTGAAAATTGCCAGATTTGGAAGGAATGGGATTTACCAGAGAAAATATTCCCTCTTGTTTGATTTTTTTCGATATTTGGCTATGGCAGTCCTTTTTAATATTTGTGCAACTCTGTGAAATTGCTTATTTACTTTAGAAATAAATTTAATTATGAATTAAATTTATTGGATTATTTCAGTTTTGGGGAAATTGTTTTATTTAATTATTTTTGGAAAACAAAAAAAAGAAATTGTATTAAATTCTTGGGAAATAAATTTTATTGGAAATTGTATATTATAGTTTTTATGCTATTAATTTTTATTGGAGATTGGATATTATAGTTTATATGCTATTAAGATTATTTAAAAAAAAAATTAAAAACAAAGGTTGGTAGCAGGCTACCACGTACGGTAGTAATGCTACCGACAATAGCATGTGCTACCGTGCAGCAACATGTGCTACCGTGCGGCAGCATGTGCTACCATAGGGTAGCTGGTAGCATGTTGCCCTAGGGTAGCAAGCTACCAGATTTAAATTAAATCGCAGTTATACACTGCGTTTCCTTTTGCTTGGCCACCAAAGTTTATAAGTTTGGATTTGTTTAATTTTTAATATGTTCAAAAGTAATTATAATATTATATATATATAGATAGATAGATAGATTATTTGTTTTGGTTTTAATTAGGTTATTTTGAAAAATAAAGCTATTTGATAATTAGTGGAAATGAAAATTATTTCAAATTTAAATCTTCTTTTTATCATATATTTTAATGTGATATAATTATATAATATTATATTCGAAGAATATACATATTATGTAATTATAATATATTATAATATATATATAATGTGGAATTTGGAATTTAATTTAGATTATTGATATAGTCTAATCGGATCTATTTGTTAATAAATTATGAACATATACATTAGGAGATTAAGTTTTATGTGATTGTTTAAACTTTATTGGACAAATGACAAAATTGAATTCTTTGCATTAATATAGTAGTATTTTCTTATTGTTTGGAAAACCTTTAATTGCAAGTCATTTATGCTTTTGGCTGTTTTAAGAAAAGATTGCTTGTATTAGGATCTTGTGTAAATGGTATTTGCAGTCAAGCTTAATTTCATTGCAATTCTGGTTGAGTTGTCATTATGTCATATGTTATTATATCTCCTTGGTCAGGTGTTGTTGTATAACCCCATTAATGTGAGCCATTGTGTGTTTTGTCCAAATGGTCAATCTTGGGTTAGTGATTGTGTATCCTTCACCTATGGTTTGTCAGGATTAGATATGGTTGTCTGTTTCGCCATATAGTTCTCGTAAAGAGACATATTCCTGTTAGTGTCCTATGAGAGAGAGTGACTTTCGAGCGGGGGCCACTCTTGAAGTGGATGGCAGGATAACCCCTCGAAAGTCAGTTAAAAAGTGATAACCTAATAATTGATTAGGGGGTGGGTAGAATAAATATTATTTAAGATAATGTACCTCGTGCATAAGTGAGTTCTAGTATAGGGCTCATAATGTTGTGAGAAGGCCTGGAATGGCAAACTTACCACCTTGTGTTCACGAAAGGATTGGTAGGGTCTGCATGAGACTTAGATGGAGCTAAAGGTTCGGGAGAGGTTACCAGGATAACCTAGGATGGGGGTCAGGACCTATGGAGGCCTACCATGGTAACCACCATAAGCCATGCAATGACACTCTCTCCTTAGATTCACTAGTGTTTGTGAGTTGAGTCACATGGATGTTTGCAGAGTCATGTAGTTCTTTCATTCTTGTCTTACTTTGTCTTGCTTGAGGGTTTTCTACTATCTCCTAGCACGGTGGGGTGGTTCCATTTCGGGATCACATGGTCAGGTGGTAGTGCCACTTCCCATCGAATGTTCTGGATTGTATCTTCAAGCGAGGAAAGGCTTCGCTGGTGTTTCTTGGTTTGTGGTTTATGTACCAGCTCATGTTCGTGATCATTGTTTAGTTGAGACCTTGTGGTCATTGTATCAGACTTTTATGTAACATTGATATTGTAACTTTTGGATTTTGTGGTATTTTTGGAAGCCATGCATTTATGGATATTGTAATATTATGTCAGTGGAATGTATGTTAATTCAGTTGCTTTGATCTTACGTATAAATGAAATATGGATAAATAAATGCATTGGAATACTCTGATTATTTCATTATAAAATTTAGATGTATGTGTAGGTTTTTTCTCAAGCATTTAATTTACCTAATTAAAAGGACAATTGGATTAACCATGGTGTTAATATAATTTGTGAATTGATCATCGTTGGTAACCCTTAGGAAATCATGTGTTAGACTTTCGTTGTGTTATTAAACATGCTATTGTTATAATTAATGCACTTAATCTTTTTTTTTTTTAATTATTTCACCCTTTAGTTGCCTAGTTGTGTTGTTTTCCTTTAGGGTACTTGGCGGGGCATTACATAATGTATATCGTCATGCATTAATTAAATAAGGGATAAATTATAATAGGAGCCTTATATTATAAAAATAAATAAATCAATCTTACCAAGGAATCTAATTAAATTATTTGGTTAATATATCATATAGTGGATTTTCTATTGTGTCATGTTTTTTTGCAAAAAAAATATTTAGACTTTTAAAAAAATAAAATATCTTGTTGACTTTTTGTGTGTGAGGAAATTTAAATTTAAATTTAAATGTATTGAATTTGGAAGAAAGCATTTCAATTTTTATTATAGGAAAAGTAATATTTTCCAAGGAAAAGATTTTTGCCCTAAAAATATATTTAGGTAAAAATCCTTTTTATTGGGGGATTTTTCCAGAATATGGAGGTTCTGGTATTTTGGGAAAATTGGTTTTCTTGTTGAAAAAGTTCTTGCATTTGGAAGGATTGGGTGCTCTCCTTCAATTTTCTTCCAGGAAAGCAATTGAAGGTTGGATTATAAAACTTGTGTTTTGTTCATTTTGTTAAAATATCTCAAAATGTGTGACTGTAATTGCTTTCTTCTTTTTCTTTCTATTTGGAAGAAATAATTGGTTGAGAAATTTTCTCTTTAGCTGGGTATTATGGGTTATCAATTTAATTTTAATGAACATATATGCAGTTCATTCTTTTTCTATTGTGAAATTGGGTTAGGGGGTTTTCAAATTTCTCAATTTTGGGAATAAAGAAATTGGCTGTGAAATATGGATGAATTGAAAATTTCTTTAAAATTTGTTATCTGAATCATTGTTTTCAGATTATGGGATGCACATTATTGAATGCATTAACATTCAATTTATTTACTAATTTTATTCAACATTGATCTAGGCAACAAATTTATTCTGTTGTTTTGGTTGTTGTTTTGTTTTATTTTTTTGGGGTTTGGGCATTTGAATTTTCTTTTTTTGTTATGGTGGCTCAACCACAGTGTGGGAACCCATGGTTGTAGGAGCACCATAGCAACGACAACCAACGGTTGTGGGCGCAACTATTGTGGGAGCCCCATGACAGTGGGCGCCACTATTGTGGCAACCCACAGTTGTGGGTAAAGCCCACGACAATAGAATTTCCACCACCGCCACACCCCTTCCCATACACAACCGCCCTAATTAATTTTCAATCCTATGAAAAATATATGTAATTTCGAATTATTTTATCTGACAAACAATTTGATTTTTGTTATATGATATTTTGATATGTGTGTGTGTGTGTGTGTGTGTGTGTGTGTGTGTGTGTATTGTTATATAAATGATTATCAGTTTTAAACAGAAAAATAAATAGATATGTATTGTTATATATATATATATACACACACACACACACACACACATATACATATGTATATATGTATACATATAGATACATATATATATCTATATATATATATATATATGTATGTATCTATATGTATACATATATATGTATATGTATACATATGTATATATATGTACATAGATACATATGTATATGTGTGTGTGTGTGTATATATGTATCTATATGTATACATATATATGTATATGTATACATATGTATATATATGTACATATATATATATGTACATATATATATATATGTACATATATATATATGTACATATATATATATGTGTACATATATATATGTACATATATGTACATATATATATGTATTATATATATATATATATATGTACATATATATACATATGTATACATATACATTTATATGTATATGTATATATGTGAAATTTGGAATTAAGAAAGTATGAATTAAATGTTAATATTGATTGGATATTATTGTAATAACTTTGGAAAATTTCTTATTAGTAATCATAGATTAATTTAGTCAATATGGCTTCAGTTGAAAAGATCTTTTTTTGGATTCAATAATGGCCCTTTTAGACTGTGACTTGCTTTTATTTCGTAAAAGATTGCTTCGCATTTATATTGCAAGTGAAACCTGTTTTTAGTCATTTATTGGATTGGAAACTTAATGGCTTAATTTTATTTAAAGGAGGGATTTTCATGTGTGTGTGGGTATGGTTTTTTTCTAATCAAGCCATTGGGCAAGTCAATTGGGTATATGTTGACTTGGACCTTTTCATGCGTTTTCCCTATTGTAAATTTTCTTATCTAGGAGGAATTAATTAATTAAAAGAGTTACAATTAGATAATAATAGATTTCAATTATATTATTGAATTGTCTTTATTACTCCTTAAAATGGTTATATGTTTAGTGTGCAAGTGAAATGTGTTGGCTTGATGATGAATTTTGTATTGGATGACTTTATGTGTTGTCATTGATGGCACATATACACACACATATATGATCATATTGTCATAGTCATCTTAGTTAAATCAAACCGGTATGATATGTATAGAGAAGTCTAACCAGTATGAAGTTGTCTAGCCGATATATGTAGACAACTGGTATATGAAGTAATGAATTGGTTTTGGTCAATTCCACTGACACCAGTTTTGAGATACAGTGGAGAGCGACAAGGAGGCAAATGGAGACAATCGGTCTATGAGTTGGAAGAAGTTAACACTCATCTGGTATCAGTGTTCCAATGGTTTTCATTGATTGTGTGATGAGTTATCACCAGTCATGATGAGTTATCTCTAACCGACATTTTTGACGGTGATCTGTGATGTGTTATGGAAGATTGTCTAGATTCACTGAACCTAGAAAATTGTGATGAGGTTCTTGAGCTAGCATGAAATCTAATGTCTATAAAAAGACATTGTGATGAGCTATTTTGATATGCAAGATACAAGTGATGTTATGAGTTAGAGTTGATGCAATTTATTTAAGGAGTTGCAGAGTATATCGGTGATGCAGTATTGAGTGAGCAGAAAAGGATCTATACAAGCAAGGTGTGTTATTCCTAGATCATACCACTTGTTGTTTTCTAATCACTACAGTAGTTAAATCCCCTAATCGGGTAAGCTCTAACAGGCTTCATTGTACAAATCCTCTAGCCAGGTGATCCATTAGTTTGGATTTGAAATCCTCTATCGAGGTTACTCCTAACAAGTTATTACCTTTAACCGAGTATATCTCCTAATAGGGATTTGGGATTTTTAACAAGATTCACTATTAACAAAGCACTTTGTAGACCTTAACCAGTCAGTTACCTATTTTTCTAGATAGTTAACTTGTGAGTCCCATCTCACCGTGGTTTTTCCCAGTTGGGTTTTCCAAGTATAAACACTTGTGTTATGGTGAATATTTTACTTGTTGTGAATGCTTTTATAACACTTTGGATTGCATGCAAAGTCTTAAGTAAACTAGTTAATTGTTTTTACCAGTCTGGGTTTAAAGTGTTATTGTTTATTCTATCACTGATTCACCCCCCTTCTCAGTGCTTTATAAGTCTATCAATTGGTATCAGAGCCTAACCTCCTTAAGGCTTAATCGCTTGGAAGGAAAACCTAAAGCCATTATGGGGGATATGACTAATAGAGAGATGGCTAGAGTACTTGATGCAACTAGGGAAGAGCTTGAAACCCTAAGAGGTAGATTCAAATCTTCACAAGTAAAGAGGAGAGAGTTGACTGAGTAATTATTGGAGATCTCTGACAACAACTCTTTAGATGAGGCCAATGTTGATGCACTAGCTGAAGAAGTGGAGAAACTAAATGGTGAAAAGCTAAACCCGAGGAGAGAACTTGAAGCCCTTACAATCTATATGAGTCAAGAACTTGAAGCAAGGAGGGCAACTGAAGACCTGATCAAAGAGAAAGATCATGAGATTTATAAGATCAAGCAGGAGAATGCAACTTTGCATGAACACTGGCATGAGGAGAAGGAACAAAAAGAAGCATTACAGATAGATCTTGAGATGGCAATGTCTCTTAGAGAGACCCTTACAAAGCATAATAAAGATCTTACTAAAGATCTTACTGAGGCTGACGAGAAACTTGACAAATTCAAAAAGAGTTCCTCTATGCTGGATGAATGGATCTAATCTTAGAGGATGAAAGGTGACACATCTAGACTAGGATTCAATACTTCTGAGAAAGGAGAATCTTTTGGTACCAAGAGAAACATGCATAAAGGTAAAATTGCTCCTAAGGCTAAGAAGCCTACCAGTAAGAAAGCTTTATAACCTATTTTCTTTATCTATCACAAACTTGGACATACTGCTAATGTGTGTAGAAGCAGATCTAATGAGAACACAAGCTATAATGCTAATACTAGATATGTGTCTAGAAGATTTGAAGGTTATTGTTACACATCCAACATGTATAGACATAGATCAGTTGAATGCGGATATGGAGGGAACAATCTGGCACCTCACATGAATCCAAGACCTATCGGTGACTGGAGAAGGACTTATGACAACCAGAGAAATATGAACTGGCAAAAATCCTATGTCAACTGGTTCAGTCCCTATGAGATGGAGAAGGTAACAAATATGATTTGCACAATTTTCAATAATTATGGACATGTGGTTATGAATTGTAGGAGGACTGGAAGAGGTAATGCAGGACCTTGGAGAGCATCAAGGATGGCATGTTATCATTGTTATAAACCAAGACACATGGCAAAGTTTTGTAGAACCAAGAAGAAAAAACTGGTAAACCACTCTAAAGATTAGAAAGGAAAGCAGAAGGTTGATGTTGAAGAAACCAAAGTGGAGATGAACAACATTTGGAAGAATAAAGTGAGGACAAGCCAACAGAAGAATCAAATCCTTCACCGAGTGTGGAGAATGCTACACCAGTAAACTGAGCTTGTCAACAAGCCTAAGGGGAGCATATCGATAAATTTACTTCCGGACCCCTTGAAGAGTGTATGGTAAGATAGTTTTGCATTTCGAGTTGTAATATGAGAATTTTTTATATTGTTATCTATCAGTTTTCTAAGGATTACCAATCGGTTATATACCTATCGGTATAGGCGATTTTGTTAAGTGGTAATTAGGGTTTGTTACCCTATCGATAATGTAATTAATGCAGTGGGTAAGTTAATAAAAGGAAGTTTCACTAAGTTATTTTTACCCTAATTGCATTCGAAGAAGAATTTGTGAGCACTTGCAGAGAGAAACAAAGCATTGTTAGTTGATTGAGAACGGATTTGTTCTACAGATCAAAAGTGGAATCGGATTTAAAGATAAGGAAAGGTGAATCAAGTGTGCATATGAGAGAGCAACCAGAAACCCTACCAGCATGAAGGGAATAAGGTATTTTTGTTAATCTCTCTTGAATCAAGATTATCAAGAATGGCATCATCGTCTACACCAACAAAGAGTCTTATGATTACTATTGAAGCTATGGAGTCAATAGAAATGGATAAGATAGAGTCTTATAATGAATTGTATCAAGTTCCACAAGGTGTTTTGATCAAAGATGATTTGATGAGTTACATAGATTGCAAAATTGAGGATCTAGGGTCATTGGCAATTTACTCTCAACTTAAATCTCTGTGCGATAAGAGAAGGAAAATCAAACTCGAATATATTCGGGTTTATGAAAAAGTTTTTCATAATGCAGCCTATTTTCTTGAATATTTTAAGGAAGAACATGTCAGGATTATCCTTAGTCATGTACATGGTGGGAACATGTATCTTGATTGATCTAACACCATCACCAAGGAGGCTATTCATGTAGTAACTGGTTTCTACCAAACCAGTGAAGTACCAAAATTGAGGACAATTTCAAAAGAGACTATTATTGCATTGAAAAAGACCACTGCTAACGGTCGTGCTATATTGGTCAACAACATTGCAGATCCAAGAGTTAGATTTGTAACAATGGTTATTGGCTATCGGATATTCCATTCCAGTAGGATGAATAGTGTAGCATCTCTTGTTGTGCATGCCACCTATAGGAGGATAATAGAGAATGCAGATTATGATTTGTGCGAGGCAATGATAAGTTAATTGATGTTGAACTTAGAATCAATTAAGAAGGACAACAATCAAAAGTTTAAATATGGTCAACTTTTGATTGGTTTATTCTTCTACTTTCATAATTTCATCCTAGGAATTGGTGGCATTCAATGGTCCAAGGACACACTAGTTACAACCCAAATAAAGAATAGTGTTAAGGTTGTGAAGAACACATTTCCTATTGCCGTGAACAGATATTTTAATAAGTTTCAAAAGAAGATGAGAATGAGATTATGCATATCTGATGAAGTGGTGAAACACTTTGAAAAAGACATCTGTTTCACTATAACCACTGACTTTTTCCTTATGGAGGCCATTGAACCTAGAGAAGAAGAGATGGAAGAAATGAACTATGAAGTCAGCTATGACTTACTAATTGGTTATGCCAACAACTTTTTGGCATCTCCTAAGGATAAAAAGAAGAAAAGACTAGGAACTTATCAGTAAAGGATAGCACCTATTCAACCCAGTAGTGCCAAGGAGAAAAAGAAAAAAGTTGATCAACCAGCTTCTGTGACCACAGGTACAAGAGTAACTATAAGTATTCAAATAAAAAAGGAGCCAGTACCCAAGGTATATACAAAGAAGAAAACTGCAACAAAGAAGAGAGGTAGACATATCATCCTTCAAGCAAAATCTGAGGGAACTGAGTCTGAAGAAGAGCAGAAGAAGCTAAAGGCAACCGATAAGAAATCTAAATCTGTAGGGGAAATCCCTAAGAAAAATGTTTCTATTGATGTTACATCTCGGAAACCAATGAGTGATTTTGAGAGGACTTTAAAAATATTAGGAAGGAAACGGTTTGATAATGTAAAAGAATATTTTGATTCATTTGATGAAGGTTAGAAACAAGAAATTGTTCAAGAGGTAATCAATCACCTGTGTCAATACAATCGGTTGCCAAAAGATATTAAAAGGGGCATTTCTGATTCTTTATATTCTATTCTGAAAAATAAATGGAAAATGGTTGTACATCAGGATCAAGAAATTATTGATAGATTTTTTATTCAATATTTTCTTGAGTTGTATCGAGATGAATTATTAGCATTGATTGCTAAGTTCAAAGGATAGTTTCATTCTAAAACAAGGAGACTGAGGTTATTGGATGGAAAGACTCAACCTATTGAAGATGATACTCATCGTCTAGCTCAAGATATTTAGAGGATGAATGCACTATTGAAAGACTATGAAAATAAACCTAATCAGACTAAGACTGGAGCTCCACCGGAGCTAGATGCTGAAGAGTTTATTAAATCGGATGTTGTCTATCCTGTCAAGAATAAGGATGACACTGATAGTTTTGATACTTAATGTAAGTACAAATCCAATAGCCAACAAGATGAGAGGGGAGGGGGTGAATCATACAAACTTAATCTTCCATAAAAACATCAGATTCAACCTCGGTAACATATACTTCAGTAATATAACCAAAACTACTAAACATGCAAACTCAAAAGCATATAAACATCATAAACCTCATAGCACCAGATTTAATGTGGAAACCCAAATAGGGAAAAACCACTGTGGGATTTTGGACCCACTAAGAAATATACTCTTCTAGAGTATGCTCGATTAAAAGCAAATCCTGTTAAAGATTACAAACACATTGCTAGATGTGACCCGCCTAAGGGATTTCCCTCAGATCTGTTAGGATCTTCACCATGTTAGAAGTGACATTTTTAAAGGATTTCAAACACTTAATCAGAATGTCACCTTGCTAGAGGGTTTTACAAATAAGACTGTTAAGTCCACTCGGTTAAGAGGTTTTCTGTCACTTTCACAAAATAACAGTAATAAAAATCTATCTACAACTTCACATCTAAAATGCTAAAGCAGATTCTTATTTGCCCAATACAATCTAGACATAGAACTAATCTTGTCCATCTGCTAGGCTTCTATACTCTGTTATTCAAATAGGTCTTCAAGCTTTTGTGCTCGGTAATCACTATGTAGCATCCCTGTGCATACATTTTCCCGCATACATTGTTTATCAACAGCTCCCTATTTATAAACAATTAGCTAACCACTTAATCTCTTTGATCACATTTCCCATGATCAACCATAGCCATCAGATCTTCAATCTTGTCTAGGTTCAATGTATCCTTCGATCTAAAAAATGTTTTACCCCGCCTAGGAACTTGCATACATTTCTTGAAAATTGTGCTAGGGTAATGCAGTTCAATCTGCGCTATAGATCTTCATGCCAATTTTCCTTTGCCATAGATTCATTAACAAACTTCATACAGGACATACCAATCATTTAATCAGTTCTAGCTCATCAGCTTCCTTCATTAAATAACGCATGTAATCATTTAATGTATTCTATTATAGCTCGGTTACAACTTGGTAACAACTCAGTAAATACTAAACTTCACTCGATATACATTCCACCTTCATCAACCGATAGCGATAACCTTAGGGTTTATCGGCTAGGTTCCTTAGGGTTTACCAACTAGGTTCTTTGCTCGGTAACATAGTATAGTATTAACCTTACAATTTACAACATATGTATGATGTTAAAACAATCTAAACATCATGATCTCATCATTGTCTGACTCGGTAATAGTTGCCCATTGAATACCTTATTCATCCCCTTATTCATCATATTATTTTTGTGTCTTTTACCGACATCTTTATACTCATCAAATCATACTTCTCAAGATATGGCAACATCATACTGAATTAGAAAATCAATTTCTTGACATCAATGACAAAATAATAATATTAAGACAGTAAATCATCCTTAATCAGTTATATCCATAATCATCAACAACCTTCTCAATATCCTTATTGAAATGCCAACAATCTCCCATTATCTGTTATAATGCCAAATGCCAACAATCTCCCCCTTTGGCATTGATGGAAAAACCAATTGATTTGACCTAATTGATTCGGATTGTTGTGAGTTGTTTGTGAGATTCTGAAATGCTCTCTTCCTGTCATCAGAATTCTCCCCCATGCATTAGACTTCTCCTTTTCTCCAATCTTCTCCCCCTTTTTCTTCAATATTCTTTAGTCTTCTCCCCATTTGACAACAATGCCAAAAAAACTAAAGAACTAAAACATAATTTCTTCCTGTATGAAGTGAATTCCTGCTGTAATGTGTCAACTTAGTCTCAGTCAGAGCATTTTGTCTTCAATTCATGTTTCCTATATTGTATCCTGCACCATTTCCTACACACCTTTAGAAAACATCCTAAAGTGTGTAAATCAGCATCAACTCCTAAAAGATATTATGTAGAGTCATCGAATTGATTCTTTCACCGAACTTGGTCAGTGAGTAGAGGATAGGGGTAGGACCCCTAACTTACTTCTGAGATACTTAAAAGTGTCCCTTGGTAGTAGCTTGGTGAAGATATCTGCTATTTGTTCCTTTGTGCTAACTTACTCCAACATCACTTTCTTCTCTTGAGCTTCTTCTCTAAGATAATGATATTTGATAGAGATTTGCTTTGTCTTAGAGTGCATAATAGGATTCTTCGAAATGTTAATGGCAATAGTATTGTCATAGAATATAGTTACTGACTCGGTAACTTTCTCATTTATACCTTCCAACAGTTGTTTGATCCATGCTATGTTGGTACAATTCAATGTTGCAGCAACGTATTCAGCTTCTATTGTTGACTATGAAACACATCCTTGTTTCTTGCTAGGCCAACTCACTAGTCTTTCTCCTAAAAAGAAAGCTCCTCCACTTGTTCTTTTTCTGTCATCAATGTTGCCTACCCAATCAGCATCAGTATAAACTTTTAAATCAAAATCATTTCCTTTCTGATATACTAAGCCATAATCCTTGGTGCCTTTCAAGTATCTAAAAATTCTTTTGATTGCTATCATGTGTGTTTCCTTAGGATCTGCAGAGAATCTTGCAACTATACCTACTTTATGTGCTATGTCTGGTCTACTGTGAACAACGTATTGTAGCTTTCCAATTGTGGATTGGTAAAGTGTCTCATCAACAGATGTAGATTCATCATTCTTTGATAGTTTACAGTTGGTAGTCATAGGAGTACTTACTAGTTTTGAATCCTCCATTCCAAATTTCTTCAAGATATCCTTTATGTACTTGGATTGAGTAATGAAAATCTCATTTTTCATTTGTAGTATCTGTAAACCTATAAAATACTTTATCTCACCAATTAATGACATCTCAAATTCTTTGCTCATTTCATTTCCAAAGTTCTTGCATAAAGAGTCATTTCCATAGAATATAATATCATCAACAAATATGGCTGAGATCAGTATTCCATTTTCATCATTCTTCATGTACATATTGTTGTTCTCACTTGTCCTTATAAAACCAATCATAATCAAATAAGAGTGCAATCTTTCATACCATGCTCTAGGTGCTTGTTCTAGACCATATAATGCTTTGTTCAATTTACATACCTGATCTTTACTCTTGTCTTCAACAAATCCTTTAGGTTGTTCAATAAAAACTTCTTCTTCTAATATTCCATTCAGAAATGCAGATTTGATATCCATTTGATATACCTTGAATTTTTTGAAAGCAGCATATGCCAACAATGTTCTTACTCCTTCAAGTCTAGCCACAGGTGCAAAAGTTTCACCATAATCAATTCCTTCTTCTTGAGCATAACCTTTTCATACTAGTCTTGCTTTATTTCGAATGGCCTCACCTTTTTCATTTAGCTTGTTTCTGAAAATCCACTTTGTACCAATTACATTTTTGTCCTTCGGTCTTCGGATTAGTGTCCATGTGTCATTTTTCTTGATTTGATCAATCTCTTTTGTCATAGAATTTATCCAATCTTCACTATTAAATGCCTCTTTTACTATTCTCGGTTCAAATTCAAATATTAGACATGTGTTCTGTCTCAGTTTGTTCCTTGTCATCACTTGATCATCCTTATCTCCTATAATCTGACTTGGTGCATGATGTCTTCTGACATACTTGGCTAATACAGGCTCGGTAGGCTCTGTATGATCTTCTTCATCACTCGATAACTAGATATTCTCTTCATTTTCTTCAACAGTTTTCTCGGTAAAACTTGTCGGTTGAACATAGACAAATTCATCATAATCTTCTGGTTCTTTAGAATTTCCTTCATTATTTCTTTCTGCAAATTCATCAATTTTCACATTTTCACTTTCTACTATTTTGTTAGATGATTTGATTAGACATTTAAATGCTTTGCTTCTAGAAGAATAACCTAGAAATGTTCCTTCTTCACTTTTCTGATCAAACTTTCCATTTCTATCATCTTTGTGTACATAGCATCTACTTCCAAAGATTTTAAAATAACTTACATTAGGTTTCTTGTCATACTAGATTTCATATGGTGTCTTCAAAGTACCTTTCTTTAGTTGTACTCGATTCAGGGGGTAAACTACTCTGCTTATTGCTTCTCTCAAAAATGTTTGTGGCACTTTCTTTTCAATCATCAGGATTCTGGCACAATCCATAATAGATCTGTTTCTTCTCTCAGCTATTCCATTTTGTTGTGGAGTTCTCGGTGTAGAGACTTGTCTTTTAATAACATGATCATTGCAGAATAATTTGAACTCATCAGATGTGAACTCTCCTCCTTTATCTGATCTAAGACATTTCAGTTGTCTTCCTGTTTCATTTTCAACTCTTACCTTGTACCATTTAAACATTTGAAAAGCTTCTGATTTTTCTTTTAAAAACATTATCGACATCATCCTTGAATAGTCATCCACAAATAATATGAAATATTTATCACCATAATAACTTTGAACTTTCATAGGACCACAAAGATCAGTGTGCACAAGATCTAAACTTCCCTTAGAAGTGTAAGACTTACTTGTAAAGCTTGATCATGTCATCTTACCCATCTGGCATCCTTGACACATAGCATTCTCAGGTTTTTTGAGACTCGGTAGACCTCTTACTCGGTGCTTCTTACTTATTTTGATCAGATTATCAAAATTTACATGACAAAACCTTTTATGCCATAACCAGGTATCATTTATCTTTGCATACAAACACTTGTTCCAAGTTGAGTCAAGGTGAAATGTATTACCTTTTGTTTGTGTCCCGGTAGCAGCTAACTTTCCATGCTTGTCATGAACTTTGACAATTCCTTTCTAAAATTCTATTCGGTAACCCGTATTGTTTAGTTGTGCTACACTTAACAAATTGTATTTCAAACCTTCAACCCAATAAACATCATTGCATCTTGCATTGTCAAGAAGTGTTATAGATCCTTTACCTCTTACCAGACATGGTGCATCATTACCAAATCTTACATAGCCTCCATCATAATCTTCTAACATAAAAAACTTGTGTTTATCACCTACCATATGATGTGAGCATCCACTATCTATGATCCAAGAATCATTAGTATTTATGTGAGATATTAGGGCTTTTTCTTCATACCTTTCTTCATCTGATCCATCCTTGATAGCCACATAAACTACTTCCTCTGTATCAGTTCCATCTGATTTATCATCATTGGATTCTTCATCTGCTATTAAGCATGTCTTTCTATCTCTTCTTTTGAAGTCTTGGTGTCCTCTGTAATGATTATCTTTCTGTCTCTCATCTCGGTACTCTCTCTTTTTAGTAGAATCTTTGTTAGGATAGTTAGAAGCCATATGTCCTATCTTATCACAATTGAAACATTTCAAAGGTAGTTTTCCTTTATACTTACCTTTGCCTCTTGGTAACCTTCTAGCTAAAAGTGCTTCAAACTCTTCTTGCTTTTTGATTTCCTCATATAGTTTGTATACTTCTTCCATGTTCTTATGAAATCTTTCACTTGCTCCACTATGATCTCCTTCAGAGTACTTATACTTTCTTTCATTGTAATCATTAGATTCATCAAGATGAAAAGAACTAAATGCGGATTCAACTTTATTTACCGAAGACCCACTATTATCAAAGTTACTCAACTCAAATGCATGTAGCTTACCAATAGTAGCATCTAAATAAACTGGCATATTGGGTACTGACCTTAGTTCATTGATTGTAGAGACTCGGATTGCATAAGCTGGTAGAAGGGTTCTTAGCAACTTACTTGTTATATCCTTTTCTTCAATAGTTCCACCTGCTCCTTTGATTTGATTGACAATCTCCTTTAGTCTTGTACTATACTGGGTTATGTTCTCACCTTCATTCATCCTCATAGATTCAAGTTGTCCTCTTAGACTGTCTACTTTTTCTCTTTGAACATGTTCATCTCCTCCATACACAGATATGAGCTTGTCCCACATTGCCTTTGCATCATTGCAACCTTCTAGATCATTAAACTCTAAGTCGGTCAATGCAGATGTTATTTCAATCATTGCTTGGATATGTTCTTGCTTTGCCTTTATTTCTTCCATAGTCAATGGATAGGTGCTCAGTGTGATGAAATCATTCTCCAGATAATATACAACATATTCTCCAACTCCTGATAGGTGCAGCTTCATCCTTTTCTACCATGTAGAGAAATTTGACTTGTTCAACTTCGGTGCATCCCTCTTATACATCTTTGGATCTTTGCCTCAAGTACCTTTAAACTTTTCTTCCAGAGTCCAGAGTTCTGATACCAATTGATAGTTCTAATACTTAATGTAAGTACAGATCCAATAGCCAACAAGATGAGAGGGGGGGTGAATCATACAAACTTAATCTTCCATAAAAACATCAGATTCAACCTCGGTAACATATACTTTAGTAATATAACCAAAACTACTAAACATGCAAACTCAAAAGCATATAAACATCATAAACCTCATAACACCAGATTTAACGTGGAAACCCAAATAGGGAAAAACCACTGTGGGATTTCGGACCCACTAAGAAATATACTCTTCTAGAGTATGCTCGGTTAAAAGCAAATCCTGTTAAAGATTACAAACACATTGCTAGATGTGACCCAGTTAAGGGATTTCCCTCAGATCTGTTAGGATCTTCACCTTGTTAGAAGTGACCTTGTTAAAGGATTTCAAACACACAATCAGAATGTCACCTTGCTAGAGGGTTTTACAAATAAGACTATTAAGTCCACTCGGTTAAGAGATTTTCTGTCACTTTCACAAAATAATAGTAATAAAAATCTATCTACAACTTCACATCTAAAATGCTAAAGTAGATTCTTATTTGCTCAATACAATCTAGACATAGAACTAATCTTGTCCATCTACTAGGCTTCTATACTATGTTATACAAATAGGTCTTCAAGCTTTTGTGCTCGGTAATCACTATGTAGCATCCCTGTGCATACATTTGCCCACATACATTGTTTATCAACAGCTCCCTATTTATAAACAATTAGCTAACCGCTTAATCTCTTTGATCACATTTCCCATGATCAATCATAGCCATCAAATCTTCAATCTTGTCCAGGTTCAATGTATCCTTCTATCTAAAAAATGTTTTACCCCGCCTAGGAACTTGCATACATTTCTTGGAACTTGTGCTAGGGTAATGCGGTTCAATCTGCATTGTAGATCTTCATGCCGATTTTCCTTTTCCATAGATTCATTAACAAACTTCATGCACAACATATCAATCATTTAATCAGTTCCAGCTCATCAGCTTCCTTCATTAAATAATGCATGTAACCATTTAATGTATTCTATTACAACTCAATTTTAACTCGGTAACAACTCGATAAATACTAAACTTCACTCGGTAGACATTCCGACTTCATTAACCGATAGCAATAACCTTAGGGTTTACCGACTAGGTTCTTTGCTCGGTAACATAGTATAGTATTAACCTTACAATTTACAACATATGTATGATGTTAAAACAATCTAAACATCATGATCTCATCATTGTCTAACTCGGTAATAGTTGCCCATTGAATACCTTATTCATCCCCTTATTCATCATATTCTTTTTGTGTCTTTTACCGACATCTTTATACTCATCAAATCATACTTCTCAAGATATGGCAACATCATACTGAATTAGAAAATCAATTTCTTGACATCAATGACAAAATAATAATTTTAAGACAGTAAATCATCCTTAATTAGTTATATCCATAATCATCAACAACCTTCTCAATATCCTTATTGAAATGCCAACAATCTCCCATTGTCTGTTATAATGCCAAATGCCAACAGACACAAGTTCCGCACCAGTCATATTCTCAGTAGATGAAGTTGAAGATATTGATGATAATATTGATCTAACCGGAAATGACATTGAACCTGTTAAAGAAAGTGAACAACAACCGGACATTACTGATACACAGGAAGTAGTTGAAACACCGGCTACAGAACCAAGTGTGGATATCCAACCGCCACTAGAAAGTGGACACCAAGTTGAAAGTCAACTGTCATCAGTCACTATAGCCACACAGGGGGAACAAATAGAGGCAGAGAAAGAGAAACCAGAGAAAAAGGATGAAGAGAAGAAGACTGAAGTGAAAAAGGATGAAGAGGAGGAAGCAATGAAGAAGGAGAAAACAATAGTTGATGATGATGATGATGATGACTCAATAAGAATACAAGGTCCAATTGATGTAGACAAATTGAGTGCATCTCAACTAATGGAGATTGCTATTGTTATGCAATCCCATGCTCAAAATAAAAGATTGAAAGAGCAGAGAAAAGAAACATAAACTATACAAACTATTGTTGACATTCTGTCAGGTCTCCTACCAGAGACTGACATTGGTAATTTGTCTACCCCTATTGGAAAACTTGGATAGTTGGTTGCTGATGCTATTGACCAACTTAAATCATTGAAGAGGCGGCACATGCCTTAGCTAAAAAAGGTTATAGGAAGAAAAGGGGAGAGCAACTAATGTTAGATATTGATACTGGAGGTAAACTTTTGGCCAATGCATCTAAAGTTTCATTTTTTTATTCTGATTTGAAGAAGAGGCGAGAAGATACAAAAAAGGAACTGGAGAGGATAAGTAATCCTTATATACCAGTACAGGATCTGGCTTTAGATTTTGGCAAATTGGTTGATGCTTTGCAACATCTGTTAGATGTTTATAATTTTGAACAAGTTAAGCGAATTAGATCCTTGAAATAACTGAAGAACCAGTTGATTCCAAAAGTTGAAATCCTACAAAGGGCATACAAGGATTTTGAAGCGGTTTTGGCTACCCCGGAGATGAGCACAGTGGATGTAATTTAAGAATTTGCTACACAAATTATGACAACTGTTGAGATCACTGAAACATTGTTAGAAACATGGTATAATGATTTTGCACAGATGAAGATTAATTTCACTGACATTTTCTTAAGAATTGCATTGTACTCACCTTGAAAAACTCTTATAATTATGTATATGCAGTTTTTGATACAAATTTTGATGTAATATACATGTATTTTACTTTTCAATTTGGCATTGTTGTCAAAGGGGGAGTTGAAATATGTATGTGATGTGAAAATTTTGTATGTATTGTTAAGGGGGAGTCTGTACATTTTTGTAACCACACTTAGTTGTAAAATTTTCTAAGTGTTGCCATCAATGCCAAAGGGGGAGATTGTTGGCTTGATGATGATTTTTGTATTGGATGACTTTATGTGTTTTCATTGATGGCACATATACACACATATATTCATATTGTCATAGTCATCTTAGAGAAGTCAAACTAGTATCATATGTATAGATAAGTCTAACCGGTATGAAGGTATCTAACCGGTATATGTAGACAATCGGTATATGAAGTAATGATAATTGGTTTTGGTCAATTCCACTGACACCAGTTTTGAGATATAATAGAGAGCGACAAGGAAGTGAATGGAGATAATTGTTTTATGAGTTGGAAGCGGTTACACTCAACCGGTATCGGTGTTCCAACTGGTTTTCACTGATTGTGTGATGACTTATCACCAGTCGTGATGAGCTATCTCTAACTGACATTTTTGGCGGTGATCTGTGATGTACTATGCAAGATTGTCTAGATTCACTGAACCTAGGAAATTGTGATGAGGTTCTTGAGCCGACATGAAATCTAATGTCTATAAAAAGACATTGTGATGAGCTATTTTGATATGCAAGATACAAGTGATGTTATGAGTTAGAGTTGATGTGATTTATTGAAGGATTTGCAGAGTATGTCGGTGATGCAGTATTGAGTGAGAAAAAAAGGATCTATACAAGCAAGATGTTCTATTCCTAGATCATACCACCTGTTGTTTTCTAATCACTACAATAGTTAAATCCCCTAACTAGGTAAGCTCTAACAGGCTTCATTATACAAATCCTCTAACCAAGTGATCCATTAGTTTGGATTTGAAATCCTCTACCGAGGTTACTCTTAACAGGGTATTACCTTTAACCAGGTATAGCTCCTAATAGGGCTTTGGGATCTTTAACAAGATTCTCTCCTAGCATAGCACTTTATAGATCTTAACCAGTCAATTACCTATTTCTATAGATAGTTAACTTGTGAGTCCCATCTCACCATGGTTTTTCCCAGTTGGGTTTTCCACGTATAAACACTTGTGTTATGGTGAATGTTTTACTTCTTGTGAATTCTTTTATAACACTTGGGATTGCATGCAAAGTCTTAAGTAAACTGGTTAATTGTTTTTACCAGTTAGGTTTTAAAGTGTTATTGTTTTTTCTATCACTGATTCACCCCCCCCCTCTCAGTGCTTTATAAGTCTATCAAAACCCTTCTGGATATTTACTTTGTTGGAGGATTTGGATGTTTAATTTGAAAAGAGTAATTATTGTGTTTATGTTGGTATGTTGTTGAATGTGAGACAATCGTGCAAGTTAGTTGGTTAAGTGTTGATTGTGGTTGTACTTGCTTTATCCCTGTTGTGGTCTTGTCTTGTGAATAGACTAGTTTGTATGTATCACACGTCTAGTTGGTTACACCTTAGTAGAGGGTTTGTGTAACCAAGTATGTTTCTTCAGTTTTATTGGAACTCCTTGTGTATGGTTGGATTTTATTTTTTTTCCTTGGAGTTCTTTTGGGATATTGTAGTGTCATATAGAAGAGTTGCTTCCGAGTGGGGGTTAGGGCCCAAAGTGGCTACCAGGATAACCCGTCAAAAGTTGGATTATTAAGTGATAACCTAATAATATATTAGAAGTTTGGGTAGTTAAAATGTTAATTAAGATTAATTGTGCCCTGCTCATGGTTGAGTGCTCGTACAGACTCAAGATGTAGTGGGAAGGCCTAGAATGGCAAAATCAACCACCTTGTCCTCACGAAAGGTTTGTTGGGTCCGCATGAGTCATGGATGGGGGTCGAGGTTTGGGAGAGGCTACCAAGATAACCCAGGATAGGGTTCGGGGCCTATGGATGTTAGGCCAAAAAGAGGATCAAAACAAAAAATTTAAGGAAAACAAAGGAAAGTTCAATAAGAAAGCCTACCATGTTAGATATGGTGCTAGTATTTCAAATGATGAGTCAAATTATGAGGATGTTGATTGTTTATTCTTGGTAGAAAAATATGGACCTAAACCTAGTAGTAATTCTAAGATTGTTGAGATTGTTGATTCAACATTACATGTTAGAAGAGATATAAAATGAATGGTTGATTGATAGTGGATGTTCAAATCATATGACCAGTGATAAAAGTAAATTTGTAAAGCTTGAAAAGTATGATGGTGGTTTTGTTAGATTTGGAGATGATCAGACTGCTCAGATGGTTGGAATTGGTTCTTTTACTTTTGATGGAAAGCATAACATTGATAATGTTTACTATATTTAAAAGGATTACATTATAATCTCTTGAGTGTTGGGAAAATGTGCGAAAATGGTTATAATTTTGTTTTTCAGGATGGTGGTTGTGAGATCTAGAAGAGATCCAGAACTGTTATTGTTTTGGGGGAAAAAGATAGGTGGAAACGTGTATCATTTGGAAATTGCTATTGGGAATTGCCTATTATCTCAAATCAATGAAAGTTGGCTATGGAACCAGAGGATGTGTCACACCAACTTTGATAATTTGGTGAAGATTAGCATGATAAGAGATATGAGAGATTTGCGAAGACTGATGAAACCAGATAATATTATTTACAAAGAATATCAAATGGGAAAGCAGACAAAAGGAACATTAAGAGGAAAAGAACAATCTTCTACTAGATTATTGGATTTGGTACACATAAATCTTTGTGGTCTGACCAAAACAAGGATTTTACAAGGTGCGAGGTATTTTATGCTCTTAATAGATGATCAATTTAGAATGAATTGGGTTGCATTTCTAAGAGAAAAATTAGAGACATTGGAAAAACTTAAGATATTCAAATCTAGAGTTGAGAACAAAGTTGATAGAAGGATTAAATGTTTAAGATCTAATAGAGGAGAATTTATTTATGATGAATTTGATACTTTATGTGAGAAATATGGAATTAGAAGACATTTATCTACTCCTAGGATACCTCAGTAGAATGGAGTAGTGCAAAGAATGTACACAATTATTAAAGAGGCGATAAGAACTATGATCAAAGAAGCAAACCTATTGGAAGTGTACCGGAGAGAAGCTATACATACTGCTATATATACTCTTAACAAAGTTCTATTTAGGAATAAGTATGGGAAGACATCATATGAGTTATGGCATGGGAAAGTTCCCTTAGTAAGGTATTTCAAAGTTTTTGGAAGTAAATGTTATATCCAAAGAGATGAAGGAACTCTTAGAAATTTTGATAAAAGAGCTGATGAAGGTATATTTCTAGGTTACTCTACAAAGATCAAAGCTTACAAATGTTATAACAAGAGGTTGAATAAAATTGTTGAAAGTGCAAATGTGAAGGTTGATGAAAATATTTCAAAAGAAACTAGTATTCGAACAAGTTATGAATTTGATGAGTTTGCAAGCAGAGAAGAAGAAAAGAATGAAGATGCAGACAAGCAAAAAGAAACTTAGGATGCTCCGACAACTATATCAAAAACCATGAGGTATGTGCAGAAAAATCATTCTAAGAATCAAATCATAGGAGACAAAAACAAAGGAGTTATCATAAGAAGAAAAGCTATTGAAGAACAAGTTCTTCTATGTTTACTTTCTGAAGCTAAACTGAATATAGTTGAAGAAGCTTATAAAGATCAAAATTGGATGAAGGCTATGAAGGAAGAGCTGGATCAAATTGAGAAGAATCAAACTTGGTAGCTAGTCCCTAGACCATCATATAAGAATGTTATTGGAACAAAATGGGTGTTTCGGAATAAGCTAGATGAAGATGGACAAGTTGTAAGAAATAAAGCAAGGTTGGTATGCAAAGGATACACACAGTTTGAAGGAATTGATTTTAAAGAAACTTATACACCTGTAGCTAGAATGGAAGCTATTAGGATGTTTTTGGCTTTTGCGGCAGTTAAGGATTTCAAAGTTTATCAAATGGATGTGAAGTCATCATTTTTGAATGGAGAGTTAAAAGAAGAAGTTTACATTGAACAACATGAAGGATTCAAGTTATTACATGATTCAGATGTTGTTTGTAGATTAAAGAAGGCACTGTATGAATTGAAGCAAGCCTTTAGAGTGTGGTATGGAAGGTTAGACAAGTATTTACTGAATCGAGGTTTTTAAAAAGGATCAACTAACAACAATCTTTACTTTAAATTTGAATCAAGTAAGATCCTAATTGTTGTTGTGTATGTGGATGATATAATCTTTGAAGGTGATGATGGAATGTGCAAGAAGTTTGCTAGTGAAATGCAATGGGAATTTGAAATATCTATGATTGGTAAGTTAAATTTCTTTCTTGGATTGCAAGTGAATCAAAACAGTAAAGGTATTTTCATTTCTTAGTTAAAGTATGTTAAAGAGCTATTGAAGAAGTTTGGATTGGAAAATTCCAAACTGGTATGTACTCCTATGACTACCAGATGCAAGTTAACTAATGATGATAAATTTCCTATAGTTGATGTAAGTAAGTATAGATCTATGATTAGAGGATTGTTATACCTGACTGCTACCACACTGAATACCATGTATGTTGTTTGCCTTGTATCCAAATTTAAGCAAGAACCAAAAGAATCTCATGTTATTGCAATGAAAAGGATATTCAAATATTTGAAAGGAACATAAGATCTCAAATTATGGTATCCTAGAGGATCAAACTTTACTCTAAAAGCTTATACTAATGCATATTGTTCATGAAGTGTTGATGGCATAAAGAGTAATAATGGTGGAGCATCCTTTCTTGGATCCAGATTAGTTGCATAGTTAAGTAAGAAGAAAGATTTTATATCTTTATAAACTGCAGAAGCTAAGTACATTATAGCTACTTCATGTTGTACTCAATTACATTGGATGAAACAAATATTGAAGGATATTGGCAAGATGTTTGATGAACCAATCTCAATCATGTGTGACAATACAAGTGCAATCAATATCTCTAAGAAATCGATAGTGCATTCCAGAACAAAGCATATTTCTATTCGATATCATTTTTTAAGGGAAAAAGTGTTGGACAATGAAGTAAAACTTGAATATGTACCTACAAAAGAGAAAGTTTCAAATATCTTTATGAGGCTTTGTGAAAATGCACTTTTGAGTATCTCCAACATATGTCGAGGGTCATACCCCTTCCTAGTTTAAACTAAGCGCATTTAGTAGTGCATTAGTCCAAGGAACTTCATGCATATTTCAGTCTAGGCTAATGTTTTGGGGCTTCCTCTTAGGGAGAGTTGTGTAGTTTTTGAGCTGATTTATTATTCACCTTTGTCTTTGATGTCAAAGGGAGAGAGATATAGTCACTTTTCTTCAATTTTCTAAGGGGGGGAGATTTGAAAGTTGGGGTTTGAGTTTGTCATTAATGAATGTTTCCATCAATGACAAATGGGAAGATTGTTGCAAATGTGAAGATGTTAGATGTGTCTATATGGTTATCATTGATGTCAACGTACTGATTTTGTATTTCATTATTTGGTTTTGATCTGCATTGTTGATATGTTTTCATGTTTTGGAGGTTCAAAAGTTGTGCTCTGGAAGTATATGCAGTAAGAATGTTTTTTGCTAGATGTTGTAGTGCTTTGAATTCCTCTCCATTTCTAGTTCTATTGATGAAATTTCATACCTATGATACTCATTTATTTATCTTTTCTATTATGATTCATCACATGTTGGTGTGCTTCGGAGTTGTGGACTTGGATACGATCATTTCAGTTCCAGTTGACCCTGGATGCTCTATCTTTTGCTCTGACATTTGTGGCATTTAGATAATAGGTTGTTGAATCGTGGTGTGGTCCACTTCTCATTCCTTTCCACTGCAAGAATGCTTAGTGGAGACCTATTT
The DNA here is from genome assembly GCF_030272615.1 of Cryptomeria japonica. Lineage (NCBI taxonomy): Eukaryota > Viridiplantae > Streptophyta > Pinopsida > Cupressales > Cupressaceae > Cryptomeria > Cryptomeria japonica. The sequence goes on from NC_081412.1 coordinate 151,193,952, forward strand.
TGAATTGTGGGTGTGTGCACCAAGATGGTGTGAAAAAAAGTGGACACACACCAAAAAAAAGTTGAAAAAACAACAACCGCGTTCGTGGTTTTAAAATTTCTAAAAACCATGTACGCGGTTAGGTTCATTGTACCCGAGCCTAAAGGGACAAAACTGTGTACGTATTCCTTTAGGAAATAAGACCACGTATGTGGTCCTTTAGAAACTAGGACCCCGTATGCAGTTTTAGTTCCTAAAGGACCGTGTATGCTGTCCCTGTCAATAAATTGTTTTTTTCACAGTCGACTGTATCATTTTATCCCGCAACCGAGAGAAAGTTTAAGGGGTTTTTTCTTTCATACCACGCATGCGCTACATATTTTCACACCCAAATGCCATGGAAAGAGGTCAATTAGGCATTTTATTTTATTTTTTGCACATTTGATAAATTTTATTTGCGTTTTCAATTTAAATTCGTTGATTTTGATTAGTTTTTTTTTCATTTTTTGTTAGCAATATCAGATTTTGAAAAATCCAAAACCACAAAAAGATGCACCTCAAAACCCACAACAAAACCAACAACAAAAACCTCAGGATACACCTCTAGCTCCTCCTTTAGATCATACAACAACTATAGAGGAGGATTTGCTTAATCGGTTAGGGCAAAACAATGCCAAAATAACTAGACTGATTACTAGATTGAAAACATCTGAGCTTGAGCATCATTTATCCCTGTCCACTAGCCTAGAAACATTGGCTAGTGGTGCCACTGTAGTTTCGAGTCAAATTACAAAATCGGAAAACTATAGGGATAGGTGTTGCACTTATTATGCTGATGGGTTATCATATGATGTAGTGAAAAGAAAAAACATAAGTAAAGCACAAATATGTGCTCTTTTTGTTGATCCTAGAATTGGCAAGTCCTTACCTCTTAATTCAAAGAGGTTTCCCATACATTGGTGTACCAATGTGCAAATAAAAAATCTTTTTTGGAATAGGTGGTGGATGGTCTTTAATGAACCACCTTGCAATAATTTTGATAGTTCCATTCGATGAACTTATAAGGCACTGAGAGGTGGGGGTGAATCAATGCAAGTAAAAATAATACAAATTTGATTATCAATTTCACCAACTTAAAACTCAATAGGCATATAAGAAATAACACCAAGTAAGCGATCGCCACATAAAGCATAAACCACATGACACAAGAGGTTATACGTGGAAAACCCAAATGGGAAAAACCATAGTGGGAGTTAGTACCCACAAAGATCCACTATCTACAGTATAGAGATCTGGCCAGTTAAGGTATACAACATCCGATTAGGGGCACACCCTGTTAGGAGTATCTAAGCCTAGTTAATAGATATACAATAATGCCTATGAGGACCAACCCTGTTAGGAGCTACCCACATTACTAGGATTTGCAAACAAAAGTTAATGTGTCACCTAGATAGAGGATTTAATGATCAGACTTGTTAGGCTTCGACTGCTCCCTATTAGGAGTGACCTTGTGAAAGGATTCTCTTGCTGCAAATAATAGGGAGACAACAAGTTAAAATGATCTATATAACACCATCAGTGTCTGATAAGATGCACTTTAGAACATTAAAACATCACATATACTTCATCTCAAAACTCCTCTGATCACCGCACTATCAAAAATACAAAATTCGCTAATGATATCTCACACATTCAAGCTCATACTCATATATCCCTTCATATTGCCTCACACATCTTAAAAACATCATTAGGTCGGCTAGAACCTTGGAACAATTCCCTAGGTTCAATGTTTCTAGACAATCTTTCATTTCACACCTTAGTTGTGTCGGCCACTGACATAACAAATCCAAATCTGTGTCATTTTACCAATCTGAGTGATTTTCATCACTATCGGTTGAATGCCCATTAGAATACCTGCTATGTCAATCAAATCCCATTCACTTGATTGAATCACCACATGCGGTCACGAACATAACTTCATCTACCAATATTCTTTGCTGCTAAAAAATCGCATCATCCCATTCTTCATAAATTTCTTGTACCAGTTGTCAAGATATTATTCTGTCTACCTTTACCGATTAAAATCCTAATTACCGGTTCTGATAAAAATTGTCTCTTCTTACTGGTTAAGCCTTACCGGTTGAACTGTAGGACTCAGATGACTGTAGAAACATAGTTGCCATCAATGATAACATACAACATAGTCATCATACAACATTATAATCTCTTAACAAAACAAACATGTATCGGTTGCATCAAGCAAACAAACAATTACTGGTTTAGATCAAATGATCAAATGCCAACAATCTCCCCCTTTGGCATTGATGGCAACACTTAGGAAAAAATTTGTCAACTAAGTGTGCAATACAAAAATTGACTACATGACATGTACTCCCCCCTTTGCAATTGCCTATAGTTATACAAAAATGAAAGAGACTCCTATTTCTCCCCCTTTACATTACATACAAAATTTTGATTGACTCTTTAACTATTACTCCCCCTTTGACAACAATGCCAAATAAAGAAGTAAAATACATGAAAGATATATATATATATATATATATATATATATATATATATATATATATATATATATATATATATATATATATATATATATATATATTGTACATCAAAATTTGCATTAGAGCATATATAGATATAAGAGTCATAAAGTCATTACAAAGCAATTTTAGAAAAAGCATCATTGAAATGAAACTTCAACTATTTTAGATCATTATCACATGTCTCTAACAGTGTGTCGATAATCTCAACATGTGTTTTTATTTGCCCTTCTAATTCTTCCATTGCATCAATTATACTCATCTTAGGTGTAGCCAAAATAGCCTCCGACTCCTTGTATGCTCGCTATAAAATTTCCACTTTAGGAATTAGTTGAGTTTGGAGCTCCTTCAATTATCTAACCTATTTGACTTGCTCATGTTCATACACCTCAAGTTTGTGGTGTAAATCTACAACTGATATACCAAAATGAATAGCTGGGTCATTTAGTGGTCTAAATGTTTCACTCAAGATTTCAAGTTCTTTCTCAGCATCTTCCCTTTTCTCCTTCAAGTCAGCACAAAATAGTGAAAATTTTGAAATAGTAGCCAAAACGTTCCTCCGATTTCCATTCCATACTTCAACAAGTCCTTATTAACCGTGAGTGCTACCTTACCTTTATCTATCTCAGACATCAGTTGTTCTATCCTTTTCTTCTTGTATTCCTTTTCAACTAATATGTATGCAGCATATTCAAAATTCTTGAGTTTCTCTCCGGTATCGATAACCAACTGTCCAAGTTTGTCAATCGAAGTAACAAAACTTTCAGTATTAGTCTCTAGTAGGAGACTAGACAAAATATCAATTATTGTCCTTATTGTTTCTGCTTCTCTCTGTTGTTCCTTCATTCTCTTCTTTTGATCTCTGGATTGCATTGTTGTTGCAATCTCCATCAATTGAGAAGAACTCAGATTTTCCATATCAATGGGTCCTTTAATGCTAATCGAGTCATTATCATCATTATCAATTATTTTCTTCTCCTTTGTCTCCTTTTTCTCTGCCTTTTCTTTCTTTGTTTTCTCCTTCTCGGTCTTATCTTCTTGTCTTCTCTTCTTCAGTGGTGTCGTTGGCCAGTGGTGGTTGAGTTTCCATATTTTGTTCATTCACCGGTGCTTCCTCATCCTTCTTTTCATCACTCTTTTCCTTTTGACTATCACAAATATCTATATTTACACTTATCGATGGGGTTTGAGTATCATTAGGCTATGTGTTCACTGGTGGCTCATCAGAGCTCTTTTCTTCAGTTTTCTTCTCCACTTGGTCCTCTTTCTGCTCATGTTGATCAAACATCTGAACATCAACATCAAGTACATCTATATTATCAACAGTATCTGTGGTGTTATCATCAGGAATGATCGTCAATTCAGTATCAATAGGATCATCTTGCATATACTTGTGGTTCGGTTCAAAATTTGTGATCTTAACACCTTTAGGAAGTTCTTCTTACTTGAACTTTTCAAAAATATCTTCCTCAACTTTTTTTTCCTCTTCTTCATCTAAGATGAGACCTAAACCCTTCTTGATCAACATCTCAGTCTCCTTTTGGATTGTTTCAATCTCTCCTATTAACATTCTCGTTAATCTCTTTTTCGATCTGAATGATGCTTTTACATTAACCTTTATTATTCTAATCTCCTCTTCACTTGCTTCTAGTTGCAGGTTCTTAAATATATAACCAATCAATTCTTTGTCTTGGCTAATGATAGCCTACCACCTTGCATCAATAAGATTATACAAAGAGTTTGGAATCTTCCCTTGTAGCTCAATGAGGACTCTGCTAAATTTATTCATTCTGAAGATGATTGCATCTTCAATCTCCCTTTGTTGACTTTTAGATAGATGAATAAACAATGTGTTCAATCCTTTATATATCCCATAATCCTTAATTATTTGTACCATCCTATTGAAAGAGTCTTCTAATGTAAATGGTTTCTTAGGTGGTTTTCCCTTACCAGTTGTCTTAAGCTTCTTAACACTTTCTCTGAGTGCTCTTTTATCCTCATCTGATTCAATAGCTTCTTCATCATTTGTCAGTTTAAGGGCTTGTTGCTTCTTCCTCTTTCTGGTTTGTACTGATGCAGCAAGTGGATCAGCAGTTTTCAGCTTTCTCCAGAACTGAATTTTAGATGGTTTACCTGTAGTACCCCTTCCTTGATCAGACTTTTTAGACTCATGTTTGACTTTTGTTGACTTTTTCAGTGGATACTTTATATTGTGATATTTTACTCAGACATTATGCTATGATGAGTTTTGCTTTAACTTATGTTTCAGTGTATGTTGTTTATGCTGTCATGCCCAAACGTTTGGGCAAAACACAACCAACAAATTTTTTTTTGAACACTTAATTACATGCAACCTATGCTTAATTAGATGTGACAACTTAACTGGTAGTTCCAAGTGGAATCTTAAATTATAATAAAATGTTATTCTAACGTGAGCGATGAATAGAATAAATTTATCTAGAAGCCTTAGGTTTCTATGAAACTCCTAGACGACAAAGTTAGGATATTCCTAACATAACAATTTACGATAACTCCTATATTCAAACGGGACAAAATGAATTTATAAGGACAATAATATATTCACATAGAATGTCCCCTTTGTTACAGTTGCAATTATAATTCTTAATTAGATCTGTTTCTACTAAATAGGCATTAATATAATTACTTGATTCAATATTAATTATTTATCTCCTAACAAGTTTCCTTCGTTCGTGATAATACATCCTTCCTTTATACTCGATTAAATCTTGCGTCTATAAATTAATTATTATTATGATTTTAACGTAATAATATTAAGTTATCGAACAATTGAAAATTGAAGTGTCATACGCTAAAATGTCAATTGCTTTAATTAGTATAAGATTCCATCTAGGCTAAATGAGCTCGCAAGAACAAGGTCTTGGACTTATTTTTGAATATATATAATCCCACCTCGATATCCTCTTTCAGAGATGTTTTTATTATTTCACCATTTAATAAATAGATAAAATTCATTTACGCATAAAACCTCTAAATTAATCTACGAAGATATTATTAATCTCCAATAATCATAAGTTGTTGTCTTAGGAACTTATTAAATTCGTCCTAGCACTTAGTTTATATTGTCTAAAATTTATTTTAATCAATAATTAAAATATGATTAACTAAATTGACTAAAGGGTCAATTAAATTCATAACAAAATTTGATCGATAAAGTTTAATCTCAACAACCTATATCTAGGTGGACTAAAAATATTCCCTATAGTCAAATAACTACCAACATAAATTAAATTTCCTAAATGATTAACTCCAATATAATTTAAAATTTAAGACTTCATATTTAATTGTTTATGTAACATATATAAATTATGAACGTTAAATAAACCAATTTAATTAAAGTCAAATTTATACATAAACTATATATAAAACATATATATATATATATATATTAAACACCTATATATTTATATGTGAGATTAATTCTTTTTTGTTTTTTTAAAACATACATCGTTAACAAATAACTCATGAAAATCCTAACTTTATTATTATAAAAATGCCTTTTTTTAATTTGTTTTCATTCTTTAATGCCTTTACACTTTTCGAATACCCTAACCCATACTGGGTTAGGGTTTCATATTTTCTCTTTGTTGCAGGGGCCAAATGGCTAATGATGGGGAGAGCAACGGAGTGCATGGGAAGGCGGAGGTGTGGAGGCGAGTTGGAGGAACGTCGGGCGGGGGCATTCCTGGGCGCCATTGGGTATCCCCACAGTGGTGGCCGGGCGCCGCCCACTGTGGGAATACACAGTGGTGGTCGGGCGCCGCCCACTGTGGGAATACACAGTGGTGGTCGGGCGCTGCCCACTGTGGGAATACACAGTGGTGACCGGGCCCTTCCACTACAGTTACCCGCAGTGAGAGGCCCCGACCTCCACTGTGGTTTCCCACAATGGCGGCCTCCGTGCCGTCTACTGTGTGGAGCCACAGTGGTGGCCTCCGTGTCGTCCACTGTGTGGAGCCACAGTGGTGGCCCAAGCCGCCGCTGGCCCATTGTGAATACAGTGGGTTCGGCCTTTCCCCCCCCCCCCCGAGGTAAAAACAAAACCCTAATTTCTTTTTTTTATTTGTTTATTTTATTTTATATATATATATTTTATTTATTTTATTTATAATAAATATATATTTATATTTATAAACATAATTTTAAATATATAAATGTAGTATTTATATATATGTATATATATATATATATATTTATATATATGTATATATATATATTTATATATATATATATATATATATATTTATATGTGTGTATATATATACTAGATGCATTTGAAACCTAGGTTAACTCTACTATGCAAAAATATAGATATTATTTTTTATTTTTTATTTTTTACTTTTTACTTTTTAAACAGATTGATTAAAATATTCTGATTTAGATCAATGTATTTTTATTTTTTATTTTAAATACCATAAATTAGAGATAGACTATTTAACTATAGATTTAATTTCTGCAAATAAGTAATTGACAGAATTTAAATAAATTTCAACAGCAACTATATTAATCTAAAATCATTGGAATTTAACCTTAGAGATAGCCATGATGATTTTTAAATTTATTATCTGTGAATAAATAAAATGACAGATTTAGATAAACTATATTTGCACTTCCATAAATAGATCTAAGTGTTTTATTTCCAGCCTACTACATACATGCTAATCTATTTCATTATTTTCAAGTTTTTTTTAAATGCATAAAGGGATAAAATAAATTTCTTGCTTTTCAAAATATCATATACACAACAATATTATTTTCAGAACTATAGGAACTAAATCCAAAAACACTCATTTCTTTTCTGTAGTATAGCGAAATAAAATATTACATTTCTTTAAAGCATATTTAAAAGACACTATAGTCAACTTTACAAAAGGATCTCTCATTTCTATTAAATGAGGACCTTAAAAATAATAGATACATTTCCTTTCGAGATAGGTACAAGATTTAGTTTCCCTTTACATTGCTACAACTTCAGATATAAAATATTCTATTTCCAAATCTTTTCTGCAAACAAATAAATCCAACAACTTCTACTTGTCCCTTTTTTTTTTCTTCCCAACAACCTGCAAATAAATCATAGGCTATGACCATGGAGTGCTCACCTCCCAGCCTAGGCTTACTAGAAGCCACCCCTGAGCTTGGAGAACCAAGCCCTAGATAGGTTACACACATGCAAACACAACAAGTAGGGAAAAACAATCACAACAACATATTCCCAGCCAAGGCTACATTGCACCACAAAATGTGATGTCTATTCAAGGCTGGTAGTAGACCAAGTACCCTAAGGAGACTACAAGTATGGTAAAACACAAAGCCACCTCATGGAAAACAAAGATATAACATAAGTATAATAACCCCACATCCTTATGCCCCCCAAGGCATTCATGCCTTATTTCCCTCCTTATGACCCCCAAATGCATAAACAAGCCATGCAACAAGGGTCACATAAATATCCCTTGAGATTACTCTCATAATGAGAGCCTCTCACTCGAGGGTTGTCAAACTTCTACCACCCACAAGACCATCCTCTCTCCCAAGAGTAGGAGGCCTTCGTTACTCCCAAAACATAGAATGCATACAAGAAATCAAAGTCATAACGCGTAATAATTTTCACAAAATAAAATTCAAGAGAACAACTTTTTCCACACAAACAATCTTTCCAAAATAACATGCAACATGAAAGAAAACAAGAAGAAGTTAAACCAACCTTCAATCTGCCCAAAGGTATGCTAGTCTAGTTGAGGATGAGCAGCCCAATTCCACAATTCCTTGCTTCTCTACCCTTAGCCAAATTCTTATACCAAATCTATTCTTTTTTTTTTTAAATTCCATTGTCTCCAAAAATGGAGAGTGGGTGATTACCCACAAAATCTCTCATTCTTGCCTAAGAAGACCTCAGTGAGAGTTCTCACAGGTTTCTAAAAGTGAAAAAGGAAAAAGTCCGAAAAAGATCAAAAAGGGATCTCTCATCAAAAAGGAAAGTTAACTAACCTAGATGATGCCTTCTAAATTCAATTTTCGCACATCTTAGAAAACTCACTTTTTGGGATGACTAAACAGTCACATTGGAGTAGACACATGCCTAAAAACACTCCTAACCCATAGGTATACCTTATGGACTTTAGGAAACGCCTTTAAACTACCCCTAGGAGTCCATTTGACCCCTTTTAAACCCATCTGAAGTTAACTTTTGGGTCAAACCTAAGTTGACCTCCCCAAAGATTCTCTACCTAAGGAAAATATAGAACCACATTAAATGATTTGAAAAAGCTATGGTTAAAACAACTCCCTCCAAGAGACAATTCAAAAATCAAGACATAAATCAACACATGTGTCAAGTGACACAATAAAATACTTTACAACATTACACATGAAATTTTGTCTCTTGTTGGATTTACACAAATTAATAAATTCAATTTAACACACGCAACATTTACTTTCACAAATAAAATACAATACATACGGGGTGTTGTCTCTCCAAATAGACAACCCTTGGCTTTACGAATGTACATAGGTCTAGGTTTGGTTCTCCATAATATTTCCATGGTCATATGAATAATTTTCCTGCGCATCTCAATTACACATTAGTAATTCCAATAACCTCATATAATATTAAACATATGAATAAGAATACACATCAAACACTTTGCATACAATTTACATTTAAACAAATCGATATATCTTATATCCAAATAGATCCACATAAACAATTATCATAATCCACATAATTCTGATCCATACATAAAACATGCATCCTATTTCTATCATCATAGTAAAGTCCTGCAAATCCAATAATGACATACATCATCTCAAAGTTATCCTATTCTAAAATCATATAAAGTTATGTATCCATAACACATCAAAATGTACACCTCAAAGTGAAATGATTCTGTAACCTGGTTCAATTACTTTTCTCACCAATCTATCTGTCTAACATATCCTATCCTATTGAATTATAGAATTTATTAGTAAGGTCGACCATGGTCAACTGAGTTAACCAGAGCTTGATCGGGGAGGGGCTCTACATACGCATTATTTCTCTTAATGATGGTTAAATGTTATTTTATTGGATTACTGACATGGACTAACACATTTATTTTATACGTGTGATGCATTATATACATGCTTCATGTTTGTAAGTGTATGGGGTGTGAGGAGATGATTTTCCTTCACTCACTTTAGTGAGACAGGGAATGTCACGATTCTCCTTCACTAGTGTGTTTACTGTGGTTGTATATATATGCATATGTGGTTCGTTGATGCAGAGAATTGCAAGTACAAGTATCGTTTAGGTACGGGGTATCGTCTCCACCTGGCTTCACAGGTCTGAGAATACCTTATTGACCTGATGGAAGTGGAGGAGATAGTTGTAAGTCCCTACTTTTTAACCCCATCCTTGCTCAAAGTGAGCATCATCAGTTGTCCGTCAGTTCCCTATTTTGGGTATGCAAGTCATGTGTTTATCTGGTTTTCTTGAGTTACATTTTAGGCGTTTGTGAAATTATCTATTAAATCTTAAAGTATCTAATTAGTTAATGTATTTTATTTGCATATTTAAATAAAATGAGCAAAGTTAATTAGACTCCTTAGTATTATAAATTGTTAAATCAATTTGTTCAATGCATTAAATTAGGGAATTTGATTTATTGTATTTTCAAATTGTGAAATTTAAATCATGTGTATGCATTTTAAAAAGATTAAATAGAAATTAAAAAAGTATATCTCTTCCTCATTGACTTTTTGGAAATAGAAGTTTGAGTTTTAATTTAAATTGGAAAATAAAATTTGGAGAGAAAAGGCATTTTTGGAAATGCACTTTATGAGAAAATTTTTGATTGGTTGAAAATAATTTTAACCTAAAATAGATATTTTTTGGAAAATTTCCTATTTAACCTATATTCTTAACGGGAATGAAAGGAAGACAGTTGGAGGAAAATTTTGGTTGCATCTTTGTTTGAGGAAATTGATCAGTTGCAGGATTGTTCATTAAGGTTGGTTCCTTGTTTAGAGTCTATATTTTAAAGAATTTATTGATTTGAAAAATCATTATGTGTGTGTTGTGTTTGCAATAATCTGTTTGTAAACTCTTCAAATTTTGTTAAAAAGGAAAGGTTGCATTTTATCTTGAAATTAAAACCCTCTTCTATTACATCTCAAAATTCTCCAATCAATTTCTGATTTATTTGTTGAAAGAATTGGTTTTCAAATTAAAATAGTGAATTGGTTGTTTACTGTGTTTTGGAAAAAGGATTTCATTTTTTAAGTTCTCCATTTGTTTATGGAGTAGAAAATTAGTTTTCTTATTATAGTTTTGATTTGGGGAAAATTTATTATCTATTAAAATTAACTCCTACAAGGGGTTATGCTACCCAAATTTGCCCAGATTTAGTTTTCTAGAAGTTGTTTTGTTAAAAAAAAATTGTTCATTCTCTATTATTGGACTCAGAAAGTTTTTATGTATATACTTTATATTCGGGGGTTTAATGTTTAAAAAAAAAAATAGAATCTCTGTTAAAATTTTCTGAGTTTGTTGTTTATTGGGAAAGTTTGTTTTCCTTAAAACTTTTTTTTTTTTTAATATTTTATATTGACCGTTTAAAAAAAAAACTTAGAAATTTTCTGAGATTTTGGTTTTTACGGAGGAGGTTTATTTTTAAAATAAATTTAAAAAAAAAAATTAATATATATTTGGGGGCGGTGGGGGAGTCGTAGCTCAACCCCTGCAACACCCCTTCCCTTTCATGGGAGCTGCAACATCCCACGTGGTGTTGCAAGCCCATATATTTGGGCTACAACTCACCACGTGGTGTAGTTGCAACACCACGTGTGTGGGGGAGCCTTTTTCTTTTAAAGATTTTTTTTTAAATGTTTATATATATATATATTTGTATTTAGGGGTGGGATTAATTAAAAATATGTTATTTAGAAATTTTGAAAAATGAAATGAGGAATATAGTTATTGTTGGGAATTAATTAATATTTTTATTTTTGGAGAAATATAAATATTAGTAGAATAAATAAATTAATTAATTTATATTTTTATATGTATTAGAAAATATGTATAATTATATAAATCAAATTTTGGTGCTTAGTTGATTTTGAAATGGTTATTTTAATATGGTATTTTGAAAAATAAATGTATTAGAAAACCTTGGTCGACTAGCATTTTTAAATGAAATAGAAATTTATTGTCAATCTATATTAGCGAATATGCATCTTTAATTACTATATTCGCATTTATTTCAAAACGGCAAGCCTTTGGCCAGATTGTTAAATGTTGTCATGTGGTGGTTATTATGGTTGTTTATGTCTTGAGTCAAGGATTTGTCAATTGGTTACATCGTGTAAGGGCTTGTTTGGCCAAGTGGGTTTTCTATCATTTTGAATTACGTGTCCAATTTCATGTTATTCCTTGGGTTTGGGAGTTCGTTTGATTTTTGGTTAAGTGTCATAAGGGAGAGTGGCTTTGGATTAGGGGTCACGCCCAAAGTGGATAGCAAGGTAACCCATCGAAAGTTTGCTTAAGTGATAACTAAATAATATATTAGGGGGCTTTGGTAGATCAAAACACTAAGTAAGATAATTATGTCTCACTCATTGTTGAGTACTAGTACAAACTCAAGAGGCAATGAGAAGTCCTGGAATGACAAACCAACAATCTTGTCCTCAGGAAAGGATTGTTTGGGTCCACATGAGACTTGGATGGGATTAGGGGTTCGAGAGAGGTTACTAGGATAACCCATGATGGGGGTTGGGACCTATGGAGGCCTACCAGGATAACCATACCAATCTATGTGATGACACTCTTCCCTTATGGTCACTAGTGTGTAGTGTTGTTGATTTCACCTTGGTTTGATGTGGTCATGTTTTGTGAGTTTACTTATTCTAAGTCATTCTAATGTTGTGAGCTTGATCATGTGTGTGTGCATACCTATAGGTTACTATTGGGTCTTATTCCTATCTCCTAGCATGGTGGATTGGTTCTTTTTGGAGCCACATGGTCGGGTGGTAGTGCCACTTTCCATCGGGTGTGTGTTTGTTCCATCTTACAGAGTTGGCTTCACAAATGTTCCAGTTGCGCTTGGATTTGAGCATTTTGTTATCCAGTTGGATCATATTTGTTATGGATCATTCTTTGTATATCTTGGAACTCTCATGGTTAGTTGTTATTAATTTGATATTTATGCCTTCATGGCAAGATGTAAATTGTAATGTAACTTTATTTGATTTTGTAACTTAGTGATTTAGTTAAATGCAATGTAATTATTATCTATGATGCAAACAATGTATGTATGGAAATTAAATGTAATGCATATGTTTCATTTGATTATAGATGCAATGTAATGGTTAGATTTCTCATGAATGAACTTAAACTTGTTATCTATAAATTATACTATTGGATGAATTAACCATTGTTTAAATGTAATTGTGTCATTAAGTTTAATCAACTTAATTGGATTAATTAATGTTAGTTATGTTAGTGGTAACCTAGTTAACCAAGTTGGGAAACACTTTAGGTGTTAAGTCTTCCATTGTGTAATCTAAACTTAATGTTAACTCATTGTATCATCTTCAAGTTTGATATTCTTCAACTTCTCTGAATCATAGTCTACAAGAGATCCTTCCAATTTTTTTCTTAAGTTCTCCATCTGTACTAGTGTTAGAATCTTCTTCAAGTTGTTAGACTTATGAAAATAGAGGACCGGGCTCTGATACCAATTGTTAGGATTAATGATAGTCCCAAAGATACTGAGAGGGGGGGGTGAATCAGTATCTAACTGGTTTACAAAATATTTAACCTTATTAAGAACTTTGCATTCCAAAACAGTGTACCGGTAAATAAGAATTAATGCAGTAAACAGAAGCAATAAAGACAGCATAGAATACACACCATAACACAAGATGTTTAATGAGGAAACCCGGTGTGGGAAAAACCTCGATGGGATTTGTGATCCATAATATTCACTCACTGGCCAATGAATAAATATTACTTACAATGAGGGGCCTCCACATGCAGGAAGGCCAATTGCCTAGAGCTCACTGCTCAATAAGAGTCACACTGACTACAAAAGTGGATTATGAAATCCAATACAATGTACTTCTTCAAATCAGCATCAACTATGCCAAGTTCGGTACCAGTTTAATCTCATTCTATAACCAAAACCTTCGTTGTCACTTATATCTCCTTATACAAAATATCATCCATATATTCTCTCCATGCATACTATCTTAACCACAAAATGACCTATAAGATCTCATACATATATATGAGTCTTTAACAATATGTCATGTCGGCTTTACGAAAGATAATTACAATTAAATACAATAAACAAAAGTTTATTCCCTATCGGCTAGGGTACCGGTATGCATTGTTGCCACTGCCGATGAAGTGTCTGTCAGCGTATGTAGATGTCAATGCCGGTGTTGGTGACTGTCAGTGGCTTTACCAGATGAATGCCAGTAGGTTTCCAGATGGTTGCCATTAATGACAACACCAACTATTCTCATAAGAGTGTAGAATGCCAACAAAATAGTATGCTAGTATTAGGAATAATGACCCTATGTTAGTCCAACACTTCTTGAGGGGTCTTAATGACCGCATTAGTAGAGGTGTGAGAGTTTTTGAGCCTAGGTTAGTTAATTTAGTCATGGCGAAAGCCAAGCTTGTGGAGCAGAACCTTGCTCGAGCTCATGGTGGTCAGTCTGGAGTACAGATTGGTAGTGTGCCTTATAGTGTGTCTAGATATAGAGGGAATTAGTCCCAGACTATTGCACCTTATAGGAGCTTTCAGACACCTGCTAAGGGTGGATAGAAATAGCAGCAAAGTTTTTCAGTCGAGGCCAAAATAGTTTCAGGGCCAATAGGGGGGCAACTCTCAATCTAGGAGGAATAGGAATTGGTAGAGGAGTAGGCAGAGTTTCCCAAGACAGTCCTCTTAGAGTGCTTCTTAGGCCCCTAGTAGGGGAAGTTTCCAGCAGTCTAGTGGGTCGTCTAGAGGTATAGGAGCTTGTTTCTCCTATGGACAGTATGGTCATATAGTTGCGCAGTGTCCACCTTGTTCACATTAGACTGGTAGTAAGAGACCGGTAGCATCGGAGCCTACAGTTGGGGATGCAGGTAGATCCCATAGAGTTTTTGCGGTGGTTGATGACCGTCAAGTCGAGCACTAGAGCACAGTGATCGAGACTATAGGTGTATTGGGTGGTATTTCTATCTCAGTCTTATTTGATTCAAGTGCTTCTGATTCTATTATATCTTCCTCCATTGTGGAGTGGTGTGGGCTCACATCTACTAGATAGGTGGATAGGTGGCAAGTAGAATTGGCTACTGGTTTTTGTGTGGTCGTAGATTCCTTCATTCCCAAATGTGAGTTATACCTAGGACCCTTTGCTACCTCAGTTGATCTTTGAGTTATTCCTTTGGGGTCTTATGGAGTTGTGTTGGGGATGGATTGGTTAGCATCTCATAGTGCTCATGTAGACTGTCATCAGAAGATAGTGGAGTGTTTAGATGATCATGGCAGGAAAGTTGTGATAGTTGGTATTCCTAGACTTATTTCCCTTTGTATGATCTTCACTATGCAGCTTAAGCGGTGTATGTGTCAAGGATGTCATATTTTTGTAGTTGCTCTTGAGGACATGGATTAGGAGAGAAGTAGGGAAGTTTCTCTTGATAGTCACCCTCTTCTTCGAGAGTATGTTGATGTGTTTCCTATTGACATTCCTGGTATGCCTCCGAAGCAAGATATTGACTTTTGCATTGATTTAGTTCCTGGAGTAGAACCTATTTCGAGAGCACCATATCGGATGACTACTCAGGAATTGAGTGAGTTGAAGTTGTAGATTGAGGAATTGTTGGCCAAGGGCTTCATTCATCCTAGTGTTTCTCCTTAGGGTGCGTCAGTTATCTTTGTTAAGAATAAGGATGGTTCTCTTCGTTTATGCATTGATTACTTAAAATTGAATAAGGTAACCATCAAGAATCATTATCCTTTGCCTTGTATAGATGATCTCTTTGATCAGGTAAAGGGAGCCAAGGTGTTCTCTAAGATTGATCTAAAATCTAGGTATCAATAGTTGCACATTCATGATGCAGATATTTATAGAACAACTTTTCCTACCCATTATGGTCACTATGAGTTCACTGTGATGCCATTTGGGTTGAAGAACACGCCTTCAGTTTTCGTGAGCCTCATGAATGGGGTTTTTCGCACCTACCTTGATCGTTTTGTCCTTGTGTTCTTGAATGATATTTTAATTTATTCTATATTTATGGAAGAGCATGAGGGCCGCTTGCAACAAGTATTGAAGTGCTTGAGGGAGAATCAGCTTTATGCCAACTTGGCGAAGTGTGATATCTTCCAATCGGAGGTGAACTATCTTGATGATGTAGTTTTAGGAGAAGGTGTATCTATGGATCCTTCTAAGATCCAAGCCATTGTAGATTGGCTAACATTGACTAATGTTTCTGAGGTTCGAAGTTTTATGGGTTTGGTCGGATATTACCATCACTTTGTTTAGATTTCTACCCGGATAGGTCACCCGATCACTTCTCTTCAGAGAAAAGGGAAGAAGTTTATTTGGTCAAAATAATGTGAGACAACTTTTTGTAATTTGAAGGAACTCCTAGTTAGTGCTCTGATTTTCACAGTTCCTAATCCATCCAGAGATTTTATGGTTTGCACAGATGCCTCTTTAGAAGGCATAGGAGCAGTTCTTATGGAGGATGGTCATGTGGTAGCCTATGAGTCTCATAAAATCAAGGACCATGAGCTGAACTATCCAATTTATGATTTAGAATTAGAAGTTGTAGTTCATGCTTTGATCAGGTGGTGACATTTTTTATTGGGGCATCAGTTTGAGCTACACAGTGATCACAGTAGTTTGCAGTACATTTTCACGCAGCCGAACTTGAATGCTTGATATCGAAGATGAATGGAATTCCTCTACGAGTATGATTTTGAGGTTTGATATATTCAGGATAAAGAGAATGTAGTGGCAGATGCTTTGAGTTGTAGGTGACATTAGGTTGCAACATTGTCCCTTGGGGTGGATTTGAGAGAGAGAATTCTTGGTATTCTTCCTCAGGACACCTAGTATTAGGAGGTTAGAGCCATGACTGAGACAGGAGGGCCATTAGAGGGTAGATATTATGGATATAACCTTGAGGCAGATGGTCTTATTCAACATCTTGGGTGGATCTATGTACCTCTTTTGAATGGACTTCATGTTTTGATCATGACTGAGGCCCATTGTGCACCTTATTCGGCACATCCTGGTGTCAAGAAGATGCACGCAGATCTTAGATAGATATATCATTGGGATGGTATGAAACGTGACATTGCTGATTTTGTGTTGAAGTGTTTAGAATGTCAATGGGTAAAGGCAGAGCATCAGCACCCTGCAGGGCTTTTACAACCTAATTTGGTACCAGGCTGGAAATGGGATATCATTTCCATGGATTTCATAGTGGGGTTGCCTATTTCTTTGCATCATCATGATGCCATCATGGTCATTATGGACAAATTGACCAAATTTTCTCATTTTGTTCCTATTCGATCTTCCTAAACAACAACAATGGTGGCATGAGTTTTCATGGAAGATGTGGTGAGGCTTCATGGGATTCCTAGGTAGATCATTTCAGATAGAGTTCATGTCTTTACTTCAGCATTGTGGACCTCACTTCAGCAAGCTTTAGGGACCCAATTGAGCTTTAGTTCAACTTATCACCCAGAGACCAACAATCAGACCGAGTGTGTGAATCAAGTTTTGGAGAACATGCTTCACATGTATGTTATGGACCAGCAGTCGCACTGGAAGGAATATCTATATCTTGTGGAGTTTTCTTATAACAATGGATATCATAGCTCCATACATATGTCTCACTTCCGAAATTTTTATGGTCATCCTTGTCATACTCCTTTGAGCTGGGATTAGTTAGAGGACAGGGTGCATATAGGACCAGATATGCTTCGAGATATGGAGTAGCAAGTTGAGAAAATCAGTGGGTATTTGGTAGCTGCACACAATAGGTAGAAGAAGTATGTCGATGCTCATAGAGTGGATCGTAATTTTTCTATTGGTGACCATGTGTTCTTGAGAGTGCATTCACGAAAGAGTCCCATCCATTATGGAAAGGTTTCTAAGTCAACACCTCATTTTGTTGGCCCTTTTGAGATCCTTGCGAGGATAGGACATGTTGCCTACCATCTTGCCTTGCCACCGAGCCTATCCTGCATCCATGATGTTTTTCATGTTTTAATTCTTAGACCTTATCATCCTGATGTTTTTGGCCATTTGGAGGAATTGATTATGTGTTGCATTGATGTTTTGTCATTGATGTCAACACTAGTTGTTTTGGCTATTTTACCTGTATCCTTTTGGTCCCAATAGGTTGTTTGGTTTCTGGGTGGTAAGATCATGTTGATCCAGTATGCTTTGGTTTGTGGAATTGGTTTGGATTGGTTATTCATGTGTTCCTAATGTGTACCACATTCAGTTGGTTCAAGATTTGAAGATTTGGAAGCTATCACTTGTTCTAGTAAGCCTTTTGGTTATCGGTAAGGGTTTTACCGGTAGAGCTTTTTTGAAGATCTTTTGATATATGCATAAGTGGTGTTGGTGTAGATTCCAGAAGGTTATCCATATGCTGATGATTATCATATTCATGTTCTAGTTGTTTGCGGTGTTTCATTTGGCTTATGATGACCTATTATAGGTACGGTGGTTACTTTGCTAGGTTATGGACTGGTTTATGTAACGTGTGGCTTGATGCATTACCGGTTGGATTCATTGATTGGATTATGTTGTTTTGGTCTTAGGTCGACTTGGTTGATCATTAGATTGTGGGTTTAAGTTATAAATTTATTGTATTATCTTTTAGGTGGTCGACCTAATTGTTTAGGTCCCTGGTTGGTATAAATATGATGTAAGATCTCTTTGTAGATCATAGATGAGATCAAGATATGCAAGGAGTGAATAATTTAATAATCATATGCAAAGGTTTTGATTGATCATAGGTGATTGAATTGGGTTTGTGAAAGAGGTTTAAGGCCTCCAGTATTGAGCTTAACTAGAACTATACTCAAGTATGGGAGACGATATTCTTGCAATTCAATCTTCATTCTGGATTGTTGTATGATGCTTTATGTAGTTAATGAGACTCATTTTGTGTTGAGCAGTGTGCTCTAGGCTATTGGCCTTCTTGCATATGCAGACCCCTTATTGTAATATTTATTCATCTGATTAGTGGATAGATATTGTGGGTCTCCAATCCCACCATGGTTTTTCCTCTCTGAGTTTTTCCACGTATAAATCTATGGTGTTATGGTGTTCATCTTTGTGGTTGCATTGTTGCTTATTGTTATATGCTTTTATGTTTACTGGTTGTTGAGTTGTTGTATTAATAAGGTTAAATTTCTCCATTCTAGTAGAACACTGATTCACCCCCCCACCCCTCTTAGTGTTCTTGGATCCCAAAAATTGGTATCAGAGCTTGGTGCCTTGGAGTAAGTCTAACAACTTGAGGAATATCATGTATGTGGAATCTATGGACATAATTTTAAGGAAGGAACTTCAAGTAGCACTTGAAGACTATGATGTTGAAAGATTGAGGAACATGAAGATGCAAGATGAGTTGATATCTACAAAGGAATTCATTTTTACTCTATAGGATAGGTTGTCATCTATTCAAGCTAAAAGGAAGGAACTTTTACAAAATTAGGATGATGAAGAAAAGGATGCCCTTAAGGAACAATGTCAAAAGCTGAGTCAGGAGAATATTGTCATGAAGAATGAAATGCAATCCCTAACTATGAGGATGCCCAAGGAGATTGAAGACTGTAAGAAGAATGAAGAAAATCTGTCTATATCTCTGAAAGACATATCTGAGGAATGCATTAGGTTGGTGCATGAGAATGATGTGTCGAGAACTGAATTGGTGCAATCACATAACAATGAGAAAGAATTGGAAAGAATGGTAACAAGCCTAAGAGGAGCTCTAGATGTTGCAAATGAATATAAAGATAAGTTCAAGGTTAGTTTTGCTAAGCTTGATGAATTATTGAATGATCAAAGGGACACCATAGACACTAAAGGTCTTGGATTTGAGCATGGAGAAAGCTCCCGTACTACAAATGAAGATCACACATTTGATATGCATGATGATCAAAAGGTCAACCGAAATCAAAGGGCACTGGTAAGGCAACCCAATGCACATAAATTTAATGGTAGATGTTGTGTTTGCAATAAATTTGGTCATATGGCAAGACATTGTAGAAATAGAGAAAATTAGAATAATAATACAGTTCTGCGTCAGTGTTCAAATTGTAAGAAGTATGATGATAGGACAGAAGATTGTAGAATGAATGTGAAATGTCATGCATGTGGAAAGTTTGGACATATGGCTAATCAATGCAGGTCAAGGAATAGTCAAGGTTACAGTAAGGCAATTCAGAAGAATAATGTCACTTGTTATGCAACCAACAAAGTAGGACATATTGCTAAATTTTGCAGAAGCAAGAACCTACCGGCAGGAAGTGATAAATCTAATGAGAAGGGAAGGTAGAAGGTTGATGACATTCAGAAGAAGCATGAGAAGAAGTAGGTTATGAAATCTGAGGTTCAAGTGGCAGAATCAATTGCCCTAGATGTTCACTTGGATGAATGATATACCCTGGTTACTCAATTGGCAGAGCAGAATGTTCCTGCACCGGCAGGAAACTCATCTGGCAACTAAGGCATTTGCCTTAGGGGGAGGCAAATTGATGAAAGATCTTGCATTTCCCTTAGTGGTCTAAAATCCTATTTCAGATCTTTGGAGAAGTCAGTTTGAAAGTTAACTGACAAAGATTTGTGGATCTTGGATCTAGTTTGGTTTATCAGTAAATCACTTTATGAGTTATGGTTTGACAATACACCTACAGTTAAGTATTTCAGAATCTTTGGTAGTAAATATTATATCAGGAGAGATGGTTTCATTGGCAAGTTTGATCCTAGATGTGATGAAGGAATATTTCTTGGTTATTCTAATGAAAGCAAAGCATATAGATGTTATAACAAGAGATTGTGGAAAGCGCTAATGTCAAGCTAGATGAGAAAAATAGAAGTCAAATCAAAATTTATGAGCAAACCGGTAGTTGAAATGATGATAACTGAACCGATAACACCTTTACCAAAACAAAATGCTAAGCCAGTTACTCCAACAGTATCAGAAAATTCAACAGTAACTAAAGATCAGGGAAGAGGAATAGAGAATCAAAAGACTCCTAGGTATGTAAGGTTGAATCATTCAGAAGATCAGATCATTAGGGACAAGAGCAATGGAGTGATGACAAGAAGGATATTGGCAGCTAAAAAGGTATGTTTAATTTCTCAAGTTGAACTGGTATTAGTAACTGAAGCATGTAAAGATGAATATTGGATGAAAGCTATGGAAGAAGAATTAGATTAGATAGAAAAGAATAACACATGGATTTTAGTTCCCTGACCTTAAAATAAGAATATTATTGGAACTAAATGGGTTCTTAGGAATAAACTAAATGAAGATGGACAAGTTGTAAGGAATAAAGCTAGATTGGTTTGTAAAGGATATTCTCAGAAGGAAAGAATTGGTTATGGTGAAACTTTTGCACCTGTAGCTAGGATTGAAGCTATAAGATTATTTCTTTCCTATGTTGCACATAAAAGCTACAAGGTTTATTAGATGGGTGTCAAGTGTGCTTTACTAAATGAGGATCTTGATGAGGAATTTTATATTGAGCAACCTAATGGCTTTTCACTTTCAGATGATAGAAACATGGTTTGCAAGTTAAAGAAATATTTATATGTGTGAGATTTTGCCAAGATCAAGAGGCAATGGAAAGCACAAATAAGAGAGAGCAAAATAGATGATAGAAATAAACTGTATTCTATCAAGATGAAAAATATGATCAACTATATCATTAAGCATTACATATAATGAATATGAGCCTGCTTATATAGGCAAGGCTATA
Source organism: Cryptomeria japonica (assembly GCF_030272615.1). Lineage (NCBI taxonomy): Eukaryota > Viridiplantae > Streptophyta > Pinopsida > Cupressales > Cupressaceae > Cryptomeria > Cryptomeria japonica. The sequence continues at coordinate 151,215,526 of NC_081412.1, forward strand.
TGGATATGTGAGCACACAAACATGACATGTGGCTCAATAAGAAACAAGGGTGGGTAGGAAATAGGTGTGGGTAGGTAGGAGAAACAATATAATATTCCACATGAGGTGGATCACCCACTTAATGTGGAGTGTAACAACAAGATCAACACCATAAAAGGTGGAAATTCTCCTACACACACTATCCCAATATGGCACAAACACCCAAGTGTCTCATACCCAAACTACTATGAAATGCATTTCCTAAGTAAACTTAAGTAAAGTGTAATAATATCCATGATGAATAATTATTTACACCAACACCCCCCTTAAGTGCAACTTAGGGGAATGCACTTAAGTCTACAATGCAACGAAGCAATGCAAGATGGGTCCCGACGACAAGGCCATGTTAGGTACCCATGTACAAATGCAAATGCATGAAAACCAATGCAATGAAATCTCTCACAAAGTGGGGAAAGAGAGAAAAACCCAATGGGAAAAAACCCTCCCCCAAAAGAAAGATGAAAGCTATACAAGAGAACTCTCATAGAAGAATGTGAGGAACAAAACCCCATGTGACAAAAAAGTCCCCCCCATATGAGAGAAGAAGAAGAAGAGGAAGAAGAGAGACTAGGAAGCCCCCCCTCAATGTGGAATCTGCACCAATGATAGAAGCTTGATGTATGAAGAAACTGCTCCACGATCATCGAACAACATTCATTCCGTTAGGAAGAAACAAAACCAAAGGTGTATCCATGAAGTCTCCCCAATCATGAAGGGAATATGTATGAAAAAAACTCATGATGAAAGGAATCTCTAAAAACCACTCAAGTGTCCCCATGTCGATGCTGAAAGATAACCCCTCCAAAGGTGGTAAACTGTGCCATGCTGCTAAAAAAGGCAATCCAAGATCTAGTGGAGATGGATGTAGAACATGTCCCAAAGACTCACATGTCTCCTCAAAACATAAAGAGACCTCCTCCAACTGTTGTACATATCAACCTCAAAAGAATGATCATGTAGAGAACGAACAAGTGGGTCAGAGTGTGCCCTCCTAGCAATCGAAGAAGAATCACCTTCATCAAAGAGAAGATGAATGTCATCAATGATGTCTCCCAAATCTACAATGTAGGATTCCACAAACAAACCTGCAATGTCTGTCAAGTAATCATCCCATGAATCTGAAGCTGGAAGACAATGAATATCCTGCTGCACTGAATCACATGAAGGCAAAACTATCACACTATCTGCATCATCAGGTGCAATAGGTGATGTGATATCAATATGAGGAGATGAAAAAAAATGCTCAAGAATGGGGTCACATGTGAGAATCCCCATGTTCAAGTGTCCAAATTTCTCCTCAAAAACTGAACCATCACAAGAAGTGTGATCATCATGTGTAGAATCATCAAATGTGAAATCATCATCATCAACAAAATCTAAAAAGGAGTATAACCGAGATGCATGATCAACCACCCCAGTCGCAATGATAGCTCTAGTCTCCAAGTCTCTAATGAAAACTGACTTAGGTGTAAACTCCACAACTCTCTTAGTTGTGCCATGTGTGATTTGATAGATGGAAAGGAGATTGTTTGTCAACTGGGGTACACACAACACATTATTGAAGGAGTTATCCCCAATGTCAATAGATCCTTTCCCAATCACATCCATGTATGTATGATTGCCCATCAATATCTGTGGCATGGTGCAAGGCTCAAATGTAGAGAACATAGACTGCGAAGATGCCATATGATGAGAAGCCCCTGAATCTAGAAGCCATCTCTCTGAATCATGACTGATAGTAGCACATAGAGCTTTTCCTTTTCTTGTCCCAAAAGAGTGAGTCTTCCCACTTGTAGAAGTCATGAATTCTTGCCCTTTTCCTTTTGAATGTGAGGAAGTGGAAGTTGATGAATCATCCTTCTTGTAGACATTAGGCAAATTAATGTTATGTTTTTTGATGATATGTGTGAGCTCATCAATCTTCTTAGAATGGCAACGACACTCCTCATGACCAACCTTTTTACAATAGGCACAAGTAGGTCTCTCCCTCTTTGGTGAGTTATCCCTCTTGGAAGAGGATGAATCTCCTTATTGTGGAGAAAATGGTGCTTTTTCCGTAGGCTTTGATTGCCATTTCTTCTTGTTTGAGTTGTCCTTTCCTTGATTTCCAGTGTTCCCTTGATTTTACACTAATACTTGAGACTTAGAAGCCTTAAGAATGCCCATGCTTATCAACTTAGTTTGTTCCATCATCAACATTTCATTAAAAGCATCAAATGTAGGCATTGTGTAGCTTGAACCCATTGCCATCCTATGGGTTTGGACACTAGAAACAAATGTTGCATATTCTTGTGGAAGCTTGCCCATCAAGTTGAAGATAAATTGAGTATCCTTCTTATAAATGCCACAATCTTTGAGTTGTTCCCTCAACTCATTTGCCTTGGTGACATAATCTTGTATAGTATCAAAGTTCTTGGGATCCAACATGGTGAGATCACTATCAATTTGATATCCCCTAATCTCATCAACTTGACCATACAAGTCTTGAAACTTTTTCCAAGCATCCTTGATTAGAGTACACTTCTCAATATGAAAAATGAGATCCTTTGATACATACTTTCTTAAGGTACCAATTGTCATGATATTTTTAGTGAGCTAATCCAAGTGACCAACTAAATCAACCTTAGGATCAACGGGGGCAACAATAGTTCCATCAATGTGATGAGTTAGTCCTTTTTCCATAAGTTTACTCCATGCATCAATTTTTCAAGTAGCATAATTATGAGGAGTTAAGAGATGAAACTTAGAAGAACCCATAGTAGCAAAAAGGAAGGAACACAAGAGCACAAGAGACACCCCCCCAAATTAACTCAATCAAAGTACCCCCCAAAAATGATGATATTGGCACTTTATATGTAGTGTGTGTACAATAGGCCACTTGCAAAACAAGGCTAAGTGGACTTCTGATTTCAATTTACAACTTCTCAAAATAAGATCTAAGAGACTTCAACAAATACTGCTAGTGATCTAAACTAAGATCCAAGAAAAATGCAAGTACCAAATATGCCAAAAATGGCCAAATAATAAAAGTACAATTTCTACTTAAAATTACTACAAACAAATGGTATATTATGAAAGTAGATGAAAAAATATGCACTTTAAAAAAAAATGGCACCTCAAAAGGAGTCCATATGAGCCCAAACGAAGCCTCCAAAGTTGTAAAAATTGGGATTTCATGATTTCTGAAAAACTTGTATCCAAAAATCAAAAAAATCCTGCACCACTGTACGGATCACGAAATTCTACCCCAAAACAATAAAAATTGCTCAAAAAAACGAGTTCGAATGAGTGAGATATCGCTATTTGAAAAATGCCTACAAAATTATAATTTCTGAAAAATTTTCGCCGCAGCGTCAAACTTCAAATGCCTCTAGATTTGGCCTCCAAAGTTTGATTTGGATGAAACAAAAGGCAAAACTAACTTTCTTGGTCCTCCTCAATCCAATGGTAACCTTAGATTTGACCCATCAAGCTTCAATAATAACCTGCAATATAAAACTCCAAAATACACAACCCCAAATAGCATCAAATTTCTCTCAATTAGCAAACCAATGACACTCTAATGGCTCTGATATGATGTGAGATTTTTCCAAGATCAAGAGGTATTGGAAAGCACAAATAAGAGAGAACAAAATAGATGATAGAAATAAACTGTATTCTATCAAGATGAAAAATATGATCAACTATATCATTAAGCATTGCATATAATGAATATGAGCCTGCTTATATAGGCAAGGCTATATGGATATGTGAGCACACAAACATGACATGTGGCTCAATAAGAAACAAGGATAGGTAGAAAATAGGTGTGGGTAGGTAAGAGAAACAATATAATATTCCACATGAGGTGGATCACCCACTGAATGTGGAGTGTAACAACAAGATCAACACCATAAAAGGTGGAAATTCTCCTACACACACTATCCCAATATGGCACAAACACCCAAGTGTCTCATACCCAAACTACTATGAAATGCATTTCCTAAGTAAACTTAAGTAAAGTGTAATAATATCCATGATGAATAATTATTTACACCAACAATATGGATTGAATCAGGCACCTAGAGCTTGGTATGCAAGGTTGGACAAATATCTTTTAAATCTTGGTTTCACTAAAGGTAATGTTGACAGTAATCTATATTATAAAGTCACTAATGATGATATACTGATTATTGAGGTCTTTATCGATGACATCATTTTTGGAGGTGAAGATAAGTTGTGCATGGAATTTTCTAAAAATTTGAAGAATGAATTTGAAATGTCTATGATTGGGGAAATGAAATTTTTCTTAGGTTTGCATATTACTCAGACTGATAAAGGTATTTTCATCTATCAAACTAAGTATGCTAGGGAGATGTTGAAGAAATTTGGTATGGAAGATTCTAAACCGGTTAGTACTCCTATGGTTACAAGTGAGAAATTGACAAAGAAATATGAATTAATTCTAGTAAATCCTACAAGATACAAGTCTATGATTAGAGGTCTTCTATATTTGACTCAGACTAGACCGGATTTAATGAATTTTCTTTGCATTGCATCAAGATATCAAAGTGATCCTAGAGAAAATAATGAGAGTGCAGTGAAAATGATTTTTAGATACCTACAAGGAACATTCAAATATGGTTTGTGGTACCCTAAAGATGATGACTTTACTTTATGTGCATATACAGATGCAGATTGGGCAGGTGATGTTGATGACCAAAAGAGTACTTATGGTGGAGCTTTATTTCTTGGAAAGAAACTTGTTTCATGAATCAGTAAGAAACAGTCATGTACTTCTCTATCTACTGCTAAAGCTAAGTAAGTTGTTGCTGCTACTAACTGTACACAAGTTCTATGCATGAAGCAAATGTTAAAGGACATAAAAGTGCATTGCAATGGACTGGTAGTTATTCACTATGATAACTCTGCTGCTATAGACATATCAAAGAATCTGGTATTTCACTCTAAGACAAAGCATATATCTATCAAGTATAACTTTCTAAAGGAGAAGGTGGAAGAAAATGAGGTTAGATTGGTTTATGTGAACACCAAAGAGTAGATTGCGGATATCTTCACTAAACCTTTGCCTAAAGAATCATTTTAGTACCTCAGAGACATATTAGGGGTTTTTTTGCCTCCAGCAGAAAACCGATTGATGCTATCCGACATCAGTCTAGTATGCATTATCAGAGATAATATTCATTCTGGATTGATGTGGTGATGCTATTACTCAGGGGGAGTAGTTGGTTTCGTGATTCAGTAGTTTATGATTTTGCTTTGATATTTATGTCAGATCTTTGGCATTGATGTCAAAGGGGGAGATATATTCATGTGAAAAAATTAAGGGTTATATAAATTAGGGGGAGAAATTTGTAGAATTTAACTGAGATATCATCTATAGGGAGAGTGTGGATCAGAACTTCATTGCTATATTCTTGTGTGCGAGATTTTTGTGGCATTCCTTGGCACTTGGATGTTTTTCACATTTAGTGTTGCCATCAATGCCAAAGGGGGAGATTGTTGGCCATTTGGAGGAATTGATTATGTGTTGCATTGATGTTTTGTCATTAATGTCAACACTAGCTATTTTGACTGCTTTACCGGTATCATTTTGGTCCTAGTAGGTTGTTTGGTTTCTGGTTGGTAAGATCATGTTGATCTTGTATGCTTTGGTATACTTTCATCTGTGGAATTGGTTTGGATTGGTTATTTGTGTGTTCTTGATGTGTATCACATTTAGCTGGTTTGGTATTTGATGATCCAGAAGCTATCACTTGTTCTAGTAAGCCTTTTGGTTACCGATAAGGGTTTTATCGGCAGAGCTTGGTTGAAGATCTTTTGATATTTTGCATAAGTGGTGTTGGTGTATCTTCTAGAAGGTTATCTAGATGTTGATGGTTATCATATTTGTGTTCTATTTGTTCATGGTGTTTCATTTTTCTTATGGCGACCTATTATAGGTCTGGTGTTTACTCTGCTAGGTTATGGACCAGTTTATATAACGTGTGGCTTGATGCATTACTAGTTGGATTCATTGATTGGATTATGTTGTTTCAGTCTTAGGCCAACTTGGTTGATCATTAGATTGTGGGTTTAAGTTATGAATTTATTGTATTATCTTTTAGGTGGTCGACCTAATTGTTTAGATCTCAAGTTGGTATAAATATGATGTAAGATCTCTTTGTAGATCATAGATGAGATCAAGATATGCAAAGAGTGAATAATGTAATAATCATATGCAACAGTTTTGGTCTATCATAGGTGATTGAATTGGGTGTGTGGAAGATGTTTAAGGCCTCTGGTATTGAGCTTAACTAGAACTATACTCAAGCATGGGAGATGCCATTCTTGTAGTTCAATCTTCATTCTAGATTGTTGTTTGATGCTTTATGTAGTTAGTGAGACTCCTTTTGTGTTGAGAAGTGTGCTCTAGGTTGTTGGCCTTCCTGCATGTGCAGGCCCCTTATTGTAATATTTATTCATCTGATTAGTGGATAGATATTGTGGCTCTCCAATCCCACCGTGGTTTTTCCTCTTTGAGGTTTTCCACGTATAAATCTGTGGTGTTATGGTTTTCATCTTTGTGGTTGCATTGTTGCTTATTGTTATATGCTTTTATGTTTACTAGTTGTTGAGTTGTTGTATTAATAAGGTTAAATTTATCCATTCCAGTAGAATGTTGATTCACCCCCCTCCCCCCCCTCCTTTCTCAATGTTCTTGGATCCCAACGGATGTGACCCATGTTCTTGATTGGAACACATTGCAGGTCAAGGATGGGCAACTTTCTATGGAGCCCATGTGCATTCTACAACGTCAAGGTTTGACCCTTAGGGGTTGTACTATCAACTAGGTAAGGGTCCTATAGGACCCAAATGATGAGACAACGACTGCATGGGAGGATGCAACGAAGATGAGAGAGTTTTATTCTTATATATTTTAGGCTTCCAAGAGTAAGTGTAGTTTTGGGGGGGAGAATGTAGTACCCCTTCCTCAATCAAACTTTTTAGACTCATGTTTGACTTCTATTGACTTTTTCAGTGGATACTTTATATTGTGATATTTTACTCAGACATTATGCTATGATGAATTATGCTTTAATTTTAGTTTCAGTGTATGTTGTTTACAGATTATTTCTCTTAATGATGGTTAAATATTATTTTATTGGATTACTGACATGGACTAACACATTTATTTTATTTGTGCAATGCATTATATACATGCTTCATGTTTGTAAGTGTACGGGGTGCGAGGAGATGGTTTTCCTTCACTCACTTCGATGAGATTGTTAGGTCTCGGAGACAACTGAGAGGGGGGGGTGAATCAGTTGTCTAATAAATTCAAACCAAAAACTTATTAACCAACTTAATGCTTAATACCGGTAAACCAGTTAAGTATGCCAGTAGACAGTGTTAATAGTAAATTGCCATACCGGTAAGAATTAATGCATGAAACATAAACACAAAGTCATCCACAACACATGACACCAATATTTATACGTGGAAACCCTATAAGGAGAAAAACCACGGTGGGAAACCTTACCTCCAATCAGATGATACTACTGCAGATAGTAAGTCTACAAAGAGGGGTCTACACATGCAGAAAGGCCAACAGCCTAGAGCTCACTGCTCAATCACAAATGGGAGTCACGCTGACTATAGTTGGATGGTTAAATCCAATAAGAATGTACTGTACAAAATTGCATCTTCATATGCTGAATTCAGTACCGGTGTAATGCTGATATGCTTCTACAAAAACCTAACTTCACCTTCAAATGATGTCTTCGTGTATACCTCTACTTGATCTTGCATATACCTTCACTCAAATCTTTTTCGCATTCCACACTTGATCTTACAATTAAGATCTTACATTTATACCATACCCTAAGACCAATTTTAGTAGGTCAGCTCTACAAGATATTACAATAAAACATTTTACAAATAATATAATATCCGATGCAATAACTGATAAAACATGTTGGCTTAGTGCATTTATAAAAATAATAAATCATCTCCATAGCGTGCCATATTGATCTGGAAAAGATAAACCTGCCAGTGTAACCCTAGATAACCTGGACCTATTTGTCGATAAAGGCAAATATGCAAATAAGAATATATCAATTATTAGTACTTCAAAATAAAGTGTCCACATGATGTCTTTGACATTATCAAGTGTCTTCCATGTCATTCCAAGTACTGGTGAACATTATATCCTACCAGTTGATCATATACCAGTAACTGTTGCACAGATTACTGCTTGCCGGTGAATGTTGTTGGATCTCCAAAGTAGGTGTATTTAGTAGGTGTTGACATCAATGACAAAACCATACCAAAATACCAACAGAGATAGGGAACGTCATGATTCTCCTTCACCAGTGTGTTTATTGCGGTTGTATATATAGGCATATGTGGTTCGTTGATGCAGGGAATTGCAGGTACAAGTATCGTGTAGGTATGAGGTATCATCTCCACTTGGCTTCACAAGTCTAAGCGTACCTTATTGACCCGATGGAAGTGGAGGAGATAGTTGTAAGGCCCTACTTTTTAACCCTAGCCTTGCTCAAAGTGAGCATCGTTAGTTGTCTGTCAGTTCCCTATGTTGGGTATGCAGGTCATGTGTTTATCTGGTTTTCTTGAGTTACGTTTTAGGCGTTTGTGAAATTAATTGTTAAATCTTAAAGTATTTAATTAGTTAGTGTATTTTATTTGCATATTTAAAAAAAGGGATAAAAGTTAATTAGACTCCTTAGTATTATAAATTATTAAATCAATTTGTTCAATGCATTAAATTAGGGAATTTAATTTATTGTATTTTCAAATTGTGAAATTTAAATCATGTGTATGCATTTTAAAAAGATTAAATAGAAATTAAAAATATATATATATATATCTTCCTCATTGACTTTCTGGATAAAGAAATTTGAGTTTTAATTTAAATTGGAAAATAAAATTTGGAGAGAAAAGGCATTTTTGGAAATGCACTTTATGAGAAAAATTTTGATTGGTTGAAAATAATTTTAACCTAAAAATAGATATTTTTGGAAAATTTCCTATTTAACCTATATCTTCATGGGAATGAAAGGAAGGCAATTTGGAGGAAAATTTTGGTTGCATCTTTGTTTGAGGAAATTGATCAGTTGCAGGGTTGAGCTCTTCTCACAATCACTACCAAGATTGTTCATTAAGGTTGGTTCCTTGTTTAGAGTCTCTGTTTCAAAAAATTTATTGATTTGAAAAAAATCAATGTGTGTGTGTTGTGTTTGCAATAATCTATTTGTAAACTCTTCAAATTTTGTTAAAAAGGAAAGGTTGCATTTTATCTTGAAATTTAAACCCTCTTCAGTTAGATCTCAAAATTCTCCAATCGATTTCTAATTTATTTGTTGAAAGAATTGGTTTTCAAATTAAAATAGTGAATTAACTTTTACTGTGTTTTGGAAAAAGTATTTCATTTTTTAAGTTATCCATTTGTTTATGGAGTAGAAAATTAGTTTACTTATTATAGTTTTGATTTGGGGAAAATTTATTATCTGTTAAAATTCACCCCTATAAGGGGTTATGCTCCTCAAACTTGCCCAGATTTAGTTTTTTGGAAGTTATTTTGTTAAAAAAAAAAATTGTGTCAAAATGTTTTTTTTGTATATACTTTATATTGGGGGGTTTAATGTTTTAAGAAAATATAGAATCTCTGTTAAAATTTTGTTACTCAGAAAATTTCTGAGTTTGTTGTTTATTGGGAAAGTTTGTTTTCCTTAAAACTTATTTTTAAAATATTTTATACTGACTATTAAAAAAAAATAATAACTCAAAAAAATTTCTGAGATTTTGGTTTTTATAGAGAAGGTTTATTTTTAGAATAAATTTTAAATATATATATATATATATATATATATATATATATATATATATATGGGGGCGATGGGGGAGCCATAACTCAACCCCACGCAACACCCTCTCCCTTTCATGGGAGCTGGAACATCCCACGTGGTGTTGTAGGCCCATATATTTGGGCTACAACCCACCACGTGGTGGATTTGCAGCACCATGTGGGTGGGGGTATCCTCTTTCTTTAAAAAAAAAAAGGTTTTTTTATAAATTAATATATATATATAGTATTTAGGGGTGGGATTAATTAAAAATATGTTATTTAGAAATTTTGAAAAATGAAATGAGGAATATAGTTATTGTTGGGAATTAACTAATATTTTTTTATTTTTGGAGAAATTTAAATATTAGTAGAATAAATTAATTAATTAATTAATATTTTAATATGTATTAGAAAATATGTATAATTATATAAATAAAATTTTGGTGCTTAGTTGATTGTGAAATGGTTATTTTAATATGGTATTTTGAAAAATAAATGTATTAGAAAACCTTGGTCGATTGACATTTTTAAATGAAATAAAAAATTATTGTCAATCTAGATTAGAGAATATGCATGTTTAATTACTGTATTCGCATTTATTTTCAAAACTGCAAGCCTTTGGTCAGATTGTTAAATATTGTCATGTGGTGGTTATTATGGTTGTTCATGTCTTGAGTCAAGGATTTTTCAGTTGGTTACATCGTGTAAGGGCTTGTTTGGCCAAGTTGGTTTTCTACCATTTTTAACTCCGTGTCCAATTTCATTTTATTCCTTGGTTCTGGGAGTTCGTTTGATTTTTGGTTAAGTGTCATAAGGGAGAGTCGCTTTCGATTGGGGGTCGCGCCCAAAGTGGATAGCAGGGTAACCCATCAAAAAAAAATTTAAGTAAGTGATAACTAAATAATATATTAGGGGGGTTTGGTAGATGAAAACACTAAGTAAGATAATTATGCCTCACTCCTAGTTGAGTGCTAGTACAGACTTGGGATGTAGTGAGAAGGCCTGGAATAGCAAACCAACAACCTTGTCCTCATGAAAGATTGTTTGGACCTATGGAGGCCTGCCAGGGTAACCATACCAAGCTATGTGATGACACTCTTCCCTTATGGTCACTAATGTGTAGTGTTGTTGATTTCACTTGGTTTTGATGTGGAGCCATGTTCTACAAGTTTACTTCTTGTGAGTCATTCTGATGTTGTGAGTTCGACCATGTGTGTGTGCATACCTATAGGTTGCTAGTGGGTCTTATTCCTATCTCCTAGCATAAGGGTAGTTCTTTTTGGAGCCACATGGTCGGATGATAGTGCCACTTTCCATCGGGTGTGTGTTTGTTCCATCTTGCAGAGTTGGCTTCATAGGTGTTCCAGTTGCACTTGGATTCAAGCTTTTTGTTATCCAGTTGGATCGTATTTGTTATGGATCATTCTTTGTATATCTTGGACCTCTCATGGTCAATTGTTATTAATTTGATATTTATGCCTTCATGGCAAGATTTAAATTGTAATGTAACTTTATCTGATTTCATAACTTAGTGATTTATTTAAATGCAGTGTAATTATTATCTGTGATGCAAACAATGTATGTACGGAAATTAAATGTAATGCATATGTTTCATTTGATTATAGATGTAATGTAATGGTTAGATTTCTCATGAATGAACTTAAACTTATTATTTATAAATTATACTATTGGATGAATTAACCATTGTTTAAATGTAATTATGTCATTAAGTATAATCAACTTAACTAGATGAATTAATGTTAGTTATGTTAGTGGTAACCTAGTTAACCAAGTTGGGAAACCCTTTAGGTGTTAAGTCTTCTGTTGTGTAATCTAAACTTAATGTTAACTCATTGTATCATTATACTTATTAAAGTTTTAAAAAAATAAAAAATTGCGCTCAATTCTAGTGTTTTAGTTTTATCCCTTTGGTGTTTCTTGGCGGGGTGTTACATTACCTCTTTGTGATTCAGCCAATTTCTCTAGGATTTCTTCGCCTTTCTTCTTTTTTATTGCTTTGGATTTTGCAACTCTAGTCTTACTAGTAGGGGTACCGATAGGTACACTAGATGCTTCACCTTGCTCTATTGTGTGCTTTGTCATAGCTACTGCTATCTATTCTTTTGTAAATCCTGCCTGCTCAGAGAATGCTTCTACCTCCTTCCTTTTCTTCTTTGCAATCACTGGTCTCTACAGCTCAGAGTGGACTTTTAGAGATTTTTCTTTGTATGTCCCAAATCTCTCTGCAGTGGTATCCGTCGGTTGCTCTAACAAATGATCAGCCTAAGCAAAGAGTAGATCCTTGTCTACCTCATATACTGTAGGTAATACCCATGTGGTTCTAGGCATAGCTTCTTCCATCATACAAGTATCTGTATCCACCATGAAACAGATTGTTTTCTCATACCTATTAACTACTTCTACCAGTATATGCTCTCTAGCATGCATTTTCTTTTGAAACTCCTTGAAGTAACCCCAATAAATATTATCAAACTTATCCTTCAGCATCCTAATGTTGTTCTTCATCTATAGTAGTGCAGGAGTACCTTCAATCCATTGAACATCTCCAATACCAGGGAAATAGTTTTGGAAATAGAAAAATACTCCCAAAATCAATTGACCAAATTTGAATCTCAACTTCTTGTCTTTCTTCACAACTTCTAGATTCACCATCAATTGGCTTCATAGTGCCTCAGCCAAATCATAATCAACATTCTCTTTTACCATTCGGTAGGCAGTATGAATAGTTGTTGTCGGTATGCTATTCATTCTTCTTAAATAGTAAATCCTATACCCGATCACCATAGAGGCATATTTCACAGCTAGATCATTGATGTTGTTTACTGTCATGGCTCTACCATACCATTTTTATCTTGTCAACTTCTCCACATCATTCTTGGGTACTGATCTTAGTAAAGGTACTTCACTGGTTGAGCAAAATCCAATTACTACATGAATGGCTTCCTTGGTTATTTTGTGTGGTCGATCCAACCACATAAATTGATCATTAATCCAACTCAAAACAAATCTAACTAACTCATTATCAAAATCATTAATGAGGTTGATTGCATGATGGAACCCTTTTTTGGCGACATTCTTAAATTGTTCTTTCAGTATGCCCTTGTTATCACATAATGATTTGAATTGGTCATGAATAACTGATACACCCATGTCCTCCAGTTTGTAGTGATAAAATGATCTAACATCCTCAACATGCAAAACTCCATATGGTACACTGGATAGGACACTGACAGGGTTTGTTTCCTCTGATTTGAAAGGATGACGTTTAAACTTTGATCGTGGCTTCTCGGTCACATCAACAATATGTGGAGTATCCATACTAAAATATGCAAATTCTTGAAGAAAAGAGTAAGATTTACTAATAAATACCTTTCCTTCTTCTGAACTAGGGTTTCACACCATCAAAACCTTCAACACTCGATCACTGATTCACAATGCACTTCCGATCACCTCAGATCTCTGCTGAATGATGCAATCGAAAAATTTCTCTGCTCTACTCACTCGTCAAATTCTCTCAAGATCGCAATGTCAAAAATGAAATTCAAAATGTTCTTTTTATTCTCTTTCTATCTACCGTATTAAATTCTTTAACTGACAAAACCCTAAAATGCCTTAAAACACTCTTAAGCATATTACCGGTTGCTAAAACTGAATGATATTTATTGGTTATGATTCAAAAAGACTTATAAACATCAAAATGCATCAGAATGTGCAAATTTAACTTACAATACTTTATCCAGGGGTTCATTTCAAGATTTGATAATATGCACACCCCAAGTTGTAGAAACAACTTAGTTTGCCGGTGATGGATTCTCCACACTAGATGAAGAATTTGATTCCTCAGATGGTTTGTCATCACTCTTCTTCTTCTAGATTCTATCCATCTTAGCTCTAATTTCTTCAATATCAACTTTCTGCTTTCCTTTTTAGTCTACAGCATGATTCACCGGTTGGTTCTTTTGTGTTCTATAAAACTTAGCAATGTGTCCCGGTTTGTTACAATGATAACATGCCATTCTAGATTCTCTCCATGATCTTGCATTGCCTCTACCTATCCTTCTTCTGTAGTTCATTTCCACATGTCCATAATTGTTGTAGATTGAACAAATCACATTGATTCTTTTCTCCATCTCATAAGGACTAGATCGTTTAACATATGGTATTTGCCAATTAGTGCTTCTCTGGTTATTGGAATTCCTTTTCCAATCACCAATAGATCTTGGATTCATATGAGGTGTTGGATTATTAGCTCCATACCTGCATTCGATAGATCTATGCCCATACATGTTGCATGTATAACAGTAACCTTTAAATTTTCTAGGCACATATCTAGTATTAGGTCTATAACCAGTATTAGCATCAGATCTGCTTCTACAAACATTAGCAGTATGTCCTATTTTATGAAAATAAAAAACAAACAGGTTTGCAAGCTTTCTTACCGGTAGGTTTTTGAGCCTTAGGAGTTGTTTTACCTTCATGCATGTTGCTCTTGGTACCATAAGGTTCTCCCTTCTCCAATGTATTGTATCCTAACCCAGATATATCACCATTCATCCTCTGAGATTGGATATATTCATCCAGCATGGTAGAACTCTTGTTGAAATTTGCAAGCTTCTCATTAGCTTCTGTGAGCTCTTTAGTAAGATCTTCATTCTGCTTCAAAAGAGTATCTCTAAGAGACATTGCCATATCAAGATCGGCTTTTATTTCTTCTTTCTCTTCTTTCTCCTCATGCTAGTGTGTATATAGAGTGCCATTTTCCTAATTTATCTTAAAGATCTCATGATCTTGTCTTCAGCTACCCTCCTAGATTCAAGTTCTTGACTCATTAGGATTGTAAGAGCTTCAAGCTCTCTCCTCAGGTTAATTTTCTCACCGTTTATTTTATCCACTTCCTCAACCAATGTATCTATGTTTTCTCCATCAAAAGAGCTTCTTTCATTGATCTCCAACAATTATTTGGTCAGTTCTTTCCTTTTAGCTAGTGATGTCTTATACTTTCCTGTTAGGGTTTCTAGATTTTCCTCGGTTTCTACAAGTTCCCTAGCCATCTCTTTGTAACTCATTCCTTCCCTCATATTTTCCTTAGGATTAGAGATCCCTTCCAAGTGGTTAAGCCTTAAGGAATTTTGGCTCTGATACCAATTGATGAACTTATAAGGCATTGAGAGGGGAGGTGAATTAGTGCAAGTAAAAACAATACAAATCTGATTATCAATTTCACCAACTTAAAAATTAATAGGCATATAAGAAATATCACCAAGTAAGCAATCACCACATAAAGCATAAACCACATGACACAAGAGGCTATACATGGAAAACCCAAATGGGAAAAACCATGGTGGGAGTTAGTACCCATAAAGATCCACTATATGCAGTATAGAGATCTGACTAGTTAAGGTCTACAACACCTAGTTAGTGGGACACCATGTTAGGAGTGTCTAAGCTCGGTTAAGAGCTATATAAAAAGGCCTCTGAGGACCAGCCCTATTAGGAGCTACCCACGTTACTGAGATTTCCAAACACAAGTTAATGTGTCACCTGGTTAGAGGACTTAATGATCAAACCTGTTAGGATCCGACTGCACCCTGTTAGGAGTGACCTTGTGAGAGGATTTTCTTGCTGCAACTGTTAGGGAGACAAGAAGTTAAAATAATCTTAGTATAACACCATCAGTGTCTGATAAGATCCACTTTGAAATATTACAACATCACATATACTTCATCTCAGAACTCCTCTAATCACCGCACTATCAGAAATACGAAATTTGCTAATGATATTTCACACATTCAAGCTCATACTCATATATCCCTTCATACCTCATCACACATCTTAAAAACATCATTAGGTTGGCTACAACTTTAGAACAATTCCCTAGGTTCAATGTATCTAAACAATCTTGCATTGCCCTTAGCTATGTTGGCCACTAACATAACAAATCCAATTCTATGTCGTTTTACTGATCTGGGTGATTTTCATCATTACCGATTGAATTTCCATTAGAATGCCTACTCTATCAATTAGATCTCGTTCAGTTGATCGAATCATCACATGCGGTCACAAACATAACTTCATCTAACAGTCTTCTTTGCTACTACAAAACCACATCATCCCATTTTTCATAAATTTCCTGTACCGATTATCAGAATATTTTTATGTTTGTCTTTTACCAGTTAAAATCATAATTACCGATTCTGATAAAAAATGTCTCTGCTTATTGATTAAGCCTTACTGGTTGAACTGTAGGACTTAGATGATTGTAGAAACATAGTTTCTATCAATGACAACATACAACATAGTCATCATACAACATTCTAATCTCTTAAAAAAACAAACATGTATCAGTTGCATCAAGCAAATAAACAATTACCGGTTTAGATCAAATGACCAAATGGCAACACCATTATATTTTTTGAGGAAATTATATTGTGAGTTTGTCCTCAATGAGAAGCCTAATTATTTTAATATTAGAGAGTTCCATGGTAGAGGTGGTGGCTCTACCCAAGATAGACCTGGAGCCCTTAGGGTATTAGACCTGTAGAGTCGTCGCCCCCTAGCACCCAAACCCAAGGTGCATGCGACGGTCCCAGTAGACCTGAAAGGGTCGATGGAGCTAGAGACTCTTCATGTGGCTACAACATTGACTGATGTGATCATCGAGCATGGGACACAATTTTCACACCCTTTTGGCCCGAACGATGATCCATTAGTTGAGGCAGCTAGCGTTAGTCAACCCATTGAGCATGTATGTCCCACTTGCTCAGTCATATTCACAAGGATGGATTTTGAGGCTAGTGTAGATGGTTCCACATCCCGTCTATGCATGATTTGCAGGACTAGATGTCAGACCCGCACGACTGAGGATATGGTGCTGACGGATGAATTGATGGACATGTTGTTTGCCAGTCAGTTGTAGACACAGACCTATGTTGATTTGAATTCATAACATTTTATTTATTAGTCACTTAAAATTTGTAATTGTAAATGAATTTTTATTTATAGATCGATTTAAATTGATACAAACAATATGCATTTCAGGATGCAGCAATAGGTGTTAATACACCATCTCATATTCTTCCTACAGTTATTGCAGATGCAACTTTGAGGCTTGAGGTATAAATTTTGTAACATGTTAAAATAAAATAGTACTTTGAATTCAAAAAAAAATAAGATATACTAAATCTCTTTAATTCTTGATAATTTTTTGTTTTGTAGGCATTGACAAGGGACCAAATGTCCAACATTGATGATGTCACGCTCTCAGCGATTGATTTTGCCCTACAAAACTATGCAATATCATATTGTGTACGCCTTATTTTATGTATTCTTTTGATGGAATATGCAAGTCATTTAATTTTAGATTTGTTAAATTATGTTTAATATTATCTACTAAAATATCTTGTGTTAATTTTGTTTGTTTTAGGGTACCCCCTCCGTGTCTAGGCCTTGTCCTCGGCGAAAGAAGTCCTCGACGATGCCTAAAGGTGAGAAGAAGGTAATTGAACATTTTTAATTGTACAATTGTTTGAAAAGGTTGAAATTGTCTTAGTTGGAATTTGTAGATTGATTAGTGTTTTTTGTCTGTTTTATATACAACAATCATTGGGCTTTGTAGAATTGTTCAATGCACCTGATATGCCCAAGGATCGAGAGAGGCTAGAGGTATGTATCTCTACTTTATTTTCTTGATTTGATGATTATATGCATGTGTACATGTGAACTTGTGATAAATTATAATCTTATCATTTTTCATACAAGAAATATCCATAGTCGCTTCATCAATGGTGATCCCTCCTCCATGTACTGGAGAAGCATCTCAAGCTCCGATACACTTTTGTTTTATATATTGCATTAATTGTATTTAACCTACAATACTTATCATTATATTAATTTTATTTCATCTTTAATAATTTTTCATATAGGTAATAGCCATAGCTGCTCCATCAATGGCGAGCACTCCTCAGACTACTAGAGAAGCATCTGAGGCTCCAGTGCACTTTTTTTCTCTATATTGTAGATTTTTAGTGTTTTTGATCTATATATGTTAGTACATTATATTTAATATACAATAGGCCCCTTTGTGGTTCGGCCATAACTTGGATCCTTTGAAGTTTGTGTTCAAGAAAACTCCTCATTCTAACAAGGAAGACAGTAGATCCTAGATCAATAGATGAGGTAATCTACATTTCAATTGCAAAGAAATTATGGTTAAATGCATAGTTATGTTGATAATTGTGAACTATTTTCTACAAAAGGATTCTAACTTGGCTTTTGAATTGTGGTTGTGCAACCATCTACAGAGCCACGTAGTGCATCAAAGAGGCTTGATTTTGATGATCCACCACAAGTATAGGATCATATAGTGTTAGTTGTGGTCATTGAATGACCAATACATGTAGATATATTCTACATTTTAATTGTATATCGATTTGGACATGGAATATGCCACATTTTTGTAAAACTTGTATTGACTTGGCATATATGTCTTTTTTGATATATATAAATGTTGATATTTGATCCAATAAATGTGTATTGTAATCATTATTGTGCATTTCATTGATATTGATAGGAATTTTTAATACATATATAATTTGATCATTGTGCTGATTATTGTGTATTTTGATATATAAAAATGATTATTTATAATTGATATAGTTAATTTTTGCTCAAACTATTCGGTGTATTTGGTGGCTTCCCTTTTATAAAGTTCAATGAATATTTGCTTATGTAATCAACAATATGAATATAAACAACAAAAATATATGATATAAATTATTGCAATTGTGGAATATGATTTGATAAGCTTTCTAAAATATTGAATTAACCCTACAAAACTCCTTGTCTCAATCAAAATGAAATTCAATGGTAATGGTCAAATTTGATCTGTGGTAATGATCACTGGATGCTTTTGATTCCTTTCATCAAATTTTGATTTTTGTCTTTTTTTCCTTTTGTTTTATCTAAATAAGGTGATTTGGGACCATTAATGATCATTTGAAGTCATTTGTGAAAGTTTGGGGTCATTTGGATAAAAGATGTAAAAGTTGCTCAATTGTTGTCAAAGTTGTCAATGTTGTCAAAGTTTCATCATGGGCACAAACCAACATCATGAGTGCATCCAGGTGGGCAGTTTTATGCTAGGCATTCTCCTGTTGTGCCTCCCAATGCATCAAAACGTCGAGAGCCATACCCTACCGGTGCGATCTCTCAAATGCCCTAAGTAAAAAAAAATGTCAAACTTTGATGGATAGTTTCTCACAATATGATCGATCCATTTGAACCTATAGGGTCATGTGAGGCTCATCTACAATGACCTATCTTGGTTTTTGACAAATCAGAGCCATTTTCAAATGGTAGCATTTTTTCACTTGCTGCAAAAACCGTCAGTGGCATGCGATGCAAAGTTGCAAGATAGGCTAGATTTGATTTCGTTCATCATGGGCACAAACCAAAATCATGAGCATGTCTGGGTGGGAATTTTTACACTAGGAATTCTCTTGTTATGCCTCCCAATGCACTGGAACATCGAGAGCCATACCCTACCGGGACGATCTCTCAAGTGCCCTAAGTCCAAAAAATTGTCAAACTTTGATGGACTGTATCTCACATTCCAAGATGCATATGATCGATCTGTTTGAACCTATAGGGTCACGTGAGACTCGTTTTCAATGACCTATCTCAGTTTCTGACAACTCAAAGCCATTTTCAAATGGTAGCATTTTTTCACCTACTACAAAAACCGTCAGTGGCATGCAATGCAAAGTTGCAAGATAGGCTAGATTTGATTTTGTTCATTGTGGGAACAAGCTAACATTACGAGCGTGTTCGGGTGGGAATTTTTATGCTAGGCATGCTCCTATTGTGCCTCCCAATGAGTTGAAATGTCAAGAGCCATACCCTACCGACACGATCTCTCAAGTGCCCTGAGTCCAAAAAATTGTCAAACTTTGACGGATAGTTTCTCACAATCCAGGACACATATGTTCGATCCATTTGAACCTATAGGGTCATGTGAGGCTCATCTATAATGACCTATCTCGGTTTCTGAAGAATTGGAGCCATTTTCAAATGGTAGCATTTTTTCACCTGCTGCAAAAACCGTCAGTGGCATGGAATGCAAAGTTGCAAGATAGGCTATATTTTATTTCATTCATCGTGGGCACAAACCACCATCATGAGCATGTACGAGTGGGAAATTTTATGCTAGGAATGCTCTTGTTGTGCCTCCCAATGTGTCGAAATGCCGAGAGCCATACCCTATCGGGGCGATCTCTCAAGTGCCCTGAGTCCAAATAATTGTCAAACTTTGACGTACAATTTCTCACAATCTAGGATGCATATGATCGATCTGTTTGAACCTCTAGGGTCACATGAGTCTCATCTACAATGATCTATCTCGGTTTCTGATGACTTGGATCCATTTTCAAATGATAGCATTTTTTCACCTGCTGCAAAAACCATCAGTGGCATGCAATGCAAATTTGCAAGATAGGCTAGATTTGATAGGCTACAAAAACCAACCCAGCTTATCACATCACATAAACTTAAAATCCTTAAGATATTCAAAACATAGTCACATATATTCAAAAAATAGTCACAAAACATAGTCACATATATTCAAAAAATGTTTTACAAATCATCTCATGGGATTTTATACAAAATTTGGCATTTAAATATGTGTGAATCAGCTCATCGCCATTTAAATATACAAAAATTGGCATCTAAATATGTACAAATCATCTCATGGCCATTTAAATATACAAAATTTTGCCCCTAAATATGTACAAATCAGCTCATGGACATTTATATATACAAAAAACAAATATTGAAAAATTCGCCGACGATATATACAAAATTCTCAAAATCATTCTACCTTGAACTGTAGAATCAATCAAGTGAGCCTTCTGGATCGGCTCTAACCCATATTATGTCAAGTATAGCCTCGTGGTCAAATTCATGAACTTTCCATAAAATATTGTTATGAGGTCTACCACGATACTTAATCAAATGAATATGTGTTGCAACAACAAGGTTGGAGAAATGAAGAATATGTTTGTGTGTTTCAAAGTCCTTGAACACCCAAACATCAAAATTCTTGATAGGGTATCTCCTAAGCCATGTGTCTATCACAACAACATACCCTACTGGATACTCAATACCCTCTCCATCAATGATTGTGGTTGTCAATTTTGTCTTAGGCTCAATACAACGACACAAAAATTAATTTGCTCCTTCTTCATTGTTCTCTTATGCAACAACTGCATACACATGACTTGCATATTATATAATGATAATTAATACCAAAAATAATGTTTGATGTAACAAAATGAGCCATCCAGGTCGGATACATGATTGAAATCAACTATTGCTTCCATAAGGTTCAACTATAGTGCTCTAGGAATTTGATAGGTATCAATGGGAAGCAACAGTCTACAAGACCATTTCTCAACCCACTCTTATGATTCACATTCTTCCCACAAAAAATACACACATGAAGAGAAAAAAAATACAATCTGTCTAGTATAAATTATCGGCGAACTTGCATTTGAACTTTGAAATGAGTTCATGTCACTGGATCCTGCAACTATACAACAATCTTAATAGTTTTCAATGTCATATTCAGTGATCAATCAAAAATATCTATGAACCATTGGCGTACCTTCATTACTTGGTCCCATTGTAGAGTTACACCATCGCACAATTGTTTTTACATCTATCAACTCAGCACCACCTTCGTACTTCAATTCTTCTCTAACTAGGGCTCTTTTTACACATGCTCCTGCACCATCGTGCTCTCCCTTTCCATGGCTAGCCTTAGTGAAATTCCAAAAATATTGTACACCACTTGTCACATGCATCCTACTTAACCAATAGAACATCCTTGCATTTTTGAATTGCGAGGTGCAATTATCTCACCATATTATATGTTGTTTGTATCATTTGTTCCTTTCCCTTAAACTATTATAAAAAAATTTAAAACATCCTTGCACAAAATCTGACGAATGTGTAGGATCGTCACTTATGTAGAAGTGATACTCTCTTACAACCTTTCTATCCTCTTCTATGCTATCATTTGCATGCATGAATGTTATGTGTACAAAAATAGAAACTTGTGTAGAATGGTAATACATAGATTGCACTTCATTTTGAGGTTGTAGTGTATAATTTTCAGCAAAATCAACTATAGAGACAATGACACCAAGAGGAAATGTGTCATTGCATAACTTGAATTTCTCATCTAACTATAGAGCTATATGTGTATGCATTATGTACTCATACACTAGTTTCTCTTTAAATGTTCTCATAAAATCAACTACACATATATCGTTTTTCACTAACTCACATCTCTTAAATTCTTTTCCATCTTTAACCCCATATGTCATTGTCTTGTACTTTCCAAAAGATACTAGTTTGTTACCAATTTCATGTGTGCTATCCAAATGTAGATATCTTGGCAAATGTTGCAAACCACCACATGTAGCACAAGAACCTTTCAAACACATCATCTTATAATAAATGCAACCATCATATCTTTTACATAACACACTTGAAATAAATTCTCTTGGTGACTTAGGAGGTTGTTGTATATTGCATTCCTGCAAAACATCATTAGTGTGCAATGTGCAACATATATGACGATAAATATCATAGTGCATGGAAAATTCAATATGCATCCTATAACAACATGTGGTGTGTACATGAATAATCTTAACATAAAAAGGTTTTGCCATTTCAAAAAATCTTTGACTAATTCTTATTTGAGGAAACTTTTGAGGAATTTTTCATAAAATTTTATTTGAGTCATATCCAAATAGTGTCTGGCATGTGGCTCATGATTTCTAGATCTAATTCACCTTCTAACAACATCTCTTTGGTTAGGCGAAACCCTTGTGTTGTCGTGCCAAAAAGTTTCATTTAATGCTCTTAGTGCATCAACAACAACCTTGTCTTTCCGTGGTAGTCTACCCGAGAATGCCCAAAGAGAATTATTGTTAGGATCCTCTATTTTCTCCTGCCTATCTAATGCTTCACGTAATGTTTTTCTACTTATGTTTAATGACTTACTTGTTTTTCTTATCAAACAATATTTTTTTTATTTTCTTGCTCATTATGGTTGATGTAATAACACGTCGAGTAACATTAGAATCTTTAGTACATGATTTTGAACCAATAGCTTGATATGCATCAAATAGATTTATCACAATAGTTCTTTCGCTATTAATTTTGGATGATCTTAGGCCTAGAATTTTCATTGTTTCTCTAAAATTTAAATTTTTAATCATTTCAACAATTAATTGGCATCTTGTAGTTTGATTTTTTTTTTCAAAATAGTTTTTCCATATTCTTTTAACCATTCTCCTACAAGTTCGCTCATTCATTTTATCGGGCATTGACTTCAAAATACTCTCATCAATGTCAATTAGATAGTTTGGTTTCCTATGAATGATTCTAGGAGGTGTTAACATCGGTGCATTACGTGTATTAGGTACATTCATCACATGAAATAGAGTCGATGTATGTTCATCATTGCGTGCATTAGGTACATTCATTGCATTAGATTCATACGGTAAATCAAATGTTGTTGGTGCATCTTCATCGTTTGTTTGATTATTCATTGTGATCTCTTATTCAATTGCATTATGTTCATTTGGTAAATCGAATTGAGATGTTGAAGATGGCGTACCTTCTTGTCCCATTGTTCTTATATCACGTAATTTCTTCATATGCTACCTTTGTCTTTCCTTTTTAACCTCTCGTTGTTCCATCGTTCCTCGTTTATTCTTTCCCATCATTAATACTTATTGTCCTAAATAGAATTATATTACATATATATGTAAACAAAAATTCTTAAACAATCAAATAACCATAAAATTGAGCATTATCACTATTTTTTTAAATCAAAACTATTAAACAATCACAATAACATTGACCAAACTAATAAGAACAACAATCCAATCATTTGAAATTGTGAAAAAAAAAAAATCACTTACTTCTACGTATAAAACTATCACATAAGCGTAGTAACAGTTGTAGTGGGGCCTTCAACGACCTAAAAAAAATTTTGAGGTTGTTGAGGTTGTTAGGAAGCTAAAAGTATGTCCAATAACCGTGTACGTGGTATGTTCAGTAACCCCATGTGTGCTTTTATCCCCTAAAAATGCTCAGCAAACCCATGTCCATATTCCCACCCCATATGCATTACTTGTAGTAAAGAAAATGTGAAGGAAAAGGGAGGGAGGGAGAGGGAGAGAAAGGGGGAGAGGGAGAGAGAGGGAGAGGGATGGAGAGAGAAAGAGAGAGAGGGAGATAGAGGGAGAGGGAGAGAGAGGGGCGGGAGAGAGGATGGAGAGGGAGAGAGAGGGAGAGAGGGATGGAGAGAGAGGGGGGGGGAGGGGGATGGAGAGAGAGGGGGAGAGAGAGAGGATGGAAAAGGGAGGGAGGGAGAGGGAGGAGGGAGAGGGAGAGAAAGGCAAAGAGAGAGAGAGAGAGAGAGACAAAGAGAGAGAGAGAGAGAGAGAGAGAGAGAGAGAGAAAATTCATTGTCTTTTGTTTTATAATATATTAGTAGGTAAACATGTCAGATGTTTTCCGGGCCATGTTTGAAGAGGATCTGATGGTTCAAAAGAAAGGAGTGATTGTGATAAAGGAGGTGGGAGATAAGATTATTATGTTCCAAGTGGTATATAATGAGATAGGTAAACAAAATATAGTGATGAAAGAGGTGGGAGGAGAAATTATTGTGTTTCAGGTTGCAGGTTTCATGGAGAATGAAAGAGTAGAAGTGATAGTGGAGGAGGTAGGAGGAGAAACCTTGAAAGTGTTTCTGAATTTTCTCTACACAAGAAAAGTGGGTGATAATGAAATTTTTTCCAATTATAAACAACTTGCGAGGCTTGTAGCCAATTTTCAGATAAAGAAGTTGTTTACCAAGTTGAATTTGTGTATGGATGGGGTATGGAGGAAGGGAGAGAGGGTGAGAATGCTAGTTTTTTATTTTTGTAAGTAGTATTGGTACTGCTTTTTATATTGTAATAATGGTTCATCTTGCCACCTTAGGACACCGTATGACCCCTTAGGACATCATATGCTCCTAAAGGGTCATGTGGTGTGCTAAGGGGACACATGATGTCATTAGGTGTTATGTGGGGTCCTAAGGGAGAGAGGGAGAGAGGGAGAGAGAGAGGGGGGGATGGGAAAGTAAGGGAGATAAAGGGGGTAGGGAGAGAGAAAGAGTGAGGAGGGAGAGAAGAAGAGAGAGAGAGGGATGGGGTATGGAGGAAGGGAGAGAGGGGGAGCATGCTAGTTTTTTGTTCTTATAATAATTATTGGTACTTCTTTTTATATTTTGATAATGGTTCATCTTGCCACCTTACGACACCATAAAGACATATTGCCATCCTGACCCCTTAGGACATCAGATGCTCCTAAAGGGTCATGTTGTGTTATGTGGGGTCCTAGGGGAGAGAGAGAGAGAGAAAGAGAGAGATCCCTTAGGACACCACATGACCCCTTAGAGCACCACATTAGGGTTATATGGTGTCGTTAGGGGTCATATTGTGTCCTAAGGGGTCATATTGTGTCCTATGACTGCTTAGGGCACCATATGGTGTCATTATGTGTCGTATGGTGTCTTTAGGGGTCATATGGTATCTTGTGACCCCTTAGGACACCATATGACCCCTTATGTGTCATTAGGGGTCATATTGTGTCCTATGACCCCTTAGGACACCATATGACCCCTTACGACACCATAAGGTGTCGTTATGGGACGTATGTTGTCCTTAGGGGTCATATGGTATCTTGTGACCCCTTAGGACACCAGATGACACCTTAGGTGTCTTTATGGGTCATATTGTGTTGTATGAACCCTTAGGACACCATATGAACCCTTAGGTGCCATTAGAGATCATATTGTGTCCTAAGGGGTCATATAGTGTCCTATGACCCCTTAGGACACCATATGACCCCTTAGGTGTCGTTATGGGTCATAATGTGTCCTACGACACCTTAAGACTCCATATGACCCATTACGACACCATATGGTGTCATTATGGGTTGTATGGTGTTCTAAGGGGTCGTATGGTGTCCTATGACCCCTTAGGACACCATATGACCCCTTAGGTGTAGAATTTTGTAAGTAGTATTGGCACTTCTTTTTATATTGTAATAATGGTGTTATGTGGGGTTCTAAGAGAGAGAGAGAGAGAGAGAGAGAGAGAGAGGAATACAATGTACAATAAAATATCAAAAGACAATATATATCAATATACATGTATATGTACATACACATATACATAAAATATCAAAAGATAATACACATACATACATATTATATATGTTATACATATATATATTATAAACATACATATATGTATACATACGTCATACACATATTATATATATATACACATATCATATATACATATATGTATGCACACACACATTTTAAACATACACATTAATTTCTTTATGTTAGAGTATCACAGACATAACCACGTACGTAGTGCTTATTCAAAAGAAACCCCATACGCGGTTCTTATTCAAAAGGAACCCGTACGTGGTTCTTACTCAAAAGAAAACCCGTACGTGCTCTTGTCTGTTTAGGATTGTTAATAGGCTTGGATGACAAAGCTCCGGTTTGGAAGTTTGATTTCCCTCCATTTCCCTCCTTTTTGACGTATTTTGTTTTATGAACTTGGTTTCTCGACTTTTTCATCATCACATTTACACTTCATCAAGTGGGTATTTCTAGAATTGCCACCATATTTTCACCCATCTTCTGAGCTTTCTAACCATATTTTTTTTATAGATTTGAACAATAACATATTATTATTGAATTTCTTTTACCAATGTCTCCATAGTTCTCAGAGACATACGTGTACCATTTTTTTAATAACTTTTGATCTACTTTTCAAAATTTTAAAAAATTTATATATTATTGTAGTGCACTTGATTCTTTACAATTTAAAAAAAAATTATTTGCATTTTTTATTGTTTTGGTGCAAGTTATGCTTTGCACACAAACATGTACCTGATTTTCAGGATGTGTTCGATTGGAAAAACCATAAAAAAAAAAATACTCAACAAAAAATTACAAAAAAATACACAACTTCTAGTGCTCACTCTTAACTATCTTTCTGCCAAAGGATTTGTAAAAATACTAAATCTAACTATGACTTTTTTGATGCGCACATCAAACACTATGTTATGTTTTTTCAGAAAAAATCAAACTCTGTTTTTCATGCGCGAAGGATTTGACCCCCTTAATCTTATCCAATTTTGAAAAAAAATGGTATTTTGGAAACTAGATTTAGAGTACTACAATCTTTGTTCTTTGAGTATCTTCGTATCTTCAGTGGGTGACTCTCAACATTCTCCTCCAATTTCAAGTTTACTTGATTTCAGAAAAGAAAAAAAGTGTCCACTTATACCCCACTTTTTGCACACCATCTTGGTGCACTTATCCTTGTGTTTCTTTATATCCTTGGCCAACTTGAAAATTCTATTTTAGAGATCAATATAAATGAAGAATGATTGTAATTAGGAATATATAGAAAAGATAGAAAGACATAGAATAATTTGGATTGAAAAGAAGATCTATCTCATGTTGGTTTGTGTGAGGTTATGTTTGGTTGTGGCTGACTGGTATGATTGTGTGTTGATGTTGTTTGGTATCTATTGCAGTGAGCCTAAGGTTTCTTCTGACAATTCAGTTATGCGACAATGGTGCCTTAGTAGTGGATTCTTTCTTTATTTCTTCTAACCAATGAGCCTCTCTTCTTTTTCTAGCAGTTTTAGCCCGACAGTGAGCCCATCTACAAAGAGCATTCTGGCAGTGAGCCATCTTTGTAAAAAATCACCTTAACTGGTGTCATCCTAATAAGTCATTTCATATTGAGAACTAACACTCTCTATGGTTTTTCCCTTCTTGGGTTTTCCATGTCATATTTGGTGTTTCATGTCCATATTCTTTCATGTTTATATCATCTTATGGTTAAGTAATCTGAGATTGGTTTACCAAATATATTTTTTGTGGGAAAAGTAAAATATTTAATGTACAATTGATTCACCCCCCCCTCTTAGTTGTCTAGGATATTCAACAGATCTCATGTCTTGGGCCTGGTAACTCTGCAACCATATTTATTTTGTATCCTTTTGGTTGGACTATGTTGCTTAGCACCCTAGTCATAGTGGACTATGGTTCCTAGAACCTTATTCCCTCCAAAAGATCATGCACTTTCAAAAAATAGAACTAAAAAATGTTACCATATGAGACCAAACAAAGCCTTAGAAGGTCCCAAAACTAGGATTGATTAACAACACCTATGAGAAACTACAATTTTTTAAAAATAAAGGAAACACAACCAAAATCTTATTACACCACTATGAAGAGCACAAAATTCTACCCCCAAAAAAAAATCTCATAAAAAGGAGCACAAATGACTGAGATATGCCCTCGTGAAGCCAAACTACCAAATAGAAAACTTCACTTGAGAGGGGGGAAATTTTTTTATAGGTTCCTATTGATGTCAGTAAGGAATATGCCTACATGTTGGAATACTCCTATATAATATTCTTTAAGTGATGATGTCAACAAAATCTGGCGACTGCTCTAGAATATTACCTATGTTATTGCTTGTGGAATATTCTTTTTGACAAAATATTCCTTATAGAATATTCTATTGACATTTGGCATGGATGGGGTTGTTGCATGGCATTTGTACCACCATGTGGAGTGCATTGATATGTGGTTGTCCCTGTCATGTGTATGTCTTTTATACACAAACTTGTGTAATCAATGCACTTTTTTTTTAAAAAAAAAAATTAAAATAAAAATTTAATTTTTTAAAAAATAAAATAAAATAATTTTGAAAAACTTGTAGCTGAATATGCATTTATGAAATTTGTACAGCCATGGAAGGGATTTTTTTTCAAGGCCCAAGAGAATGTGCTAATATTTTTATGAATTAATAGACAATCTTGGGGTTCTTAGGCCTCTGGATATGATGGCAGGGTTAGATTTGACTCAAAATGCTCCAAACTTGTATCTGTTGGAATCAATGGACCGTGAGCACGGGGGGGTGGGGTGAATCAGTGTTCTATAGTTCAAAAATTTATTAATCTGATTCTTCAACCACCAAATGCAAATAACTAAAAGCAAAGTGCAGAAACAAAACCCAAATAAGCATACAACCATAACACCAAGATTTTTTACATGGAAACCCAAAAGGGAAAAACCATGGTGGGATTTGAACCCAAAATATTATTATACTATGGCCAATAGTAGAACAATATTACATAAGAGGAATGCACATGCATTTAGGCACACTGCCTAGAGCTCACTGCTTAATTACAAAACAGGGTTGCAACCCTGGAGGACTCACTGTCCTACAAATATGATATAGAAGCTAATACAATGTGTGAACTGGGGTATAACATATACAAATACTAGAAATCAGTTCCGGTTAGGCTTATGAATGATCTGATGTTGTTGTTCTGATAAACTGCTCTGTTCTACTCTACTATTGATTATCGGGTCATTAAAATCTCAAGATGCACATATGAAATTACGTTCAATCACACCAAAAATGATTTCGCACACATACATAACTCCCAAAAAGATCACCCAGCACCATCTTATATATCTACACCACCAAAATAGATCTCCCATGAGTCGGCTTCTCAAAATATCAAAACAAGAAACGTGTAACTTCAAGTTGGCTCAAATCTTCACAAAACCATATATCGGATCCAAAACATATGATCACATGTTTCTCATAAGTCTACCCAATTACCTAAAACTTACCAACAACCACCAGAATCACCTCAAGACATCCGGTCCATACATCACACCACCAACAATGAAGATAACCCTATTTTACCGCTCTACCGGATACCAGACCTTCTAACATGCTTAAGAAACAACACCGGAGGATAGAATTGTTTGATGATCTTCTTCTCATACTCAATCAATTTAACTCAGACTAAAACCAAAAGCACATCACCAGAAATGAGAACTTCTCACCAAAACTATACACTGAGAATTATCGACATACATATCAAAACTTACTCAAGACATTCAGATATCCCAAACTCCATATCGGATAAGATCAATAGGTTGAGTTTCTATTAATGAAAACTCCTAAGAAATATCATGTACTAGACATCATAAATATTCACCAGAGCATCACCGGACTAGTGTCTTTTTCCAATGATCTCCCTCTTTGGCATTGATGGCAACACTGTGAAAAATGATAATTATTCCAAAAACTGCAAGCAATCCAATAATCTGAATTTTGTACACTCAACTAACTCCCCCTAAGAATGAGAATCATTTTTCAATGCTCTCTACTAACTCTCTCCCCCTTTGACATCAATGAAAAAGGGTAGGAATCCACCAAAACTTATGTACAAATGAGTGCAATAATCTACATGAATTTAAAAATGTCTACATAAGTGACCTTCAAGGATTTCAAGTACTCATTCCATCCTCTCAAGAAGAAATCTAAAACATTAATTAGAGAGCTAAACATGTTTGCATGAACTTCAATGCCTTTGAGATTAGATGGTACTGGTTTACCTAAGGCACTGACTACATCCTGCTGAGCTCCAAGTAAGGTGTCCATCCGGGGAGTGATGAGACTTCTTAGTTCTCCCACTTTTCTTCTTTGCTCTTTTCTTTCATTCGCATTGTAAAGAATAAGCTTTTGAAATGCCCTTTTAACCTTCAAAAACCTAATTTTGAGTTGTAATAAATGCTCATCCTTAAAGTTGCCGATTATCTTACTTTTCATGAAAATCGCCTATCGGAGTGCCAAATCTCCATGAAATCTTTCGGATATTATCTGCATACTTGATCTACATCTTCTGCAACCTTCCATAACCGGTTATAGATCTTTGAAGAGGGGGTTCGATGGATCTACATGAAAAAATCCCCCTAAGGCCTAAAAGCCCTAGTTACCAGATGAGGTTCCATCACCAGATTCATGTGTGGACTCATTTTTCACATTCAAATCTTCCTTTTTCACCCACATCTTCTTATGTCGATCTATGATTTCTTCTACCTTTGCTTTACCTAAACTCATCAAATTTATTCTTGTTCACCAGTGCATTCTTTCTTCTACAATATCTTGCAATATGACCTACTTTGTTACATGCATGACAAATAACACTCCTCTGCATAGGCCTGAAGATGGTTTCACCCTACATTGGTTAGATATATGTTCAAACATCCCACAAGAATAGAATCTCTTGTTTTGAATGTTATTTATCACTATTCTGCACATGTTTGACTTATGACCACAGTTGTTGCATATGAAACATTGACCAGTGAAGGTAGGACCATTGTTCATATTATTCATCATCCCATTATTCATCCTACTTCTACATTGATTTGCCATATGACCAAATTTACCACATGTAAAATATTTACCATTGAATTTATATGAATTGGGCTATCTTACCGAAGGTTTCTTGTCCTTTTTATAATGATTGTTTTGACCAGAACCGAAAGATTCTCCTTTCTCAAATCCAAGTCCACATTTATCTTTCCCATGTCTCTAAATTTCTAGCATCTCATCCAACCGGGATGAACTAGCTTTGAATTTTTCTTTATGCTCATTAGCAGTAGCCATCTCATCTCTCAAAATTATGATATGTCTTTCAAGTTCTTGTCCATCATTCTTTGTTTGCACCAATTCAAGATTCAGTTGATCATTCTCATATGTCAATCTATAGCATTCATCTAATCTATCCTTCAGTAATTGAGTCAGGGTTTCCTCATTCTTCTTCTAGTCTTCAATCTCCTTAGTCAGCTTCATTATAATAGATTGCATTTCATTCTTCAAAACTGCATTCTCCCTGGCCAACTTCTCACATTCTTCAGCCTTGTCTTGTGGGGCTTGACTATCAACACTTTGTTCTTCTTTCTCCTACAATTTGTCCATCCATTCCTTTATCTTTTCTCTAGAGGTATTCAATTAATCTTTCAATTTCTTAATGAAGTCTTCAGCTGCATTCAAATTCCTTTTTAAGCTATTATGTTCCTTCATCGCTTCATCAAGATCTTCAAGTGCCACAGTAAGTTGTTTCTGCAAACCAGAGTCCATTGATTCAATCTTCCGGATCTTCTTCAATCTGTTAGACTTCCTTGGAGGAACCAGGATATGATACCAATTATTGGAATCAATGAACATTGAGAGGGGGGGGTGGATTAGTGTTCTGTAGTTCACAAGTTTATTAATCTGATTCTTCAACCATCGGATGCAAATAACTAAACACAAAGTACATAAACAAAATCCAAATAAGCATACAACCATAACACTACGTGGAAACCCAAAAGAAAAAAACCATGGTGGGATTTTAACCCACAATATTATTATTCTATGGTCAATAGTAGAACAATATTACATAAGAGGAATGCACATGCATTCAGGCACACTGCCTAGAGCTCACTACTCAATTACAAAATAGGGTTGCAACCCCAGAAGACTCACTGTCCTACAAATATGATATAAAAGCTAATACAATGTGTGTATTGGAGTATAGCATCTACAAATGCTAGAAATCAGTTTTGGTTAGGCTCAGGAATGATCCACTATTGTTGTTCTAATAAATTGTTTTGTTCTGTTCTGCTAGTGATTATCAGATCATTAAACTCTCAAGATTTGCATGTGAAACTGTGCTCAATCGCACCGAAAATGATTTCTCACACATACATACCTCCCAAAAAGATCACCCAACACCATCATATATATCTACACCACTAAAATAGATCTCCCACAAGTCAACTTCTCAAAATATCAAAATAAGAAATGTGTAACTTCAAGTCGACTCAAATCTTCACAAAACCATATACCAGATTCAAAATATATGATCACACGTTTCCCATAAGTTGATCCAATTACCTCTAACTTACCAACAACCACCGAAATCACCTCAAGACATCCAGTCCATACGTCACACCACCAACAATGAAGATAACCCTATTTTACTACTCTACCAGATACCAGACCTTCTTAAATGCTTAAGAAACAACATCGGGGGATATAATTGCATGATGATATTCTTCTCATACTCAATCAACTTAACTCATATGACTGAAACCAAAAACACATCACCGGAAACGAGAATTGTTCACCAAAATTGTACACTGAGAATTACCGACAAACTTATATCTAAACTTACTCAAGACATCCGGATATCCCAAACTCCATACCAGATAAGATCAATAGGCTTATTTTCCATCAATGACAACTCCTAAGAAATATCATGCACCAGACATCATCAATCTTCACCTGAGCATCACCGAACTAGTGTCTTTTGCCAACAATATCAACCTTCTAGACCACTTCCTAACTTCAAACCCTCACAGATCTAGCCCCTGATGTCCAATTTGGATAAAACAAAAGGCACAAGTGACTTTCTTGAGCTATGAACACAATAATGAGCTCAAATTTTTACTAGAAAGCTATGATTTTGAATTGCAACAAAAATCTACAAAGAGAGATTCTCCATAATCTAGCATTTCTATCAAACCTTTTTGATTCTCAAGTTTGCATGAAAAACACAAGAGAACAGCATACTCAATGTTTCAAAAAAATAGAATATTTTCACTCAAGATCTCTTCTCAAAAAGATCCTCAAAAAGACTAACCAAAGGCACCCCACAAGCTTTGATACCAAGTTAGATTTGGCTATAGAGATATAACCTTTAATACTGAGAGGCCTAATGGAAAGCACAATGAAATGAAAAGATCAATATGATAAGAATAAACTATATTCCTATTAAAAATATAAAATAGAATGAATCAATATTACAAAGGGAACCCCTTGGTTATATAGGTCAAGGTGAGGGATGAGATATCAAAAGATTATGACAATTGTCTTAATCCTATGATAAGTGACATAACGTGATAACTTATCATCCACTTAAGGTGGATAAATGATAACTATTCACTTAAAGTGGGAAGAATCAGGTATGTGGTCCCTAAGTAACTTAAGTAACATGTGTGATTACTTGACCTAGGTGCCAAACTTGCTAGGTATAACACCCCTTTCACACCAACACAAACAACATATTTTACAAGTTTGTAGCATTGAAGTAAGATTTTCAAAAAATATAATATTGAATATATTTTAATTTAATTATTATATTTATTTTCTATTTTCTAGTGAAGAAATTTTTTCAGCAATTATGAATATTTTTGTTCCACACGCATGGATAAATAGTAAAAATATGTATATTTTTTATAAAATAATTGTGCTAGGTATTGATGTTCTTATCTAAACAAAAAAATTAATTTGGATTAATACAAAAAGAGTTATGTGATATTGAATGATCCTATGTCTAAATTATAGCTAATCTTACTTCAAAGAAGATATAAAATTAAATAATGGAAAAGTATCCATACCCTAGAAATCTATGTTGTGAATCTATGTTTAAAAATTTATAATTTTATCCTTCCTATGAATAAAGTTATGCTATATTGAATAAAGGTCACTTTTAAAATATAATTTTAATTATAAAAAATTAAGGTATTAAAAGTTACATAAAAAATCATAAACTATTTCTTAATATATATTTATTTAAATATATTTATAATGTACGAACAAAATCTTGAAAATCACTACTTTACATCATCTTCAAATTCTTAATGGTTTAGTTGCTATAAATGCCCGAATTTGAAAATTTCATAAAAAAATGTTGATTTCAATGTCCTACTTTGGCCAAAAAGTGGGACATACTATTATAGGATCACCCAACTAAAATAAGTTGGGCTTTTAACCTAGGACAACTGTACATATAATGAAAACATTTCCGAGTATCTAATTTAAACAAGTTTAATGTGAAACAATTTAAATATCTACAAAATTGCAACATTGTAAAAATCATTAAACACCATTGTAGAAATTTTTCTTGGCCAAAATGGGTCTTGTTAACAATAAGCACTTTCAAGAAACTGATCTTTTAGTCTTCAATCTCTTTTACAAGATATACAACAAACCTCAATGGTTTTCTTTAACATCACCCTAAGAACCTACATATGTCTTCTTTTGTACATAGTGTGTCTAATATGAGTTTTTCAGATAAAAATCTCTGGATAATAAAATTTCCTATTGAGTGAGTAAGTGCACAAAGATGGTGGTCAAAAAGGGGGGTATAAGTGGACACTTTTTTTCTGAAATCAGGTGAACCTGAACTTGGAGGCAAAATTTGAAAGTCATCCACTCAAGATATGAAGATAATCAAAGAGAAAATTTTGTAGTACTCTGAATCTAGTTTCCAAACTACTAAACTTTTTCAAAATTGGATAAGATTAAGGGTCAAATACTTCGTGCACGAAAAAAAGACCCTGATTTTTTCAAATAACATAACATAGTGTCTGACGTGCGCATCAAAAAATTTATAGTTAGATTTAGTATTTTGACAAATCCTTTTGCAGAAAAATAGTTAAGAGTGAGAACTAGAGGATGTGTATTTTTTTGTAAATTTTTGTTTGAGTATTGTTTTTTTAATGATTTTTCCAATCGAGCACATCCTGAAAATTAGGTACCTGTTCGTGCGCAAAGCATAAGTTGCACTAAAAAAATAGAAAATATAATTTTTTTTTAAATTGTAAAGAATCAAGTGCACTACAATAATATATACTTTTTTAAAAATTTGAATAAGTATATCAAAAGTTATTAAAAAAATGGTGCACGTATGTCTATGAGAACTATGGAGACACTGGTAAAAGAAATTCAATAATAATGTTATTGTTGTTCAAATTTTTAAAAAATTACATGGTTAGAAAGCTCAAAAGATGGGTGAAAATATGGTGGCAATTTTACAAATACCCACTTGATGAAGTGTAAACCTGATGATGACAAAGTTGAGAAACCAAGTTGATAAAATAAAACACATCAAAAAGGAGGGAAATTGAGGGAAATCAAACTTCCAAACTATAGCTTTGTCATCTTGGCCTATTTCCAAGCCTAAACATTCAAAAGCGCGTACGGGGTACCTATGGTATAAAAAGCGCGTACGGGGGTACTTATGGTGTAAGAAGCGCATACACTCTATCTTAACTATAAAAAGCTCATACATGCTATTTTTACTATTAATAGCACGTACGTGCTATGTTTGTTTAAATTTTGGGAGTCTGTATAATATGATATTGTATATATATTATGTGTATATACATATAATATATATAATTTATATATAATATATAAATATATAATATATAATATTTATATATATGTATATAATAATATATAATATATTAAGTATATATATACACACATGTGTGTGTATGTGTATTGTCTCCCTCTCTCCCCCTCTCTCTCCCTCTCCCTCTCTCTCTCCCTCCCTCTCCCTCTCTCCCCTTCTCCCTTCCTCCATATCCCATCCCCCCCTCTCTCTCTCTCTCTCTCTCTCTCTCTCTCTCTCTCTCTCTCTCTCTCTCTCTCTCTCTCTCTCCGTCCCTCCCCTCTCTCTTCCTCTCCCTCCCTCCTTCCCCTCTCTCTTCCTATCCCTCCAATATATCTTCTTTTTGTTTGCATATAGATGAGGTGATAAGAAGATTGACAAGATGGTCAGTTTTCTTTGTTTTTTTAAAGATAGGATATAAAGTAGCATGTTGAAGAAGATGAATGTACTGGTTTCTTTGGATCGTGTGGATTTATTGGTTGGATAATATTTATGGGTTGTATGGTGTACTAAGGGGTCATATGGTGTCTTATTGTGATATTTTGCCAAGATCAAGAGGCAATGGAAAGCACAAATAAGAGAGACAAAATAGATGATAGAAATAAACTGTATTCTATCAAGATGCAAAATATGATCAACTGGATCATTACAAGATGTTCAATGATTGCCCGTGATCCGTACAAACAATGTAGATGAACCTGCTTATATAGGCAAGGCTATATGGATATGTGAGCACACAAACATGACATGTGGCTCAATA
Source organism: Cryptomeria japonica (assembly GCF_030272615.1). Classification (NCBI taxonomy): domain Eukaryota; kingdom Viridiplantae; phylum Streptophyta; class Pinopsida; order Cupressales; family Cupressaceae; genus Cryptomeria; species Cryptomeria japonica. Next base: position 151,252,386 of record NC_081412.1, read on the forward strand.
AGAAACAAGGGTAGGTAGGAAATAGGTGTGGGTAGGTAGGAGAAACAATAAAATATTCCACATGAGGTGGATCACCCACTGAAGGTGGAATTATCACTCCACAATAAGTGGATATGACAGAGTAGTAACAAGATCACACCATAAAAGGTGGAAATTCTCCTACACACACTATCCCAATGTGGCACAAACGCCCAAGTGTCTCATACCCAAACTACTATTAAATGCATGTACCTAAGTAAACTTAAGTAAAGTGTAATAATAGCCAAGATGAATAATTATATACACCAACACCCCCCCTTAAGTGCAACTTAGGGGAATGCACTAAAGTCTATAATGCAACTAAGCAATTCAAGATGGGTCCCGACTATGAGGCCATGTTAGGTACCCATGTACAAATGAAAATGCATGCAAAATAATGCAAGGAAATCTCTCACAAAGCAAGGAAAGAGAGAAAAACCCAATGGGAAAAAACCCTCCCCCAAAAGAGAGATGATGAAAGCACACAATGCTCTCAATGATGAAGCTCCTGCAAAGATGGTCCAATGATGTTGACCAAAATACCTCCCCATAAGGAAGAAAGAGAGCCAATGTTGCACAAATAATGTCAAAGTGTGACAAAACCAGGTCCAAGTCAATGACGATGAATCACTCGCTGCAACAAAAAGAAGGTCAGGCATGGAGACAACCTGCTTTAAGCATCATCTAGATACTCGTAAATGGCAGAAAGACCGATAAAATCCAAGTCTCATGGGAGCCATGCACAAATGTGTACAATCTAAGTCTCAACTGGAGCCATGCACCAAGTCTCACAAGATATTCCTAATCTAAGTGTACAAGAGGATTACATCAAATAGGTCATCAAAAACAAGATACAAAGAGGTGTGACACTTTATGATAGTGTGAGTACAGCATTGCTCAAGCAAGAGCATACATCATGATAAAATATTAAAATGTGTAAACATGAAAATGATGCCACCAACAGAGAAGCCCTGTAGAATATTGCAGATGAAGATGCCTTTGAATGGAATTTCACCAAAAGATCTAAATGAACAACTGACCCCCCATAAAAAGATCATGATGGCACTTGCAAATAATGGCAAAGTGGACTTCTAATTTCAATGATTACAACTTCTCAAAATGAGATATAAGAGACTTCAACAAATACTGCTAATGATCTAAACTAAGATCCAAGCAAAATACAAGTACCAAATAGGCCAAAAATGACCAAATATTGAAAGTACAATATCCACTCAAAATCACTGCAAAAAAATGGTAGATTATGAAAGTAGACGAAAAATTATGCACTTTCAAAAAAAACGGCACCTGAAAAGGAGCCATATGAGCCCAAACGAAGCCTCCAAAGTTGTAAAAATCAGGATTTCATGATTTCTGAAAAACTTGTATCCGAAAAACAAAAAAAAATCCTATACCACTGTACAGATCATGACATTCTACCCCAAAACAAAAAAAAATTGCTCAAAAAAAGGAGTCTGGATGAGTGAGATATCACTATTTGAAAATTGTCTGCCAAATTATAATTTCTGAAAAAATTTCGTCGTAGCTTCAAACTTCAAATGCCTCTAGATTTGACCTCTAAAGTCCGATTTGGATGAAACAAAAGACAAAACTAAGTTTCTTGGACCTCCTCAATCCAATGGTAACCTTAGATTTGATCCATAAAGCTTCAATAATAACCTACAATAGAAAGCTCCAAAATGCAAAACCCCAAATTTCTCTCAATTGACAAACCAATGACACTCACTCTAATGGCTCTGATACCATGTGAGATTTTGCCAAGATCAAGAGGCAATGGAAAACACAAATAAGAGAGACAAAATAGATGATAGAAATAAATTGTATTCTATCACGATGCAAAATATGATCAATTGGATCATTACAAGATGTTCAATGATTGCCCATGATCCGTACAAACAATGTAGATGAGCCTGCTTATATAGGCAAGGCTATATGGATATGTGAGCACACAAACATGACATGTGGATCAATAAGAAACAAGGGTAGGTAGAAAATAGGTGTAGGTAGGTAGGAGAAACAATAAAATATTCCACATGAGGTGGATCACCCACCGAAGGTGGAATTATCACTCCACAATAAGTGGATATGTTAAAGTAGTAACAAGATCACACCATAAAAGGTGGAAATTCTCCTACACACACTATCCCAATGTGGCACAAACACCCAAGTGTCTCATACCCAAAATACTATTAAATGCATGTACCTAAGTAAACTTAAGTAAAGTGTAATAATATCTAAGATGAATAATTATTTACACCAACACTTATGACCCCTTAGGACTCCATATGACCCCTTAGGTGTCGTTATGGGTCATATGGTGTCCTACGGGGTCAAATGGTGTTCTATGATCCCTTAGGACACCATATGACCCCTTAGGACTCCATATGGTGTCGCTATGGGTCATATGGTGTCCTAAAGGGTCATATGGTGTTCTATGACCCCTTAGGACACCATATGACCCCTTAAGACACCATACGACCCATAACAACACTATATGGTGTCCTAAGGGGTCATATGGTCTCCTACGACCCCTTAGGACACCATATGACCCCTCAGGACTCCATATGGTGTCGCTATGGGTCGTATGGTGTCCTACCCCTTAGATGTTGTTAGGGGTCATATTATGTTCTAAGGGTCATATGGTGTCCTATGACCCCTTAGGACACCATATGGTGTCGTTATGTGTCTTATGGTGTCCTATGACCCCTAGGACACCTTATGACCCCTTAGGACACCATATGACCCCTTAGGACTCCATATGGTGTCACTATGGGTTGTATGGTGTCCTAAAGGGTCATATGGTGTCTTATGACCCCTTAGGAGACCATATGACCCCTTAAGACACCATACAAGCCATTACGACACCATATGGTGTCCTAAGGGGTCATAGGATGCCATATGACTCCTCAGGACACCATACAACCCATAACAACACCATATGGTGTCCTAAAGGGTCATATGGTGTTCTATGACCCCTTAAGACACTATTTGGTGTCGTTATAGGTCCTATGGTGTGCTAAGGGATCATATAGTGTCCTATGACCCCTTAGATGTTAGGGGTCATATTGTGTTCTAAGGGTCATATGGTGTCCTATGACCCCTTAGGACACCATATGGTGTTGTTATGTGTCTTATGGTGTCCTATGACCCCTAGGACACCTTATGACCCCTTAGGAAACCATATGGTGTCGTTAGGGGTCATATGGTGTCCTAAGGGGTCATATGGTCTCCTACGACCCCTTAGGACACCATTTGACCCCTTAGGACTCCATATGGTGTCGTTATGGGTTGTATGGTGTCCTAAGAGGTCATATAGTGTTCTATGACACCTTAGGATACCATTTGGTGTTATTATGGGTCGTATGGTGTGCTAAAGGGTGATATGGTGTCCTATGACCCCTTAGAACTCCATATGACCTCTTATGTGTTGTTATGGGTCATATGGTGTCCTATGACCCCTTAGGACACTTGCATGGATCCCTAAAATACCATATGACCCCTAAGAATACCATATGACCCTAGAGAGGGAGAGAGGGGGAGGAGAGGGAGGTAATGGGAGAAAGATACACCTAAGAGAGGAGGAGAGTAAGATAGAGAGATAAAGACTGAGAGGGAGAGACAAGAGATAAATGAGAGAGAGAGAGAGAAAGATGGAGAGAGAGAGGGGAGGGAGATAGAGATAGAGAAAGGGAAAGGGAGGGGGAGAGAGAGATGGAGAGAGAGGGAAATAGAGGGAGAGATAGAGATAGAGAGTGACACAGAGAAGGGGACTCAGAGAGAGAGAGAGAGAGAGAGAGAGAGAGGTGGATAGAGGGATTGGGGGAGAAAGAGAGACCTACGAGGTGGAGGGAGGGAAGGTGAGAGAGAAAGATAGGGTGAGAGATAGAGAGTCTGAGAGGGAGGAAGGGATGGAAGGAGAGTGCAAGAGACTAGAGAGAGAGAGTGTGAAGAGAGAGAGAGGGAGAGAGTGAGAAAGAGAAGTAATGAGAAAGGGAGAGAGGGAGGGGGAGGAGAGAGAGAAGGAGGAGAGAGAGATACACTTGAGGGAAGGGGAGAGTGAGATAGAAGACTTTAGAGATAAAGAATGAGAGAGAGAGAGAGAGACTTAAGTGAAAAATAGAAAGGGAGGGGGGGAGGTAGGGAGAGAGTGGGAAAGAGATACACTTGACAGAGGAGGAGAGTGAGATAGAGAGATAGAGGGAGAGAGACTTGAGAGAGAGAGAGAGAGAGAGAGAGAGAGAGAGAGAGAGAGAGAGAGAGAGAGAGAGAGAGAGAGAGAGAGAGAGAGACTTGAGAGAAAGAGAAATGGAGCGAGAGGGGGAGAGAGAAAGAGAGTTAGAGGGAAATAAATACTTGACAAAGGAAGAGAAAGAGAGGGGGAGGGAGAGGGAGAGAATGAGAGAGAGAGAGAGAGACACTAAAGAGAGGGGGAGAGAGTGAGAGATAGAGATATTTGAGAGAGGGAGAGAAAGAGAGGGATTGATGAAAGAGAGAAAGAGGATGAGGGAGATGAGAAAGAGGGAGAGATACCCGAGAGAGGGAAGAAAGTAGAGAGGGAGAGATACCCGAGAGAGGGAAGAAAGTAGAGAGGGAGAGATACCCGAGAGAGGGAAGAAAACCGAGAGGGAGATGCCTAAGAGACAAAAAGGTAGCCCAGTTAAGGAAGAGAGAGGGGGAATGTAGGGAATAGATGAGAGAGATAATGCTGATATGAGCATGCTGATTACTGAAATTTGACTGTCTGAAATTTATAAGAATACTCAAAAAACTAGAATCTGTATTATAACTCTTAGAGATCTAGAACAACTCTTAAATGTTACATTTTATGTATATATCCTATCAAAAAACCTAATGGAATGCTAAATGAATTGTATTTTATTGACAGACAAACGCGTATGTGGTTTACAAACTAAAACCGTGTATGGAGTTTTTAGTTTCTAAACCGCGTATGGGGTTTTAGTTTTTAAACTGCATACGCGGTTAGTATACTTTAAACCCCATATGCATTTTAGCTTTAGTTAGGCTTGGCAAAACGAGCCTAAACGCATATGGGGTTCTTTAAATTTGAAATACCTCGTGCGCGTTTTGTTGTTTTTCATATTTTTTTGGGGGTGTGTCCACTTTTCTGACCACCATCTTTGTGCACTTAGCTGAGTATTAGGTTCAAGGCCACACCTATGGATCTAATCTTGGCAAAGACCTCATGAAATAAAATTCTACACATGTGAAAGTTAAATTGACATAATTCTAGCAATATTTTTTTTCCTTGATCTAATTTACCAACATGTAAGAAAACAATGTCGATAGACATCGTTGGGAACTTTCTAAATAAGAATGTTGGTCAATCCTTTAGTTAGGTTAATTTGGTGATGAATAAAGATTGAGGATGACATATACTCATGTAGTATGCTCCACACATGTTTGATATAACACTTTTTTTCACATTTTATTTTTAGATTTGCTCCTAGATTTCTTAGGTAGGTTCAATAATCAATCGAAGATGGTTCAATTAAACTCTGTTATATGAAATCCCTACATGACAATCTTTCATCTCCTATCCACATGTAATCTTATCTATCAAAATAGAAAACCTCATGTCACATGTGTGCAAGGGTCAAGCAAAATCACATGGAGATAAATTTTGTGTATGTATCATCAAAATTAGCTTTTCAAAATGAATATAATAAATAATATTTATTTTTTAATATTATATTTTTATTTACCTTATAAGAAAGATAGGTTTATGACAAAAAGAAATAAAAAGATATTTATTCTAAGACACTAGCAAAAATGAGAGCTAGATCAATATTTTAAAAAAATTGCACTACAATCCTTGGTTTAATGTAAAAGAAAATTATTTCAATAAATATGTAAAGAGAAATGCATTAGAGTAAAATGTAGGTCTAAATTTTTGTTAATACCAATTAAAATATTGATAATAAAGAAAATACAATAAAAGAACTACCAAAAAATATCTATGCATTAGATATTGGATTTGATAATCTAATTTCAAAAAACCTTGGAAAATTTATTTGTATTAAAAGTTGTGTTTCAGTAAAATGTTATTTGCTATCAAATAATAGCATAATATTTTTTTCTATAAAAACAAATTAAAAATGAGTGAAGGTACTTTTAAAATTTTATGAAAAAAATACAAATTAAACCTACAAAGAAATTTTACACAAATCACTAATTTATATCATTTTTTATTCTTGATAATTTGTTTGATATAATTGATAAAATGTGTTGAATGTTAAAAAATATTTACTTTTTATGGTCAAATAAGGTTGAAAAGTGGGATACACTATTGGGCTTTTATTTAGGCATCATTATCATTTTCTAGGCGCATATGTATTTGCACTCAGGTAGTTGTCAATAGTTGTCAATAACTATTTCCTACCTACATCAATATTTGTGCTAAGTAGTTGGCAGGTAGTTGTACCTAACTTTGAACCTCATTAATGCTTGCATACTCGCTCTTGCCTTTTTAAGGAGAGCTCTTGTACATTTCATATCATCTCAATACAATCATCATTTGTTTGGTGAAATATATTTTCTCTCTCATGAAGGTTTATAACTATTTGCAGGGCTTGGGAGGTTGGTCACTCCTACAAGACAAGTTTAATGTGCAACAATTTAAATATTTACAAAATTGCAACACTATAAACGGTATCAAACACCATTCAAAACAATAGTACATCTTACAAACTATCAAAATATCATCCCAAACACTCTAAGTGAAACAAACACCTCGTTGAACAAACTTTCTTGGCCAAACTGAGTCTTGTTAACAATTACCATTTTCAAGATTGATCTCGTGGAATCGAGTCTTTAAATTGTCAAGATATCAAGGAAATCATTGAGGTTTGCTCTAACATGACCCTAAGAATCTATGTATGTCCTCTTCGATGCACACGGTCTAATATGGACTTGTCAATAACAACCGTTGGATAATACAATTTCCTTTTGAGTGTTAGGTTCAAGGCCACACCAATGGATCTAAACTTGGCATATATCATGAAAGAAAATTTCATAAATGCGAAAGCTATTCTAGTAATCATAAAAAATTTGCCTTCACCTAATATGCCCATGTTTGGGAAAATGGCATTGAGAGACACTGTTGAGAAACTTGTTAGATAGGGATTTATTTTCCTTTGATCAAACCTCTAGAGATAAGTTGATTCATTATTGATGAACAAAAATTGAAGACAACATACAATATACAATAATGCTTCTGAGTGAGAATGTTGATATAAAACTTTTTTTTTTCACATTTGATTTTTAAAATTTCTCTTAGATTCCTTCAATGAACTTGTTAACACAATCTAGCTACCACTACACCAAAAGTTCGAACTGTTAGTGAGAGCACCACTAGAGAGGTTAGAGTGTTGAGGAGGGTTGAGGGTCCCACATGACAATAGTTTAGCACCCTGAGCCAAGAGGTCCATACTGGACACAGTCGACCACGAGACGAGTAAGTTGTCGTCAGTGGGAGTCAAATCCTCCCCAACAAAGTCGTCAGTTTTGTTAACACAATCAAGCTGCCACCACACCAAAAATTTGAACTGTTAGTAAGAGCACCACTAAAATAGTTAAGAGTGTCAAGGAGGATTGAAGGTCCCACATGACAACAAATCTTCTTTGTCATTGAAACAATTCACATTTTAGTTGACCCTATCAACTAAGGGAAGAAAGAAAGAGACATGGACCTAATTTAAGGAATCCAAATTTAAGATTTTAAGTTAAATTCCAGATGCACAAAAACAATTAGTTAATTGTGTGCCTGCGAATATGAACAATGGACTAGTCCAAGAAGTTAAGACTCCTAGACTCCGTGAAAATGAAACAGTACACTATCAAAGTACCCAACGTAACACCTGTCAATAGACCAAAAGATAACCCAACAACGGTGGGACCCAAAGGATTTTCTACATCACAAATGTAAAGCTCGTGCGTAATAACATCTATTGTACGTTACAGATTTATTTCTTTCATGACGCCCGATATTCTTCACCTAAAAGCATTCGCCGGTATCGTGAATCTCTAAACCCGGCTAAGTTAAGCCCGGAAACCTAGACAATTTACTAGGGGCTCAAATTTTAACACGTATATTCATAGGACTTCGAGCCCCTTCGACCGCTTACCTACTCATGTCACCGGGCTACTCTAAAGCCAACATCTGTTATATGACGTGTCATTTCCACAACCCTTGCTTCCCAAATATCGGGAAACCTAATACTGCCACGTCAACAATTTACCTCCCCCACTTTTGCCCTCCTTAACAGATAAGATCACAAAAATGTTGCAGCATGTCAGCAGCAAATGCCCTTTCGCTTTTTATTTAGTGAAAACCGCTATTTTGGCCGGGAAAAATTAGAAACTATGTGCAGGAATTGATGTCATCTAAATATGGCGAGGGTCCGTGAAACGGGGTTTATTGCGGCGGAAGGAGAAAAGTGGGCGCCATTTGTCCACCGGGAAATGGAGTTGGGAAATCAAATGCCGGCGACTGGTTATAATTGACTGTTGCTGTTTAAGGAAACGGAGAGAGGATAAAAGACGCACACCATAAATAGTAATGAATCGGATCGACGGTGTCGAGTTTATTTGTGAGATCAGAGGGTGAAGCAGGAGCGTCGATTTTCTGTACTGGTGAATATAAATAAGCTTTGTTTTTCGGAATGCGTGCGGCATTATGGATTATCTGTAATAATGGGATGTTTGAGATTGCTAATTTAGGTAGGGTTTTATTTTTTTAATTTGTTTTGATCCGAGGTCGTTTTCGAATTCGGGGATGGAATTGAAGGTGAGGAACGTTGGACCAATGTGGAGGAGACAGCTAAAAGATGCTTGGGTTATGGAAGTGCTTGTTATAGCGATGGTGTATTCGTGTCCTTCGCTGAAGTCTCGTCCCATGGAAAATGCAAACCTACCAACATCAAAGAAAAGCACCAGCAGCATCCTTTCTCCATTCTCTTCGCAAGTTGGACAAGTGGAGAAATGTCGTCTGCTGGCGGAGAGGAGGGAATGATGATGACCTTGTCGATGAGGAAGAAGCGGCAGCAGCGAGTTGAGAAGTTTAGTCCCAAGGGATTGAGGGTTTTACTTGTTGACGACAATCCTCTGTGTGTTGCGTCTCTGGAGAGAATGCTTCTGCAATGTCAGTATAATGGTGAGCTTCATGGGGTTTCTTTGTCTCTCTCTCTCTTTCTGTTTTGTCTTTGCAGTCTGTTTTTCTGCGAGTTTTCCCTTTTCCCTTTGCCGGAGACTCCGAAAGCGGAGATGAATATGCCTTGGCTTTAAATGCTGGTTAGGGTTTGGGATGCTTAAGAAACCGAAGGATATGGATTTGCGATAAAAAATGCTTCTGATCCCGAAGAAAGTAGCTTTAAGACAACAAATGTCTGGAATAGACGATTCATAAGTTAACTGTAAGATGCAGAAAACCTGTGTAGGCTGGAAAATAACCAGAGGGAAAAAATATTTAAAGAAAAAATTCTATTATGCAGACATTTAAGTTCGGCTGGAAGAATTTTTGTTTATAAGCAAATTTTCATCGAAATATGTTTGCTGAACAATCTCGAAAAAAAATATTTAAAGAAAAAATTCTTTTCTGCAGAAATTTAAGCTCGACTGAAAGAATTTTTGTTTATTAACAAATTTTCATCAAAATATGTTTGCTGAACAATCTAGACAGATTAAAACGAGTTTTTTCGTTTGATATCCTGGATTTAGTAAAATATCATCATCTTGACTAAACTGTGCCTTTGCTGTTATGATTTTTCCAGTGACATTGTGTCCGCGCGTATCGCAAGCGGTTTCGTTGCTGTCGGAGAGCAGAGGGAGGTTTGATATAGTTATGTGCGAGGTGTATTTGCAGGAAGATGACGGCTTTAAATTACTGGAGATCGCCGGGTTGGGGTCAGATTTGCCTGTTGTATGTGAGTATTGTCGGTGCTGCTTTTCTTTGGAGACTTGAAAACCTAATAAAAGCTTAAATCAAGCGATAGCATTTGGAGATTGAAGCTACAAACCCTAAGGAAAAATAAGAGTTTGTGTTATATTTCTGAAAACATCGCCGTAGCTTTTATTTTTTCGTTCTGTCAATCGGTGACAGGGAGTCTTCGGGTTTCTCTATGCAGTGATGTCTGCAAAAGGAGAAACGAGCGTGGTAATGCGAGGCGTAACACATGGCGCCTGTGATTTCTTGATCAAACCGATTCGAATGGAGGAGCTCCGCAACATTTGGCAGCATGTTGTTCGGAGGAGGCATCGACAGCCGTACCAGGAGCACTGTAAGTTAAATACTTATGTGTGGGACGACAGTATGGGAGGCGTTCTATCCGACGGCGGGAGAACAAAGGATTCTGCCGAGTGTTGTTCGAAAAAGAGAAAAGATCAAGCTCCACTTCAGGAGAGTGACACGGAGCAGATCATTGAAGACATCAGCGGCCTCAAGAAGGCTCGTGTGCATTGGACCGTCCAGCTCCATCAACAGTTTATCAGTGCTGTAAACCAGCTGCAAATCGACAGTAAGCTCAGAAATCTTTATCATGTCTCCAAATGTTTCCTTCATTTATTGTTTTTACACATAAAACGAAAGAATCAGACAGAAATCTAGGAAAAACCTCCACTTAAATTGAAAGAAATGTTATTGGCGGTGAAGTAGACAAAAACGTAAAGATGTATTGCAAGTTTATCCTCCACCGATGATAAGCCATCAGATTTGGACTTTGCGCCACCGACATTTGATCTTTTTCTTGAATATTTGCAGAGGCGGTTCCTAAGAGGATACTAGAAATCATGAAAGTGCAGGGCCTCACTCGAGAGAACGTTGCGAGCCATTTACAGGTGCTTAAAACCTTAAAGAAATTTCTGATAGCAGAGTCTAGATAGCCAAATTAAACAGAAAAATTCACTTATTTTTTTGCCTTTTGCACAGAAGTACCGGCTCTACTTGAGGCGTCTGAGCGGGACAATTCCAGAGCCACGACCGATTGCTTCGTTCCAGGCTGCCGGAGAAGGCAAATCCGGTGGTTCCATGCAAATCCGGCAAGGCGGCCGTAATAATCAGCAACAACAGCAGGACCAGTACAACCAGCATCAATCCCTCTCGCCGCCCTCCACTTTGAAGGCTTTAAATATTCGAGGCGGCGGAACGACATCTTCTTCTCGGAGCAGTGGCGGCTGCGGCAATGGAGTCATAGACAAAGCAACCCTAATTTCCCTGCAACAGTACCAAGCTTACGAGCAGAAGCAGGCGGCCGCAATTGAGGCACAATCAAGTTCCATAGGAGGTCTCCATATCGAAACCAGTGGGGGTTTATCTCGTAAATCGCGAAAGAAGAATCGCTTTGCAACTGACAACCCTATGGCGGTGCCTGTTGCTGCGCCTGACGGCTTAAACAGCAGCAACAATAATATCTCTGTCAAGGTTGAGGACATCATCGCCAATTCACAATCCTCCTCCCTTTCATTCACAGGTTCCACTGGAAAGATATCGTTTAATGCTCAAGAAGAACAAAAGCCTGAGAAATTCTCATCATGGAATGACACGGAAGATTTGTTCGTGGACAAGTTTGTTCACGAATATGAGTTTCCTAATTTAGCAGTCCCCGATCAAGATTTTATGTCAACTTCTGCTATGCCTGTTGCTGCAGATATTTCAGATTATCTCATTGACGATTTGCTGGCTCAGTCTAAGTGAGCAAAATCGTCATGGCTGACCTTACTGTTAAAAGCTGTTCTGTTATACTCATCATCTCTCTCTCCCTATATATATATACACTATACTCTCAGAAACTCAGGTACGTAAAGTTTGCATCTTTCGTTCCTTTACGTAAATATAATAAAACCAATGAAGGCTTGTTATGTAAAACAAATTCTAGTTTGGATTATAAAATATGCTCAAGAGTTTTTACAGAGTTTAAATTTCAGAGAAAAGGAACCCAGCATCTACGTTAAATTTTTCAATTTATCTTTTCACGGTTCGAATGCTTCTTTCTCTCTCTCTCTTTTGTTTTTTAAATTACAATTGTTTTCCACAAATCGTGGGATCTTGCCGTTCGACTTCCACACGCTTAATCAAAACTTTGTTTGAGCCTGCATAATCTCCTGGGCTACTACGTGAACCTGTCATTCCTAAAGCCAAATCCCCTAATTATTTAATTAGTAACTGTGTAAAATTATGGGGTATTTTATGTGCGCAACCTACAGGTGGCGCTACGAAAGGAACTTGAATCATTTAATAGATAAAGTTTTATCCTCTTTTGAGGGTCACCATCCTAATACAATATTTTCACACTAAATTTGTAGGCTATGGTGGGCTCTCCACTCCCACCTTAACTTTAATAAGGGTAAACGATCTTTGTTTGTAACATGATTTCTTTATCGTAGGAGAAGGGGATAACACCATGATCATATACATGGCCTTTTTGTGTTTAGATATTATTTTTGGATAAGAATTGTGTTTAATTGTAATGATTATTCTTAATTTATAAGATGAATTCTTCTTTATTCTTAGACGAGGAGAAAGCTATGATCATGGTGAGAGTACATGGACTTTTTTGTGTTTAGATATTATCTTTGGATAAGAATTGTATTTAATTGTAATGATTATTTTTTAAATTTTATTTGGGTGTTATGTCTAGCAATATTAATTATGAATATTTTATATAATGATTCAATTGTATAGTCTTGAGTCAATTTTTATCAGTTTTATAAAGAATATATAAAGTTATGTTATTTTAGACAAATGAAAATAATAATTAATTGTAATGATCATCAAAAAAAATGTTTTGTAGAAATATTTTTTTTTGTCATGAAACATAAAAATGTGGAGAGAACATTACTAAAAGATTGGGGAGGGATTTATTTATTTTAATTTGAAGAGATACCATATCTTTTCTATTCTTTTCTTTTAGTTTTCATTCATAATGAATATATAAATTAAGTTCTTGAAAGTGGTTTTGATACTTTTTTATGTTGAAAACATACTTAAATATGGATGTTCAATCTAAGTAAATGAAGTAACTAACATATTTTAGATTTATTTAGTGGGAATAAAAGTTACTACAATGTTTTGTAAGTGTTATGATATATATATATATAGAGAGAGAGAGAGAGAGGGGGGGGGGGGGGTTTATTTTTTATGATCATTCATCATGATAAGCTTAGATTTATTTAGTGGGAATAAAAGTTACTACGATGTTTTGTAAGTGTTATGATATATATATATATATATATATATAGAGAGAGAGAGAGAGAGAGAGAGAGAGAGAGAGAGAGAGAGGTTTATTTTTGATGATCATTCATCATGATAAGCTAGGAAACAAAACATGAAGATTGTAAAAATTAGATTGATATATGTAATACTTAAGATGTGAGAATAATTGTATATATATATAGAGAGAGAGAGAGAGAGAGAGAGAGAGAGAGAGAGAGAGAGAGAGAGAGGTTTATTTTTGATGATCATTCATCATGATAAGCTAGGAAACAAAACATGAAGATTGTAAAAATTAGATTGATATATGTAATACTTAAGATGTGAGAATAATTGTTATTATGGCATCTTAAATGATGGAACAACTTAAATAGATGACAAGAGTATATCATTTTCCTAATTTTGCTTCTAGATTTATAATCTTCTTAATAAATTCCATTTTCAAATTATTTTACAAATTTTTTTCATAATGCTACACTTCCATTAAAAATATTAATTAATAATAAATAAAATTTTATAATATATTAATCATGAATTTATATTTCTTTCAATAATTTTTTTCCACAATTTTATTAAAAAATCTAATACCATTAACTAGTGCCATCATCACACATCTCATCCCTTCCGTCATGCATCTCATCACTTTCATTTAGTCTTACATATATTTGGTTAGAATAAAGTTATGAATATTTATCATGTTTTAGAAAATATTTTATTTTGATGAGTAATAATATTCAAAGAGCCTTATGAGAGTAGAGATTTGAGAACTAATTCACCAATTTGCATATTCGAGAGACTTGTGCCTTCAAATCGAAAGGAGCGACGCTAATTTGCAAATTTGATTACGTGAAGATTTGGCAAGGTCAGCTAGAGTATGTTTTAATAGGCCTATAAAAAATTATACTCATTTCAAAAAGATTAATTTTAAATAATTTATAATTTAATATAAAAAATTTATATAAAAATTTAGATAGTACATTTAAGATAAAACAAATTGATTTATTTTTTATCATTATCTGATATTAAAATAAAAAATAAATCTTTTATTTTTAACAAAGATTTTATGATTTGGATTCAAGTATGTTACAACAAAATTATCTTAATTAGATTTTTAGCTTATAACAATATGATATTTGCATGGTTGACATTTTTAGACACATCTCTATAACAATTACATATAATCATGTTTTGTTTTCTTATAAAAATATTAATATGTTATTTATAAAAAACCTTTCAATATGAAGTTTGAATATTTTTTTGCACACACTTAAAATATTTGCTGAAATGTGTGAATAAATTCATTTTTTTAATTTATAAATATTTTTTTAATCTGCTTAAGGAGAAACAAAGCAGAGAGAGGATTGATAGAATTTTTGATAATGACAAGGAGTTGCTTACGGACCAGGATATTTCTTTGGCCTTTGAAACTTTTTATAAGAATTTGTTTACCTCAGAAGATAATGACACTTCGAGGATGATGCGTCTTAGATGCTTTGAGCTTATCCCTAAGGTTCTTTCGGAGGATGATATATCTGCCCTCCAAAGCCCTGTCTCCCAGCAAGAAATTGTTGATGCCATCCAAAAGCTAAAGGATAACAAAGCCCCGGGCCCCGATGGGATTCCTACTGAATTCTACAAAGCCAATATTGAATGGGTTTCTAAAGACCTCCATGATTTATATCTTGAAGCCTTCTCGCATGGCACCCTTGGATCTGTTATTAACACTGGTATCATTAAGCTCATCCCTAAAGAAGGGGACAGAGCTTTGATTAAAAATTGGCGGCCTATCACTTTACTTAACGTCTCCTATAAAATTCTTGCGAAAGCGTTGGCCTCCCGGTTAGAAACTATTCTTCCTAAGTTTATTTGCTCCACTCAGACTGGCTTCATTAAAGGACGATTCATCTTGGAAAACCTCATTTCTAGCTGGGAAGCCATGGAATGGGCCAATTCCTCTCATCAAGAGGCTGCTATGCTTCTCCTTGACTTCGAAAAAGCCTACAACAGAATTGAGTGGGACTTCATCTTGATGATGCTAAAAGCCTTTGGATTCCCTGATATCTTTTGCAAGTATATTCAAATTCTTTTAAAAGATGCTTCTGCCATGATTGATGTCAATGGATCCCTAACCAATCCCATTCCTTTGTCTCGGTCTATTCGTCAGGGTTGCCCTCTTGCTCCTGCTCTTTTTGTCATTGCTTCTGATGCTCTTCATTATATCCTTAAAGATGACACCATCTCCCCTAAGGTGCGTGGTATTACTCTTCCTAATGACTCCGAGCTCCTCAATATTCAATTTGCCGATGACACTTCTCTCTTTCTTGAGCTCAGTTTTGACAACCTAATCTGCCTTTGTAATAAACTTGATATGTTTGGTAGGGCTTCTGGAGCTCGTATTTCCAGCTCCAAATCCATTATGCTGGGATGGAGTGATCATCCTCCGGACTGGCTTTGCCAATTCGGTTATTCCTGGGGAGGACCTAACCAGATTGTTAGGTATCTTGGTATCCCCTTTTCTGTCAAGCCTTCCCTCAAAGATATGTGGTTATGGATAAAAGACAAGATTTTCAAAAAACTTAATAAATGGAATCATAGACTCTTATCCCTTGCTGGAAGAGTCCAGGTTTGCCAAAAGATTCTCTCCTCCTATAGTATATATTACTCTTCTGTCTGGATGTTTAGTAACTATCAGATCTTGGAAATTCAGAAAGCCATCAGGCACTTTCTTTGGTCAGATGGCAACGGTTCTAGGAAAGCCCATTCTGTTAAATGGGACTGGTGCCATCTAGAGAAAAGTCTCGGAGGGCTTGGTCTTAAAGATCTCAAACTTCAAGGAATGGCTCTTGCTTCTAAATGGATCCTTCAATCCCTTGTTGGTGACGAGCCCTGGAAAGTTCTTGTCAGAAATAACATTCAGAATGGAGTGCCTAAAACTGCTAAATCTTGGAAACATCTCCCCTTCAGTGATTTGGTTTTTGGCAATTTCCCCATATCTGTGAAGGGAACTTGGGTTTTCCGTTCCTTATGGAAAGCATAGGAGAACATTCGACACTATATTGATATCTCAGCCTTTGATTATCATTATACTCTTCAAGGTGAGCGATCAATATGGTGGAATCTTCTCCATCAAGGTAAACCCCTTGCTTTGACTAAAGGTTGTTCGGCTAAATTTTGGGCCAACAAGGGTGTTAAGTATATCATGGATATCCTTGATCACAATCAGCTCATCAGTTGGGAAGACCTTGCTAATCAATTTGATATCCCTGCTTCTCATAAGCGAACGTATAACCTCATCAAAATGGCTTGTTCTCACCTTAATCTCCCCCGTAATACTGATGTGGATTCTCACCGATTTCTCTCTTTTAGGCGGCAGGATGGTACTCACCTCTCTTCTATCAAAGCTAAAGATATATACCGATTTCTTAACCATGATACCTCTGTTTCTCAACATCTTAATGTCATTTGGTACTCTTCCTTTTCCTCCTCTGATTGGCATAAAATGTTTGATAAGCTCTGGAAAGCTCCTATTCCTCCTAAAATTCAATGCTTTAAATGGCTGCTCTTGCTGGACAGGTTGCCCATTAGTAACCAACATGCCACCCTTGATATTTGTTCTATCTGTAGAGTTCCTGAAACTATGAGACATATATTTTTTGATTGTTCCTTTGCCTGTGAAGTTTGGCTCATGTTTGGTATTTGCATCACTCGCTATGTTTATACTTTGGATATTATTACTAGTTTTATTGATGGCCTTAGAAAAGATACTAACTTATTTTGGCAGGTTCTCTCATCTTTCATCCTTTGGCATATATGGAAATTTAGAAATGATTCTAAGTTCCAAGGTTTTACCAGATCTCTTACTGGATTTCATAGAAATCTCATTTATTTTAAAATTGCCTCACAGGTTTGCTGCGTGCTCAACCTGGAAAAAAGGAAGTTGCTCAGATTTTTGCGTGATGGCTGGGCTACAATGTTTATATATGAGATGCAGAATGGTTATGAGTTAGCTAGTGTGCTGGACAACCAGATGGTGTTTGATGAAGCCCTTGCCAAGCTCATGCAGGGGATCCAAAACAGCAAAAACCCCTCTGTTGATAACCTTTAGGTCTTTCATCAACTGCTGGAACAGAAAAGGCTATCTGGATGGAGGGACCCCTTGGTTGGACATCCTGGGTCAACAAATTTGAAGATGTTTACCCGTAGGACTAATCCTTTTTTGGTTGCTCTTCTGGTTCTCTTGTACTCTGTTGCTTCTCGGCTGTATATGTATCTCGGATAGTTCTTCTCTTTGGTGGTTCTCTTTCATTGCTGCTCTCCTTCTAGCTGGTTGAGGCTCTGCCTCCCTCCTTTTTGATGTACTCTTTTGAACTCTCGATTTATAATATAAAAAAATTTAAAAATAGTATTACACAAAAATTGAAAAATATGATACAAAATCATTAAAATTGAATTGAACAAGATCTTCTTAATTGATTTAATTTCGTTTTAGTAATGAATTATATTATTAAAATTGTCAATCACTAAAATTCATTGACTATAATTTGAATTATACCTAGAATTTGAAGTCTATATTATTATAATTTTTATATCATAAATTATCATAAAATCTTACTTACTATATTTAAAAAAAATCATAGATTTAATAAATGAATATTTATATTAAATATTAATTTTTTTTAAATATAAATTTTAGATTAATAATTTATTGTCAAATTAAAACATAATTATTAAATATATAATATGAAAATATAATAATTATTTAACACATGTTCATTAAAATATATTATACAATAAATACATGAAAATAATTGAAAAAGATAAATTAAATTTTAATTTCACTTTTTCAATGATTAATAATGATAAATAATTAAGAATATTTAATAAAAATAATATTTAAATTTAAATTTAAATATTTTATTGAACTTAAGAAAATATTTAAAATAAACTCATTATTAATATGTGTATTAAACTTTAACAACACTAATATAAATTAAATTTTAATTGCTTACATTAAAAAATATTTCAAATTAATAATATTATATTTTATAAAATTTCCCAATTATAATATTATTAAATTTAAGAATTATATAATTAATAAAATTTAATTTTTAAATTATTTTTTCAAAATTTTATTGACTTCTAATCTATGTATATACACAATTTGAACTATTTAAATGAATCCTTTTTTATTACCGACAGAGATGTGAAAAAGCTTCTTGAGATATGAAAGCGAGGCCAACAAAGAGTATTGTTACTTGGCACAAAAAATAAAAAAATAAATATATATCTAGACTTCCTACAATTCAAACATAGGATTTGTTAGTATCTCTTTATATATATGAAATTCCAAAACAAAGAAATTTAATTCTATTATGATATCCACACATTTTATACAAAAGAATTTATAGCTTGTAGTTACCTCATAAGCTTTCTATTTTGAAAAAAAACAAACCAACATTATGAAATGAATTATATTATAATCTATTTGAAAAAGAATGATAATAATAGTTTATATTTAGAAAGTGATTTGAAATGTCTATTAAAAAACAAGTCCACAATTTTTATCTAAAAGTTTGCATCTAAACTTATACCTTCTAATAATAGTTTTACTATTTTGGTTAGAAGAAAAATAAAGTTTAGAATTTAGTTTACATTGATTTAGATTAATGGTAGTTTGTGAGTTAATCTTTTTTTAAATATAGAATATAAATGTAAAATAAAACATAATAATTGCATAATCAAATAATAAATAAACTTTAATGTTGATATTAAAATATGAATGTATTAAGATTAAAAAGAAGGTAACATTAGTTTCATTATAATATTTTTATTATTATTATTAGGGAATATATTTTAATTATTGTAAAAATGTTAGTATATTTATCTATCTTGAACCTCATAAATATATGAGATTTAGAATTATTTGAATTTTTTCATTAGCAATTTTAAGTTTATTTATCATTTTGGGGCTTAGAAGGCATAATTCAAATATTTGAAGATTTAATAGAAGATGTTAAAAAAAATAAAAATTATAAAATCATTTCCTTCTTAAGGGAAGAATTATAATTAATGAATTCTGATATTTGTTAAAAAGCTCATAGTACAAGTTAATCAATATTAGCTAAGTGTTATTTTTAGTTTTAGTCTTAATAAAAACTAGAATTTAGAAGTTTTTGATTCATTTAGAGGCTATATGCAATCTTCTTTAATTGAATAAAATAAAAAAATATCTTATGTACGAATCTAGTATTGAATATAGCTATATTTCTTAGTTTATTATTAGTATATATATACATATTAAAAAAAATCAATCTTATTATATAATTAGAGTAAACAATACATTTGAAATGGGCTAGTGACAAACAACTAGTGTACTAATCACAATATATTCGTCTTTTGAAAAGAAGAATTCTTTATATCATCTAAAAAAAGAGAGCTTGTATAAAATTACTTTGTTGCAATAAATACACCATAATTTTAAACCGGCACCACCAAATCTAAATTCAACAACCAATACATTACAAAAGAACAACACAGTACTATAACAATCCATATATCATTATGCAATTTTTTTTATAATATTTTATAATATTTAATATATACTTAACAAAAACAAAATTCTTTGAGAAAAATATCTTATATTAGTTATATTTAGTTGTTTGAGCTAATTATTCATAAGTTTAATAAATTTTAATATATAATTTTTTAAATAAGGGATAAACACTTTTGATCAAGCTATAAATTGACCAGGCAAAGAACAGGGACCTCATCATCAACATGAACACTTAGCAATAACAAGCCAATAGAAATTTGAACCTTAGTGATAAGCACGGCAATACCATGATTTAACCATAGCACTATACCATTACCAACTATTAAACTTTAATTTTTACACCACCATATCAACTACCTTAATTTCATTTAACCTATTCCAATATTTTATAATTTTCTTGCCAACATTTTCCTCAAAATACTTTACAATTATATAATATAAACTAGAATCTAACTTTAATATTTTTATACATATTTCTACAAATGTGAATATAGTTTTTAAAAAGTACCAAAAAAAACTCTACATTAATATTACTATAAAAGCTATTTCCATTTAAAAAATTATGGATAGTTGAACTAACTACAATACCTTACTTTATTTAAATATAAAAACAATGCAAAATAATTTAAAAAATTATTTATTTATTATGAAATGTATATTGGCCAGTATATTGCTTACGCTTTCACACATTCTAGAATTTTTTCTCAGCCACCTTTTGTATCACAACGTGTTCCTCTTTAACACGACACGCTCTGTCAGTGGTTAGATGACATTACAATTTCACATAGTTTTCAATCAATATCAGAGCACAAATTTTCCAAAACATTGTAGAGCCTTCAGTCCATTTCCAACTGTCGAATATTATTGCTGTTTTTTTTCTCTTTTTCCTTGAAAAATTCACTCTTCTACACTCATCTCAGAGACTTTCAAGTTTGTTTAGACTAGACTGAATTTATTTCTTTTTATGTATTTTTTAATTCTTTTTTTTTGAAAAATTCACTCTTTTACATTCATCTCAGAGACTTTCAAGTTTGTTTAGATCAGACTGAATTTATTTCTTTTTATGTATTTTTTATTCTGATGATAGATCATAAAATATGATTCGAAATGTTGTTACAAAAATTCTCAAACGATCGAAACTAGAAATATCAAATCCATTAGATTGATAAAAAATAACATTAGATGTTTTTATCAATTGTATAAAAGAAACAATCAATAAAAAAGTCGTTATTACTGCAACATATTTTAATCAGTACCGCATAGTTTCTTGTTAAAAAATAAGAAACCAAACAAACCAGCCACTAATTTAACATTTCTTCCATTGAAATCTGGAAAACCTAAATAAAAGCACATTTGAATCTCTCCTAACAAACATTTATTCAATCTGAACCGCAGATCAGAGATACAAGGATCCCTAGGCAGCCACCTAGGGAGACAAATCCCACTGTTTATTAAGATATGAAAAGAAAGTTCAGTTTTTTAGGTAAGAGAGGAGACTCCAAATTAGTATCAGAGGTTCGGTAGACTGGTTAATAGTTGTTGAATATTTCTCAGTTAGAGGTTGATAGTTTAAATTTTGGGTTTTTGAAGTCTCTTTCATTTTGATAAAGATTTTGTGTTTTAATTTCTTTTCTTATTTTGATTAGACTTTTGAGTTTGTAGATTTTTTTTCATTCTGATTAGACTTTTGTGTTAGTGGATTTTGTTTCATTTTGATTAGACTTTTGCATTTGTCGATCCTCTTGTTGGAAGTATCACAGTTCTGAGAGGGGGGGGTGAATCAGAACTGTATTGTTCTAATAAGAAACTCCTTCTTAAATTTTTCACTAAGCAGTTTAAAACATAATATTTACAGTTTATGCAGGAGAAGTGTAAGCATTCATCATAAGCATAAGGAAATGAAATTCACAAACATGAAGAAACACCAAATTTGTGCCGAGTGGAAAACCCTCCAAAATCTCATGATTTTGTCATAGGGAGAAAAACCACTCCATGAACCTGTATCTTTTATTCATTCCAATTCTTTACAATCGGCAGTCACTACTGCTCAGAAATTTAACACAATTTAACACAACTCATATACATATACAAATGTGCATATATCACTTGTACATGTACACAAGTTTATGATAAAACTTTCAGACCCGCTAATCTTCAGATACATATATATATATATATATATATATATGTTTTTTACACACACACATACGTACATGCATCTAAAGATTACAAGTTATATATGAACTTCGAAACAAAACAGTTACATATTTCTAACTGAACCAGTTAGAATTTGTTTAACAATCTTCCTCTTAAAAAACTTCAAAAGATCTGTTTCAGATTACGAATCTGTTTTAGGCAAAGCTGATAAACATTAATCTTCATTTGAGAGATATTCGAAGACAGTTTTCATAACGGCATAACTGACTGAAACATTTACATATTTCCTTTTGCTTTGAAACAACAAACTTTTAAATAGTGCCCTGGGTTTAAAACCCCAAAAGATTTATAAAACACTGCATAGCCATATATCGATTTCGAAACCCTCTTTAGAAGTGAATCAAGAACATAACCTTCATACCTGTGAATTTTACGATTCTGCCCAAGAAACCGCATACCTGAGACACAAGATTCTGTCTGGCCTTAGGAAGTTTCTTCCTTCTTTCATGCGCTCCAGATTCTCATACAGAGCAAAACGAACATATAAGCAAACTTGTATTTTCACTGAGTAAGATAAATGCATAAACCTGAAACTCTATGTGAAATAGACAACAAATAATGAACCTGCGTGAATCCATCGATCAATTCCCTGTTTCACACAAAGATATCTTGACCCAAATTATTACCTGTCTGATTTACAAAATGAATACAATCTTTCAAAATGCAACAAAACTGTTTGCTCAGAGTAATTCGATACCCACAACCTCAATTAGGTTTAACAAAAATTTGGAGTCCGCCATGCAAAGTCAATACTTGGCGAGAAAGGACTGACAATAATTAATAAACTTGTCAGTTTACATTGGTCTCAAATAAAACTGCCGACAAACCATTCAGACTTTTCAATTTTTCACTTTACACAAATACCATTATATATTCCTTGTCACGTCAATGCCACATGTAACATTTTGCCAACAACGCATGCCACGTATTTGCCGGATGACAGATAATGTAAATAGTTAACACCTCTCTTATTCTGATTAGACTTTCACATTTTAGATTCTCTCTCATTTTGATTAGATTTTTGCGTTTGTGAATTTTCTGTCATTCTGAATAGACTTTTGTGTTCGTGGATTATCTCTCTTTCTGATTAGACTTTTGCATTTATCGATTCTCTCTCATTTTGATTAGACTTTAAAATCTCTCACATTCTGATTAGACTTTTATGTTTATGGATTCTTTTTCATTCTCATGATTACACTTTTTTATTTGTGAATTCTCACTCATTCTGTTTAAACTTCTAGGATAATAGATTTTGTTTCATTTGATTAGACTTTAGCGTTTGTGGATTCTCCTCACTCATTCTGATTAAACTTTTGGGTTTATAGATTCTGTTTCATTCTGGTTAGAATCTTGCGTTTGTAGATTCTCTCTCATTCTGATTAGGCTTTTGTGTTTGTGGATTCTTACTCATTTGATTAAACTTTTGTGTTTATGGATTCCTTCTAATTTTGATTAGATTTTTGCATTCATAGATTGTCTCTCATTTAGATTAGACTTTAACTAAAAGAAATAGACTTACGATGACTGATAACTGATTCAAAAACTTTGTAAATGATGATGCTATCAAATAAAAGAAATATAATGACTTTAACAATAAAAAACAAATTTCTAATCGCTATTAACCAAACTGAAAAACCTAATATATGATGACGCTATCAAATAAAATAATGACAGTGCTAAAATTGCCAAAATCTACCTCTTATAATAATGCTATAATCTAAAAATAGCATATAAAAGACCCTCCCCCAAAACTTCAATAAAAGATTTCTCCCAATCAACATATTCTAATCCTTGATTTTGTTCCTGCACTTTGGTCCACTTCAGACCCATTTTCTTCCTCTCTAGAAACTCAAAATCCTGAACCATGAAAGACACTCAAATGCAGATCTGGTTGTCCAAGAAGATGGAAATCTTCAATCCCTTTCTGATTTTTACAGTTGTCAGCATAAACCTGTGTGTCTATCCAGCTAACAGAATGACTCTTTCATTTGATAGTCAAATACTTTTAATAACTAGCAAATAGGTCATTCTGGGGACTAGATAGCCATTTCCCAGATGGGTGGATGACATTGAGGGAAGGACAAAGAGTACACCCTCTCTCATCTATCTGATCAGAATTGTGGAAGCAGCAATATTGAAAATAAGAACAAATATAAACCAACGTACAGTGCAAGTTGTGTTGCATGGGAGGAGATTGAGATTGAATGGTAGAACTCGTTTAATTCGACCACGTTTTGGGAGCCCGCAGGCTTTAGAGGTCTTGTCACTGAAAAGATGGAAAAACAGTGTGTGTAGGAAGCTGGTTTGACACAAATACCGGGTTTTATACGATGAATCATTAGCCATGGATGCCGCGTGGGCGTTCTCAGTCTGGTCTTTTAAAAGTAAGACTTGACGATGAAAAAGACCCGTCGCATTATGTCAATGACACCAGATTTTACAAGTCCGGACTTGCACAAACCTTGTAGTCTGGAGTCTCATCATTGATCTTGAAATCATAAAGAAAATGGACAACACAAATAGATATTTTTTAAAGAAAGGAACTCTAGCGATTTGAACTTCACTTGATTATTTATACCCAGTTCAGAGTTCAGATAAGTCAAGCTTCTCTTTATAAACCTTCGAAATGGCTATCTAGGCATCAAGATGCACTATGGCATCGATGGGTAGATCCTACATAACTTAAGTTTTGACTTCTCATTAACAAGGATCGTTTACAGTCTTGTTCACTATACCATCATCTAAAACGATTATACCATCATCTCAAATGAATTTAACAACAATCTTCATTGATGACAAGTCAAAACTATAGTTGTAGCATCTAGCCATCAATACCATGGTGCATCCTGATGGTTGGCTAGCCGTTTCCTAAACTTCATCAAGAGTTTTGTATTTTATTCATTGATATTATTTTCAAATTCAAAATATAAAGGCTACTATTATGTGGTCCAAGTTGAAAAAAGGGTTCTGTATTTTATTTGTTGATATCATTTACAAATTCAAAGCATAATTGTTACTTTTATGTGGTCCACGTTGAAAAACTAAACTTGTGTTGTTCATTTCCTTTATATAGTGTGACACATGTTTGTACTTATACCTCTCAATGATTTTCAATACACAGTTCCAAGAAATGGAAGGTTTACTTGATGATCACATTTCACCAATATTGTGGAGCACTTAGATCACTTTCTTTTTGTGTAGAAATTGGTCTAGCATCCCTTTGTTCATGAGTCCTTCATCCTTCCTTTCTCAAGTTTGAATTAGTTTCCTCTCCAATTGATTTTTTGTAGATGTCAAGCTTCCTAGATGCCCCTTAAAGCTCTAAAATATGTAGTTGTGGGACCATGGGTGCGCACCCGCACACACACATACATGCATATACATATACATATATGAAAAAAATAAAAACGAATTGGCTGCACTTAATGAAGATATTATTCAAATTAGAATGGACTCCAAATTCTATGCAAAGGAGAATGATTTGAATTGAATCGATATGCAAAAAATTTGTTTAGAGAATAAGTTTTTTGGAGGCAAAAGTCTAAAAAATGTTAGCTAAAAGAGGGAGATAGAAAAACTAAGTTATTCCATAATAAAACTAAGATCATGTGAAGTTTTACTCAGATTACATCTATAAATATATGAAGGGTTTTTGGTTGAAGAGTAGAGTAAAATTTGTAGGATAGCAAAGACTTTTGTCAAAGACTTGTTAAGCAATTTAGCATGAATTTGGATCACACCTCATGTTCCATCATTATGAAAATGATGAACTTAGGTATGATATTTTTTGCAAACATCCTTGGGGAGCTTGTGAAGCTAGAGTCATGCTCTCCTCACTCAAGCACTTACATATGATGATTCAGTGAATTGTCAACAAAGATCAAAGACAATGATCCAAACAAAAATGCAATATTTCTAAGTATGGAGATGATTTTGATTAGTAAATCAACGTTAACTAGGGTGTTGACCCTTAACATAGTAAAAAACTATCAACAAACAACAAGCAACATCAAGAGATGATGTTGGCAAAAAGAATAACATCCTGGAAAGATAGTTAGAAACAAACACAGTCAGGCAGGCAAATATTCCTATCCAACCGGAGAACAAAAAAGACCCCACTCAAGGGGGGGAGGGGGGGGAGGGGGGGGGTGCAGACACCCAAACCCCAACGAGGGGAGGTTTGGGGCAGGGGAGAAGACTTCCCCTTTCTCCTGCGAGCAACCACAGTCTAGGCAATGCTATCATTAGGTCCATCAAAAGAGAGATCAACCGGAAGGGATCCCATAGGGTTACATACAATGGTGTCAACAAGGTGCTGCAACAGAACATCAGGAGGCTATTGTAGAGCAGTAGCAGGCTGTGATGAAACAATAGAAGCAGAAGCAGATCCAACAACAGGGGATCATGGCTACAAAATAGGAGAAACAAAAGTGGGGACCTTAGGAGATGATGCCACAAAAGGAGCAACATGAGCATCAGTAGCCGTGAGGGGCACGACATCGACATCATCCTCATGAGAGGAGCTAGTAGACACAGAGTCAAGGGCATTGACTGTTAAGTGATCAGTAGTAGCATTCTTCCACTAGGTAGAAACACCTTTGTAGCATGAAATAGAGCAATCAGAAGCAAGAGGACTCATAGAGAAGCATCTCTTACAGCAGAAGGGGAGGCCCTCAAAATCCAATAGTTGTGACCAAGGCCTATCCCCCACCATAAGAACCACATCCCCTGGGAAAGGAGAGGAGATGTCAATATCCACAAGCAATCAAAGGTAGTATGGTCCATAGAGGACGTAACTTCATCGACCTTTAGGAAATGGTCAATAGAGTTACCAATAGCCTCATAACAAGAGTGCTCCCAAAAATGAAGAGGGAGATTGATGAGCTAGACCCAAACTGGATGCACATTAAGTGGTTCAGTGAGAGGGTTAAAAGATGTTGTCCAAGGCTTAACAGAGAGGGAGTGCACTCCCCAAGCCCACAACATACCCAAGACTAAATCCTAATCAGCGAAAGATGTGAAGGAAGTGACAAAAAAACCTATAGCATAGGGGAAAAGCTCAATATTGAAAGCAACCAAAGGCCGCCAAGAGTCACTTACCTAGCGATGAAGGTCCGGTAGAGAAGGCCACAACCCATAGAATCTGCACACAAGAGCATAGTGTTGGTAGAACCCAATGTTGTCCATGACATCCTGTCCACAAACCACCACAGAGGAGGATTTAGCATAGGGAAGAGGACAAACCTCCTTTGCGGATTGGGTGGAAGATTTGGCCACACAAGCAAAGCTATGCTTGCTAGCAGGTTTGGACAAAGAACCAACAACATCAGCAACAGTTGGTAAAGCCGCATCCCCAAAAGTCAGAGGATCGATAGCACTAGGACCCACAACTGGAGAACCAAGGGGTGTGGGTGATGCACCAGGAAAATCCCCATGGGGAACATGTGGGGCGCAACAACAACCACCTAAGGATAATCGAACCAAACAATAGAAGAAACATCAAACAGATCATGAATCATAGGAGTAGAAGCCCCCATGCGAGGAGGAAGAGGGGGAAGTCAGAAGATGAGGGAACACCACAGACATTTGCAGTAGATAACATCATAGGAGCAGAAACCACCGTCGAACTAGAGGCACTGACAATGACGTTCAAATTGAGAGAGGCGGGAGAGCTGTTGGGGAGAAGCAAGAGAGCCATTCTTTCATATATCAATGGTGTTAAATGTTATACCAATCTCTTGATATTGTCCCATTAAAAATGAATTCAGCTTTTTCCTTTATATAAAACACTAGAATACATTTTTAAATATTGTTTCTTTCAATTTACTATGTGTAATGAAGGGTTAGAGGAAGATACTAGGTGTCTAATTTAATTTTGAATTTTAAAAAGGCAGGGGTTGATTTTACTTTGTGGAATTGATCTCTCAAGATGAATAAGTAAATTGAGGATCAAAATTAGTTCTTAGATATGTGTGAAGGAGAAATAACGCTAAGTTAGAGAATATTGCAACTCTTAGTGTAAAACATGCTATTTGTATGCTACTCATAGCATAATGACCAATTTACTCAAAATGAATACAAAACTTATGAGAAAAGTGTAGGTATACAATTTTGACCATTACATTTTCCCCCCCACTTTGACTTGCATGTGAAATTCTATGAAGATGCATGTTAATGCAAAGAAAGAAGTCAACATGAAAGTGAAATATTTTAGAAAAAAAATATCTTCAACATATTTTCCTTGCAATGAGTAATCCATTTTGAAACATGCAAAAGAAAACATAATTCAAAGAATAGCATATTTAAAAATATATGTATTTATGAATTAACATAAATTCTTTTAGAAAATATCAAGCATCTCAAAATAAGTACAAAGAGTAAATTGTAACTTTAGAGATCCAAAGTGAAGCCATGAACATGCAACACAAAGCTAAAGATAGTGGGAAGCCATGCAAATGTAAATTTAATCCATAAAGCTAAAGGAGGAGGTGTAAACTCCCTTATTGGACCATTACAACCAAACTCTAAATATCAAATTATGTTGTATAGTATCTATTAGGCCATTGTAAACATAGACATGAAAGATCATGAAAATATAATACACCTTACTTTAAATTAGTTGAACGCAAAGGATGCAAGCAATAAGATAAAATGAAAGATATCATTATGTAATGTGTAATAAATATGAATAAGTGTCTAAATAGCATCATGTCACAAATGTGTAGTAAAATAGTGACAGATAATTGTGAAAACACATGGATTAGAAAGCATGATGCCCCCAAACTATGCTAAAAACAAGTATACTAAATAAGAACCATGTAGAAATAAACCAATCCTAGTGTAATGTGTTTAAAATTAGGGATTCAACACCTTACATGATAACACCACTAATTTTTCTTTGGACCACCTTACATCAAGTGAAGAAGGGAATTAAATTCAATTGATCCAATCCTAAAGGGGTTGAAAACAGATTAGATTAATTCCTCCCTCCCTTGTTTGAGTTGAAAACTGAATTTGAATTAGGGCTGAATTGCAATGCTAGATATAGGATAAATCATGATAAATTGACATAAAACAATAGTAACAAAATGTTTTGGATATCATGCGGAGCCAAAAACTAAGATATGAGTAGGGAAAATAGATCAAAACCTGTGATGAAAAGTTTGAGCAGAATTGTAGGAACCAAGAGGAGCAGGTCGCCTTGGTCCTTTAAATATTGGGGGTAGATAGACTGGATGTTATTTGAATCAGGATGACACACAAAATCCACTGTTAGAAGGTCATTAATTTTTTTGGGATCGAGGGGAGCCAGTCATCCTGGTCCACTTTTTTTCGCCTTCAAAATTGAGTTTGATTGTTGTCATCTACTTGGAGGAATTTCTCTCTCATAGCTCTTGAGACAATTCCCTCCACAGAGAAATAAGGAAATAGGTTTGTTTAATGGGGGTTTTCCTTAGGTCAAACCTTGTTTTAGGAATTAGCCTTGAAATTGTAATGATAATTGAAATGGAATTAAAGTATAATTGAAATGGAATACTTTCCTTTTGAGGGAAAGGCTAGATCTGCTCTGAAAATGCTTGAACTTGATACCTAGATGAAGCTTTCTTGAATCCCCATGCAAAGGTTTAGGATGCAATGTAGAATGTCTTAATAGAAGGTTGATAATGGATGCTTGAAAATGAATGCTTGAACTTGACTTGATCTTCTACTTCAATGCTTGATGAATGATTGACTGCTTGCTCACATATACGTGAATTGACTTTGCTAAAGTGTAATTGGGATCTTGATTGAGGTTATAAAATGAGGGGGTAGGATTCCTTTTATACCTAACTATGCATTAGATGTTTGAATTTTTGGAGCAAGCCAACACAGAACCAAGTTTCCTACCCACATCAAGTGACCATTGTGAGGTCTTGTTTTGGGTCTTGATTGGGAGGACTAGGCTGGTCAAGGTGCCCTCGTCTTGAGCCAGGACCAAGGCACCCAGGGCATCCTAATATTTTCAATCAGGACTCAGAATGAGATAGATGCAATATCATGAGTTGAAAAATGAAGATTTTAAGAGAGTATGAGTAACATCAAAGAAGACATTGATATTTGGAGTCTAGAATGCCAAGTTGAGGGCTAGGTGAGGACAAAATTGTATAAGGATACAATTTATGACTATGTAATGGTAATAACTAGCTATTAAATGTGTAATTATACTATAAGATAATTAGATGAGTGTGTTCTATAGGCATGGTAAGAATAAATGAACACAAGAACATCATAACATAACATCATTGCAATCATGGAAATAACATGAAACCATCATAAGATATGATCATGAAAGCATAAACTAGAAATATTATAAGCATGTAGGCATAAGACATTAAAAAAAGAGCATTTGAAAAATAAGATCATCAAGAGCATGACATTACATCATTAGGTCAATATTCATAAAAGCTAATAAACATAAAGGCAATGCCTCCCAAAATGTGGGAACATATAACATATAGAATTTTCAACATAAAACATAATACAATAGGTGAAATGAGATAAAAATAAAAAAGAATAAAAATTGTCGAAGTCACAAAAAGAGAGGAAATCAAAGAAATAAAGGCCAAGAGCTATTGATCCAAAAAATAATAAACCATTAAGGGTATGTGCAGGATCATGGTGTGCCAAAACATGCCCTTAAGTGGCAATGAAATTTCAGAAAATCAGAGTTAAGCAACTTGACATGAAAATTTGAATAAGTTGTGAACATTATTTTTAAAATATGTAAGAAGAGAATCTATAGAAAATTGAATGCAGTTTCTAAGCTACTAGCTGTTTTTTGAAAAAAAAAATCTTATTTGATGGAAATTTCAAATTTCAATGTAGTGGTACTAAAATTCCAGGGGAAAAAGATAAGAAGTAGACGTATGTCTGACCACCCTAATCACAATCAAATCATAATATTTTTTCTAATATTTAGAATATAAGTATTAGACTCATGTCTGCATGTGACACATATTTTTTTTTATAAAGTAAATAATTATTTATGATTTTTTTACTACAACTTTTCAGAAATTCAGAAAATCCTACGTCTGACCACCTTAACTTGGTCAAAACCTTATGAAATTAAATTTTTAAAATTTTTTCCCTATAGTAGACGAAGCATAGGATGTGATGCATGTTTCATATTCAAAAACTGTTATACCATTTGAAAGTTATGAGTGTTTTTCAATTAGTCTATCAATCAGGACTATTGTCAGAATTCAATTAGAAAATAAATAATAATTATTTATTAAAGTTGAAATAAGACAAACCTTATATTGTTGGAAAGTTGAGAAAGTCCTTAAAAAACCCTTTTCGTTTTATCAATTTTGGCTATAAAAAAAGTCGTCAGCCACCAGTGTAAAGTCTGGAAAATCAAGGAATACTGAAAAACATGTTTTTTTAGCTGACTTTCTAGACTTGTCACTTCCAAGCCAAATCCCAAAGCATTCCCGAGCCAAAATTTGAAATTTGTACAACAAAAATTGGATATTCGATAAAATCGGATATCCGGTACAATCAGATATCTGATTTTAATAAGTAAATTCACTAACTAAATTTGCACATGATTAATCTATTGTTTATTAATATATTAATATATAATATTTTAATATATTAATTTATAAATAAATTAGTATATGATATTAGGGAGAGAGAGATAGAGGGGGGGGAGGGAGAGAGAGAGATAGAGAGATTAGGAGATTAGGAGAGAGAGAGAGAGAGAGAGAGAGAGAGAGAGAGAGAGAGAGAGAAGGGGGAAGGGAGAGAGAGATAAAGAGATTAGGAGAGAGAGAGAGAGAGAGAGAGAGAGAGAGAGAGAGAGAGAGATGAGGAGGTGGAAGGGAGAGAGATAGATAGATTAGGGGAGAGGGAGAGAGAGAGAGAGAGATGAGGAGGTGGAAGGGAGAGAGATAGATAGATTAGGGGAGAGGGAGAGAGAGAGATTAGGGGAGAGAGAGGGGGGGATATATATATATATAGAGAGAGAGAGATGGGGAGGGGGAAGGGAGAGAGAGAGAGATTAGGGGGGAGGGAGAGAGAGATTATGGGTCCTGTGGTGTCCTAAGGGGTCATATTGTGGCCTGCGACCCCTTAGGACACCATATAACCCCTTAAGACACTAAATTGTGTTGTTATGGGTCATATTGTATCCTAAGGGGTCATATTGTGGTATATGACCCCTTTAAGACACCATATGATCCCTTAGGACACCATATGACCCTTTACGACTCTATACGGTGTCGTTATGGGTCATATGACCCCTTATGACACCATATGGTGTCATTAGGGGTCATATGGTGTTCTAAGGGGTTATGGGACACCATATGACCCCTGAGGACAACATATGACCCCTTATGACACCATATTGGGTCGTTATGGGTCCTATGGTGTCCTGAGGGGTCATATTGTGTCCTACGACCCCTTAGGACACCATGTGACCCCTTAAGACACCAAATTGTGTTGTTATGGGTCATATTGTGTCCTAAGGGGTCATATTATTTCATATGACCCCTTTAAGACACCATATGACCCCTTAGGACACAATATGACCCTTTACGACTCTATACGATTTTGTTATGGATCATATGACCCTTTATGACACCATATGGTGTCGTTAGGGGTCATATGGTGTCCTAAGGGGTCATGGAACACCATATGACCCCTAAGAACAACATACAACCCCTTTAAGCCATCATATGACCCGTTAGGACATAATATGACCCTTTATGACTCTATACGATGTCGTTATGGGTCATATCACCCCTCAAGACACCAAATTGTGTCGTTATGGGTCATATTGTGTCCTAAGGGGTCATGGGACACTATATGACCCCTAAGGACAACATATGACCCCTTACGACACCATATTGGGTCGTTATGGGTCCTATGGTGTCCTAAGGGGTCATATTATGTCCTACGGCCCCTTAGGACACTAGATGACCCCTTAAGACACCAAATTGTGTCGTTATGGGTTATATTGTGTTCTAAAGGGTCATGGGACACCATATGACCCTTAAGGATAACATATGACCCCTTACGACACCATATTGGGTCATTATGGGTCCTATGGTGTCCTAAGGGGTCATATTGTGTCCTACGACCCCTTAGGACACCATATGACCCCTTAAGACACCAAATTATGTCTTTATGGGTCATATTGTATCCTAAGAGGTCATTAGACACCATATAACCCCCAAGGACAACATACGACCCCTTACGACACCATATTGGGTCGTTATGGGTCCTATGGTGTCCTAAGGGGTCATATTGTGTGCTACGACCCCTTAGGACACTATATGACCCCTTAAGACACCAAATTATGTCGTTATGGGTCATATTGTGTCCTAAGGGGTCATATTGTGTCATATGAGCCCTTTAAGAAATCATATGACCCCTCAGGACACAATATGACCCTTTACGACTCTATACGATATCGTTATGGGTCATATGACCCCTTAACACACCAAATTGTGTCATTATGGGTCATATTATGTCCTAAGGGGTCATGGGACATCATATGACCCCTAAGGACAACATATGACCCCTTACGACACCATATTGGGTCGTTATGGGTCCTATGGTGTTCTAAGGGGTCATTATTATGTCCTACGACCCCTTAGGACACCGTATGACCCCTTAAGGCACCAAATTATGTCGTTATGGGTTATATTGTGTCCTAAGGGGTCATGGGACACCATATGACCCCTTATGACACCATATTGGGTCGTTATGGGTCCTATGGTGTCATAAGGTGTCATATTGTGTCCTACGACCCCTTAGGACACCATATGACCCCTTAAGACACCAAATTGTATCGTTATGAGTCATATTGTCTCCTAAGTGGTCATTGGACACCATATGACCCCTAAGGACAACATACGACCCCTTACGACACCATATTGGGTCGTTATGGGTCCTATGATGTCCTAAGAGGTCATATTGTGCCCTACGACTCCTTAGGACACCATATGACCCCTTAAGACACCAAATTGTGTTGTTATGGGTCGCATTGTGTTCTAAGGGGTCATATTGTGTCCTAAGGGGTCATATGGTGTCCTAAGGGGTCATGGGACACCATATGACCCCTAAGGACAACATACGACCCCTTATGAAACCATATTGGGTCGTTATGGGTACTATGGTATCCTAAGGGCTCATACTCTATCCTACGACTCCTTAGGACACCATATGACCCCTTAAGACACCAAATTGTGTCGTTATGGGTCATATTGTGTCCTAAGGGGTCATGGGACACCGTATGACCCCTAAGGACAACATATGACCCCTTACAACACCATATTGGGTCGTAATAAGTGCTATGGTGTCCTAAGGGGTCATATTATGTCTTACGACCCCTTAGGACACCATATGACCCCTTAAGACACCACATTGTGCCGTTATGGGTCATATTGTGTCCTAAGGGGTCATGGGACACCATATGACCCCTAAGGACAATATAAGACCCCTTACGACACCATATTGGGTCATTATGGGTCCTATGGTGTCCTAAGGGGTCATATTGTGTCCTACGACCCCTTAGGACACCATATGACCCTTAAGACACCAAATTGTGTCGTTATGGGTCATATTGTGTCCTAAGGGGTCATATTGTGTCATATGACCCCTTTAAGACATCATATGACACCTTGGGACACAATATGACCCTTTACGACTCTATACGGTGTCGTTATGGGTTATGTGACCCCTTAAGACACCGAATTGTATCATTAGGGGTCATATGGTGTCCTAAGGGTCACAAGACACCATATGACCCCTAAGGACAACATATGACCCCTTATGACATGATATTGGGTTGTTAGGGGTCATATAGTGTCCTAAGGGGTCATGGGACACCATATAACCCATGAGGACAACATATGATCCTTATGACACCATATTGGGTCATATTATGTCCTAAGGGGTCATATTGTGTCATGACTCCTTTAAGAGACAATATGACCCCTTAGGACACAATATGACCCTTAACGACCCAATATGGTGTCATAAGGGGTCATATGTTGTCCTTAGGGGTCATATGGTGTCCCATGACCCCTTAGGACACCATATGACCCATAATGCCACAATTTGGTGTCTTAAGGGGTCATATGACCCATAACAACACCACATAGAGTCGTAAAGGGTCATATTGTGTCCTAAGGGGTCGTAGGACAACATATGACCCCTTATGACACCATATTGGGTTGTTATGGGTCCTATGGTGTCCTAAGGGGTCATATTATGTCCTACGACCCCTTAGGACACCATATGACCCCTTAAGACACTAAATTGTGTCGTTATGGGTCATATTGTGTCCTAAGGGGTCATGGGACACCATATGACCCTTAAGGACAACATATGACCCCTTATGACACCATATTGGGTTGTTATGGGTCCTATGGTGTCCTAAGGGGTCCATATGACCCCTAATGACCCAATATGGTGTCATAAGGGGTCATATGGTGTCCCATGACCCCTTAGGACACCAGATGACCCCTAACGACACAATTTGGTGTCTTAAGGGGTCATATGACCCATAACGACACCATATAGAGTCGTAAAGGGTCATATTTTGTCCTAAGGGGTATCTTCACCCCTTCTCTCTCTCTCTCTTCCTCTCCCCCCTCCCCCCTCTCTCCCCCTAATCTCTCTCTCTCTCCCCTCTTCCCTAATATTTCTCTCTCCCCCTACCCCTTCTCCCCTCTCCCCTAATCTCTCTCTCTCCCCCTCCCCCTCACCTGATCTCTCTCTCTCTCTCTCTCTCTCTCTCTCTCTCTCTCTCTCTCTGTTTCCCATAATCTATCTCTCTCTCAAATATGAGTATAGAAATCAGATATCCAATTTCTGTCTATGCCATTAATGTGGCAACAGTAAAAAAAAAGGCAGCAACGGGAAATTTTTTTGGGACCACAAATTTATACATTAAAATCGGATATCCGATATCCGATTTTTGTAAATAAAAAAGAGCCTTGTGGGCCATTTTGTGGATTCCAACAGCCCACAGTCTTCACATTCTATTTTATATCGACAATCACGGGTTTTCAGATAGGTTGAGACAAATTTGTGCTTTTGAGAGATTCTTAAAGTCAAATCTTACATTTTCAATCATTTAGGAGCATCTTTGTGGAGGTAAATCAAGAGTAGTAGTCGTCAGAAGGCTAAACGCAAAAGAAAAATTTCAAATGACCAAATTGAAGTGTATAGAGAAAGAGATAGAGAAGGTCATAGGAGGAGAAGACAAGGTATGTTAAATATTGCTAATGTTACTTCAAGTGAAGAGGAAATTGAATTTGAAAATGTTGAACAAGTTATTGAAAATGAAAATGTAGATTTTGAAAGTGAAAATTTTGAATATGTTGAAAATGTTGAAAGTGATAATGAAAATGATCAACATGACGTGAGAATGGAAAGTGAAAATTTGGGAGTTGACAATGAAGGTGTCCATAATTTTGGTGTTAATATGAAATTTTTTGACATTGGAGGTGAAAATGTAGAAAAATTTGACATAGGAGGTGAACATGTGGAAAATTTTGACATTGGAGGTGAAAATGTGGAAAAATTTGACATTGAAGGTGGAATTTCTCAACCAAGTGAACAATATGTAACACCTAATTGCTTTAGAAATGAAGACCCTCTCATGGATGAAAGACAAATTCCAAATCCAAGACCTTCAAGAACCCCAAAATGGTTACTTGAAATTGATGAGAACATTATTGCGAATCTTGAAGGCAAGAGGTCAACAAGAACCATTCGGTTGTGGGCTACACAACTTTTTGACCAAAATTTTAGCAATAAGACATTGACCGAGAAATGCCAACTCTTTGTTCAATTGCTAAAGATGATAAAGATGAGACCATTTCTAAACAAATTGAAGATTCATATGAACAAGAAGATGAAGAGAAATTCTGTTATTGCCAAAAATCTATTTGATGCTCTCAATTCTATTGGAAAGAATACCAAAGAAAGAGATAAGAGAGCTGCTCGAAGAGTGATTACAACCTCCTTAGTAAGCCATCAATTGAGTAAGTCTCATCAAATGAGACAAACTTGTGTTGATTTGAACATAAACCGTAAAACTTTGGATAGAGAACTTGCACGAAGACAAAGACCTGACGAACCACTTCAACATGATACATGGGATTTTGGTGGGAGGCTTCCACGCATTGATAGAAAGTTGACTGGCAATGTGAAGGAGGAGATTCAACAATTTTGGCACTCTAATTCTAGAGTATCACCCAATGTAAAGGAAGTTTTGAAATTAAGAATTGACAACCGAGACCACACACTACATCCCAAACATTTCTTGGAATCAAGCCAAACAATGTTGTACAATTTTTTTTGTGAAGTACATCCAACTTTACAAATATCACAAAGGGACTTTGAATATTTGAATCCATTTTTTTGTGTTCCTCTTAAGATTTTTAATACTTGTTGCAAGTACCATGTGGAGTTTTCAATGTACCATGAACTTTTATGCCATATTTGTTCTACGATGCATACTAATAAGATGTTGCAGGAGTGTGGTGCAATGCTATTTCCGAGATCATCAAGAGACTTGCAAGATCTGTTTTTATGCCCTAGAGATGATGGCTGCTATTTTTATAGAAATTATTGTTTGAATGAGAAGCTCTCATAATGTGGTGAGTTGTCAAAGTTTGTTTCATGTTTTCATGAGGGCAACGAACACGAGTTTGGAAATAATTATGTTGAGAAAAAAAGATATGAGATAGTGAAATGTACTTTGAAGAGTGGAGGTGAAGGTTCTAGATGCGAATTAGTCTCAAGAGAAGTGAGTGTTGCTGATTTTATTTTTGATTTTAAGGAAAATCTTTTCTACAAGTATGCAAGGCACACCCATAGGTCTTAGTGGTTGGACCAACAGTTCAGGATGTGTAAGAACTCTTTCCCGATTGACACTATTGTATTGGTGGTTGATTTTGTAGAGAACTTTACATTGCAACCATAGAATGAGGTATAGTCTCAGTACTAAAATTCAATCCAGATTGCTGTTTTTGTTCACATTACATATAGACATGCTCCTGATAGTACAAAAGAGGACAAAAAGATAATCAAGGAGTATCATTTTTATATGAGTGATGATAGATCACACTCCTCTGAGTATGTGCAACATTCTTTCAAGAATTTTTTTGAGTTCTTGCATGAGAAAGATATTGCAATTGATCGACATATCATATGGTTAGATAACTGTATGGGTCAATTCAAGAATGCCCATATTTTTTATTGGTTGAGTAGAATGCATGTAGAGAGGCATATACCTCATATTTGGTGTTTTTTTGAGGCATGACATGGGAAGGGGGAGCATGATGGAGCAGGTGCATGTTTGAAGAGAGCTCTAGTTAAGGAGAAATTGAGGATTTCAGGTGAAAATTTCTCTTCTGCATATTCTATTGTTGATTGGTGTAGTTCAACATTGTCACATGGAGGTACTCTTGATTCAACAGTGACCAGATTCTTTTGGTTGGTTGAGGAGAGCACAGTGGGATACAGATTGGATTGTCAAACAATTAAAGATTCTTCAAAGATGCATTCATTTCTTAGCTCAGATGCAAGTACATGGACCATTTGGACACGAGCATTGGCTTGTTTTTGTCAAAGTTGTGTTCAGTGTGATTGGGATCAGTGCGAGTCAAGTGAATGGGTTGATACATGGGTTCCCCAATATATAACTCCTTTATCTCAAACAATATCCTTGTCAAACGATGACATGGAAAGTTCACTTGAGTATGACCATCTATCAGATCTTGTACAACCAGGACATGTTTCTATAGTTGTTGCACCGCAAGGAAATGAAGAGAGATCAAAATATTGGTTGGCACGATGTGTAGAGGGAAAACAGAAGCTAACACAACTAGTGACAAATGATGATGGGTTCACATATCCTACAGGTTCAGTTGTTGTTGTGG
The DNA here is from genome assembly GCF_030272615.1 of Cryptomeria japonica. Taxonomy (NCBI): domain Eukaryota; kingdom Viridiplantae; phylum Streptophyta; class Pinopsida; order Cupressales; family Cupressaceae; genus Cryptomeria; species Cryptomeria japonica. The sequence continues at coordinate 151,291,357 of NC_081412.1, forward strand.
GAACTTGGTTGCGAACATACATGATTAGAAAGAATGACATACCCGCATTTGAAGACTATGAGAGACACAAAACCATTCTAATGTATTCACACCTTATTATAGCTACAAATATCAAGTTGTTGAAGCATCAAGCAAAATTGAAGACCAAAGACCTATGGACAATGACTACTGCTGATCATGAAGCAATACTAGATACTCTTAAGCAAAGAGATGACCCTTCAGGCATACTTGATTAGTAGGTATTTAATGGTGCCTTATTTTTTTTTTATCATGCATTTCATTTCAAACAATGATCATTAAACCTTAATGTTCAAGTTTGTTACGTGTATATTGTAGACACATAAATCTATCCTCTTAATTAACCCATCTCTCACATTTAAATAAATTAACATTTATTTAAATCACCTTCATCCTCCACCCACTTTCATTTTCCTACAAATGCAAGTTGCAAAACTATTTTAAATAAATAAATTATTTATTTAAAATCCTATTTATCCTCACCCACTTGAAACCTTTAATGGTTTCCCTTAAAGTCTTCAAACTTAATGGCTTCCTTCTAGAGTCTTCTCAAGCCTTTAATGGTTTCCCTTAAAGTCTTCAAACTCAATGGCTTCCTTCTAGAGTCTTCTTAAGCCTTTAATGGTTTCCCTTAAAGTCTTCAAACTTAAATGCTTCTTTCTAGAGTCTTCTTAAGCCTTTAAAGGTTTCCCTTAAAGTCTTAAAGCATTTAATGCTTTATCTTCCTTTTTCTCATGTAAATAAATTAAGATTTATTTAAATAAAATCCAAAATTTACATTCACATTTAAATAAATTAAGATTTATTTAAATAAAATCCAAAATTTACATTCACATTTAAATAAATTAAGATTTATTTAAATAAAATCCAAAATTTACATTCACATTTAAATAAATTAATATTTATTTAAATATCTTACACCATTTAATTGAAATAAATGATTTTATTTTAATTGAAAATCCTAAAATTCCTTCCACTTGCATTCTCCTACAAAATCCACTTGTATGCCTAAATCCCTTCTACATTCTTCTAACTCCTTCTAATTAGCCTAATCCCATCCTTCTAATTAACATTTATGGGACATTTTTCTCATACCTATCTTTCTTTCTTTGAAACGATGTGATAAATCCGCACTGTCTCAAAGAGGGGCAAATGTAGACACATAAATCTGTCTACTTAATTAAATGAATATTTAGTATTTATTTGAATATTTAACCATCAATCAATAATTAATTAAATTAATATTTAATTAATTCATCTTAACCCTCTTCTCCTATTAATTAAAATAAATTATTTGATTTATTTGATTTAATTCACTTAACCAAATTCAGACCATTAATTAAATAAATAAATCATATTTGTTTAATTAAATCTTCTCTCACATTTAAATAAATTAATATTTATTTAAATCTTCCAAAATCCCATCTCTCACATTTAAATAAATTAACATTTATTTAAATCACCTTCATCCTCCACCCACTTGCATTTTCCTACAAATGCAAGTTGCACAACTATTTTAAAATCCTATTTGTCCTCACCCACTTGAAACCTTTAATAGCTTCCCTTAAAGTCTTCAAACTTAATGGCTTCCTTCTAGAGTGTTCTCAAGCCTTTAATGGTTTCTCTTAAGGTCTTCAAACTCGGTGGCTTCCTTCTAGACTCTTCTTAAGCCTTTAATGGTTTCCCTTAAAGTCTTCAAACTTAAATGCTTCTTTCTAGAGTCTTCTTAAGCCTTTAAAGGTTTCCCTTAAAGTCTTCAAACAATTAATGCTTTATCTTCCTTTTTCTCATGTAAATAAATTAAGATTTATTTAAATAAAATCCAAAATTTATATTCACATTTAAATAAATTAATATTTATTTAAATATCTTACACCATTTAATTGAAATAAATGATTTTATTTTAATTGAAAACCCCAAAATTCCTCCCACTTGCACTCTCCTACAAAATCCACTTGTATGCCTAAATCCTTTATAGATTCTTCTAACTCCTTCTAATTAGCCTAATCCTATCCTAATCATTGTCACATTCCTAAATAAAAGGAAGTCACTTTTCAAAAACCTCCAAAGTCTTCAATAAGAATTAAAGGCTTTATGTCTTCAAATGGTTAACCTCTAAAGTCTTCCAAACCATTAAAGGCTCTTACATAACCATTTATGGTTAACTCACCTTTTACCTTTGGTTAGAGACTTTTGTCTAACTTAACCATCCTTTTGACTCATGGGTCTTTTCAAAGCATTTATTTCTTTGACTAAGGTAACCATTTAACCCTTTCACATTCATTTATCCCTTGGATAAAAGAAATATCCATTAACCTAACCCTAACCCAACCCCCTGGGGTAACCATCATGTCCCCTCAAGCATTTAATGCTCCTTATCTCTCCTCTTAAGCCTCCTCATGGTGATACTTGTCAACATGGGATTGGGTTGAAAGTCTCACATGGATTGAATATCTTTCAATCTAACCCTTGTTAAGATTGCTCAATCTTAACCCTTCATTTCCCCATTTCTTCTATAAATAGAACCCTTATCCTCAAGAAAAGAAGGAAACATTAAAGTATTGTTGCTATACTAGTATTAGCATAGAGCTTTTTCATAGCATCACTATCTACACTTGCATAGCATTTGTTTATCACATCCAACCATTTTGAATCTCCATATGGCATCCATGGCTAGTGCTAAAAGATGAGAGCTACACTCATTTGGGACTTGGAGATGGGAGAACAAGGGAGAAGCATCAAAAGGCACCATGGAAGCATCTTAGGGAGGCCGTTCTCCTTTCTTTTGTTTTGTTAAACTTTTTTCATGCTTTTTGAAATTTCTTTTGATATGTTTGGAATGGTTTTTAGTTCTTTGTTTTGGTTTTATGGTTGAAACTAACTTATTAACTTTGAACTTTGTTGTTTCCTTGTCCCCATTTCCATGACATCATTTGGTGAACCCGATGTGAATCGAACACTTTTGTAATTTCAAGGACATTTTTTAGGCTTGTGAGCCCACCAAGTGTACTAATTTTTTTTGAATGTTTTAGTTGCAGATTTTCTATTTTTTTTTTGTGCGGGTTTTGGAAGGAGTTAGTTTAAAACATTTTAATTTCTTTGGTTTAAAACTTCATCTTTCATATTTTTCACAAAGGGATAAAAATAACTTCACATTTTCTATTTGGTGCAACTAAAACAAATTCAACTTTTTCATTTGGTGCATAAAAAAAGAACTTCATCTTTCTTGTTTCTCACAAAGGGATAAAAATGAACTTCACATTTTCTATTTGGTGCAACTAAAACAAACTCAAGTTTTCATTTGGTGCATAAAAAAGAACTTCATCTTTCTTGTTTTTCACAAATGGGTAAAAAGAACTTCACATTTTCTATTTGGTGCAACTAAAACAAACTTAAATTTTCGTTTGGTGCATAAAAAGAACCTCACATTTACCTTTTTTGCTACGAAGGCTACACAACTTTATTTTTGTTGACGAAGTTTGTTTTCCAAAAGTTTCTCAAGTGTCAAACATTTTGATATCTTGGTGAAAAATAACACCATATCTATTGGAGCAACATCTCCAAATAGTTAGATCACATTGCAATGAAAATAAGTTAAAAAGAACAAGTGTTTTCAGTGATTGGCACACTTGTGCAAAGTTGTTCGAGTGGTCCTACTTCTAACACACACTATCCTCTCCTTTGGCTTTCGTGGTCCTAGGTGCAAGAGAAAAGTGTTAGTAACACTCAAAATTTTATCTTTTTAAGAGAGGCCTGCCAAGAGACACATCACTCTTGGGAATGACCTTGTGTGGTAAATCCTTCGAGCCGCTATAAAAATCAGATGTGAGTGAAAGTTGTAGCCTTGGGTATAGTTGTTCCTACAGTGTAACTTGCCTAAAGAACAAATGGGCCCCACCACAAGTTACAAGGCTCTTAAGTGAGTCACTGCAGAATGAACTTATGTCCAAAAACATAAAAAATTACTAGACACCTTTTTATATAGAAACCCACCCATTCTATTAATTGAGGATATTTGTGATAAATTTAGTGCAAGAGCATAGATGGTTTTTATCTCAAGATACTCACCATACATATTTCCTTGAGTAGAAATAAGTCTTTTTGAAAAGCTACTTGTAGCTTGATAAAAGTGGTGACTCCCCCATCACAGGGATCATCTATCTGTTATGCTCATGCAAGACTTAGTATATCATATCCTTACCTACTACGACGAGATTCATGAGGTATGTAGTACCAAAGTTGAAGAAACATCAAGATGTGGGCTGAAATTATCGCAACTGGCCATTTGACCTTAGGGATAAAGAGTGTTTGAAGTGTCTTCATTTTGCATCAGACCAGTGAAAAATTGAGCCAACTTCAGGCTTTTGGAAAAACATACCAAAAAACATTTGGAAAGGGGTCAAAGAGTTCAAAGATTGGGTTGATTTAGACCCACACTTATTTGTGCCTTTTGAGGAAACATTATTGTGTTTGTGTGCTTGCTCTGTTTTCTTGTCAAAGAAAATCAAAACCAATTCAAAAACAAGTATTCATCCAACACAAAATTTTCAACACCAACATTTGGCAAAAATCAAAACAAAAGTGCAAAAACAAAGTATCACACTATATGACCATCCTTCACATATTGAGAAGGAAGAATCCTCATCAACATATGAATTTGAAGAAAAGACCATTGAGCTCAAAGGATTTCATCAAAAAAAAGAAATTTTTCTATCTCAATAGACAAATCTTTGTCTCACATATAACCTACTTGCATCATATGTGTCTATATCTTCAAGGAAAATCCAACGAATTTGATCAAGAGTCTTTGAAAAATAGAGCTTTTACTCAATATAGAGCTTTGAGTTATCATAAAAACAAAGGAGGAAAACCAATCCTGCCTTCTTTCCAGACATTTGCATAACATATAACATAGCTCAGGAAGAACCACCAATCCCGAAAGAGAAGAGGAATAATTTGTCCTATTTGTAACACAAAGTTTTTATTGAAGTTAAACATTTCATCCATTCTCACATTCATACATCATCAATCCATTTCAACTCCCAAAACATAAAGAGCTCTTGTCCTAAGTTCTTTTCATATATTGCTTGAACCAAAACAAACACATCACTCTTTAGAGTGTCTCTATATCTAGGATAAACTCATCCCAAGAGGCATTTCTACATAGGTTAAAACTAGTCTATGAGTGTATCTGCTCATTACTAGGTAGCTTGGTCTGTAACACATCTCAGACCTTGCTATACCTTATCATCTCGAAACATTGTCAACAAACACAACAAGCAATTCATAGAAGGACTTTGATAACATCAACCTTTAGTGTTAGAGATCCGTATGCGAAACACTTCATGAAACATTTATCTCTCATTCCATCACCAGCTCATAATCATTTTCATCAAACTTCAACAACAATTTTAAAAAATGGCTCAAACTAGATCAAGGACTAGACAATTAGAACTCGAAGAAGAAGAGGAGGAAAATCTCAATGAATTCCAAGAAGCCCCTTGAGGAAACGCAAATGATGAAAATCCTAGCACTCCCACTCTTGAAGAAATAGAAAGGGCACAACACAACCCCCTCTTCAATCAACTTTTAGATGAAATCCTCAAAAACAACGCTGATGCTCACTTTTTGAGACTTGCTCAAGAGGGAGCCAAATTACTCTCCGATTTTCATACCACACAATTACGGCAAGCATTGGAACACCATAGTCATACTGAGGGTGGAAGAGGTCAAGATAAATTCAAATATGAATTTAATCAAGGAAATCCCCCACCTCCTCCTCCTCCTAATGACATTGACATGTTGAGGCAACAAGTCAAGAATCTAGCCCAACAACTCCACAGTGGTGTGAAAACTACCTCGTTTTCACTTAATGATATTTGTCCCTATCTGTTTGATAGGAATCTACATATGCCACCTTTTCCACGAGGGTTTGAAACACCTAAGTTCAAAAAATATCTGAGAAAAGGAGACCCTCGAGATCATGTTAGGGAATTTCACTCATCTTTCCTAGAAGTGGCATATGAAGACACATATCTAATGTGCTTCTTTCCTTAGAGTTTGGGAGGGACAACCACACAATGGTTTTCCTGACTAACAGACAGCATTAGGACATTCGAGGAACTTATCCAAAAGCTCATCGCACATTATTCACACAACATAGAACACAATGTTACCATGGTAGATCTATGTAATACCAAACAAAAACCAGGGGAGCTATTTTCAGCTTTCCTGCAACGATGGTGACAAATGTCTAGCAGATGTTCTCTTCAGCTACCGGAACAAGAGTTAGTGGAAATATTTATTTCCAACTTGAACGAAGAAATGGAATTCTATCTAGACATGAAAGGAACCGAGTCCTTTAATAACATGATCACCCAGGGATTAAAATGTGAATGGGCCCTCATCAAAAAGGGGCTTATCAAGATATACAATGAACAAAAAGATGGCCCTCGCCCATGCTTTAACAGTGATAAACCCAACTTCTAGAATAAAAATAAAAACATCATCAATGATGGGGTTGTAGATGCAAGGACTATCAAGAGTGCACAACCTATGGTCAGATTTGTGGGGCAAAACCCCCCTCCTAAGAACAACATGGTTTCTCCCCCGCAAAATCAAGGGCACAATGCACCGCAAGAGGAACCGAGACAATGACAACAAAATTATAAACCAAAACGTACATACACTCCCTTAGGGGAACCTATTGAAATAGTGCTACATCAATTGGTCTCTTCAAATCTGGTGACCTTACCAAAGACGAACCTCGGGTCAAACCTCCATGGTGGAGGGATAATGAACATTGCGAATTCCATCAAGGGAAAGGGCATAAAACAAGTAACTATCATAGACTGAAAGATCTTGTTCAAGATCTTATTGATCAAGGAGAGATTGAAATTGAAGGACATGACCCAAAGACCTCAAATAATGATCATCTCATGTTCAAAATCTGCTTCCATCACAAGATCAAAGGGGCCCTTCCACTTCAGGGAGAAACACAGTTATAGTTGATTATACGCAAGCCGCCTATAATTACACTATGAATCACCTACATGATGCCAATGAATAAATTGCAACCATTACAATCAAAGATCCAGACCATACCTACAATGTTGTTACGCGTCGTAGCAAGATAACCATTAAAGTAGCTCCACAAGGCACAACATCCATCCCAAAGTAGTATAACCTTGTGGAACAGTTAGATAAGACACCCACACTTATATCCATCTTAGAGCTTTTGTGCCTATCCCCGTCTCATAAAATAATCTTGGATCAAGCTCTCCAAGAGGCGTCAGTCCCTGCCAATCTAAATAAAGATCAATTTCAAGCTATGGTTGGTAATCTGAGGTCATCACCATGTCTCACTTTCTTTGAAAGCGACAATACATCCTTCCAACAAACCCATAATGCTTCACTCCATATTGAAGGATTTATCAACCAACACAGGATCAAGCGAGTCTTGATCGACAATGGAGCAGGCCTAAATATATGTACATTACAATTGGTCACAACATTGGGATATGTAGTTGAATTAGTGGACACCACAAAAAGATAACCATAAAAGCCTATGATGATGCAGAGCATTCTTCAAAAGGAGCAGTTGTGTTACCAATCCGAGTGGGCCCAGTGGTGAAGCACATCATATGTCAAGTTTTGGACCTTCCTCTTCCATATAATTTGTTGTTAGGAAGACCTTGGATACACGCCATGCAAGCCATTCCATCCACCTATCACCAATGTATCAAATTTCCTCATAACGGTGTATAAATTACAATCCTGGGCGATGCAAATCCATTTGCATATTGTAACAATATCATCCATCAGCCAGAGATTATTGTTCCCAACAATAGAGAAGCTATCCCATCCACATCATATGTAAGTGCAGCCTCTCTTTCCAGTTCAAACACCACTATACCAAAGCAAGAGAAGCTAAAGATGGAAATGGCAGAGGAAGGTCCTAGGGAATACAATCTAAGCCAACTATTTTGTGTTGGGCAGCTACCCACTTCCCCTAGAACTCATGGTAAGCCTCAAAGGTTTCTTCAAGAACCACTAGTAAAATCAGCATGAACTTTGGTGCCTTTTATCCTTGGAAAGAGTCAGGAAGAGGCAACCAAAAATGAGGACTTAGCAGAATGGATCTATAAAGACCCTATCACCATAGAAATCCCACAAGCCAAGCTTCCCATAGATCAATATGGCAAAGGCCTTACCATTATGAAAAGAATGGGCTATGATGGTCAGAGTGCTTTAGGACCTTGCAAGCAAGGACAACACGAGCCGTTGCAGCCTGAATTAAAGCCTAAAGATAACACTGGATTAGACTTTCAAAAGGAGACTCTTCCTAAGCTCAGATTCAAGGGAAACCCAACAAACCTCTATATCAGCCTAATACTTTAAAGAGGCCACCCTTGATTATATTAGCAACACCACGAACCACACCAACTACCCCAATGAGGTTGAGAATCCCAGTAATACCATCCATAGCACCAATCATCCCACCAATCAAACCAACAACTCCATCAACAACAACAACCACATCAACAACACCATTAGCAGTACCAGAACCTTGAGCAGTATCGACAACACTGATAATTCCATCAAAATTAACAGATTCAACAACATCGATACTCCCAGTATCGGATTCACTGATCCCAATAATCCTCCCCGTAGCACCAACCATTCCATCTCCAAAGGTACATCATTCGATCACACTTGCAGTGTTTAACTCAAAGGATATCTCAGTTTGGTATAGTAATCAAATGTTGGACAATGACTCAGAGATTGACTCACATGAGTGGGAATTTGATTCCGTACATCTCAATACTTCAGATGAGGAAGACACGTCACCACCTCCACCTCACAAAGAAATCCCTGTTTACGGAGAAGCACAAATTAAAACCTCTTGGGTTCCTGAACTGGAAACACTTTCCATAGACCCTACATCACATCCTATGCCTAATTCTGATAGGGAGAGTACCATCAACAACCTTCACCACAACATCTTAACCCTCACTGACACATCTTATGAACTTAACCTGATTGATGAGGTAATGCCCATTATTCATCCTGAACTCATCAAATGGAACAAATCCAATCCCTCATACCTTGACCAATTCCAAAATGATGAGGCGATCATTGAGTTTTTGGAACTATGGGATAACATACCAAGCATGGATCACAAAGCTGGATTCGCCATTAAACTTAATAGCGCAACCTACTTCGGAGTGGATGCCAAACCTTTCAACTACAAAAATATTACAATTAAACATGGATATTCCAGTGAAAACCACACCGTGGCACTGTTTGATTCCAAAAAAGTAAAAAGAAAGAGTGTATCCAATGGTGAAAACCTCTCTGAGGCGCCTACGAATGAAAGGTTTGACATCCTCCCCTCTAGTACAAATCAGGAACGATCAATGATCCTTATTGAGGAAACAAAATAATTCAACATGGGGACCGCTACGACTCCTCACCACATACATCTGGCATCTCTTTTAACTTCAGAGAAACAACCTAAGTTTATAGAATTCTTCTAGAAGTGTCAGATCAAATTTGCATGGTCATATGCTGACATTCCTAGTCTCGATTCTAATTTGGTCATGCATCACCTCACCGTAGCTGAAGGAGATAAGCCTATCAAATAGAAGCTTGGCAAGATGCACCCCCAAATTGTGGTAATAGTCAAAGCCGCACTTAAGAAACTCCTAGATGTTGGTTTTATTAGACCAATTGATTATGCAGATTGGATCTCCAACATTGTACTTGTCGGCAAACCAAATGGGGGCATCCGAATCTGTACTAACTTCAGAGATCTAAACAAGGCATGTCCTAAAGATGACTTCCCCCAACCAAACATCAACATGATTGTGGACCTAACAACATGACATTCCATGCTTTCTCTTATGGATGGCTTTTCAGGTTACAACCAGATAAAGATCGCGCCAGAAGATCAACATAAAACTGCCTTCACATGCCCATGGGGAACATACTATTAGAATGTGATACCTTTTGGTCTCAAGAATGTAGGGGCGACCTATCAAAGAGCTATGAAAACAATCCTTCATGATATGATGCATACCATAATGGATGATTATGTCGATGACTTACTGGCAAAATCATTAACAAGAGAAGGTCATCTTGCCATATTAGATAAAATATTTGATAGACTATAACAATATCATGTTCGACTCAATCCAAAGAAATGTGTCTTTGGAGTAACCTCAGGGAAGCTTCTAGGATACATTGTCTCAAGCAAGGGCATTGAGGTCGACCCAACAAAGGTCAAAGAAATCATGGACATGCCACCTCCAAGGAACATCAGCCAGCTAAGGACATTACAAGGGTGGCTACAATCCATCTGAAGATTCATTAAACAACTAGTAGATAAGTGTCATCCCTTTACACACCTGTTACACAAAAACATCCACTTTCAATGGGATTCTAGATGCCAGCAAGCATTCCAGATGCTTAAGGACTATCTCATGAATACACCATTACTGATCCCACCAGATCCAAGTAGACCTCTATTGCTCTATATTTCAGCAAAAAATACAGCATTGGGCGTACTATTGGCACAACATAATGCATAAGGGAAAGAGTGTGTTGTTTATTACATCTCTCACACACTGGTTGGCTATGAACTCAATTACACACCTATTGAGCGAGCTTGCCTAGTAGTAATATTGGCAACCACTAAACTAAGGCACTACCTATTAACACATAAAGTACAAATCATTGCAAAGATCGATCCACTAAAGTACTTACTCAACAAAGCAACATTGACAGGCCGCTTGGGCAAATGAGTGATAATTCTGATTGAATTTGACATCGAGTATGTGGAGCGTAAGGCTATCAAGGGCCAAGTTATTACAGATCAGTTAGCCGATGCACCCCTCACAGGTGATCATCCTCTTGTTTCCAATTTTCTAGATGAAGAGATCTTCATGATCACAACAACACAACCATGGAAACTATACTTTGACAGTTCCTATACTAGACATGGCTCGGGGGTAGGCATTCTGTTTATCACACCTAAAGGTGATAGCATCCTGAAGTCTTACAGGCTAACTTTTCCATGTACAAACAACATAGCAAAATATGAGGCCTTGATCACAGGACTAAGACTAGCCATACAATGGAAACTAAAAGAGCTACAGATATATGGCGACTCCCAACTGGTCATCCGATAAGTCACAGATGAATATCAGACCAAGGATGATAAACTCATGCCGTACAAAAAAATGGTGGATAGTTTAAAAGAATCATTTATGACTATCACCTTTGAGCAGATACCTAGAGATTAGAATCGAGCTGTTGACGCCATGGCTACAATTGTATCTCTCCTAGATCTTCCACAGAATTCAACACACTATGATTTTTTGGTAGAACAACTTTGGATTCCCGCTTATGATATCCCCGAATCTGAGATGATATGTCACCTTGTTGGTTTTGAATCCCCATGGTATGATGAGTTCTACACCTACCTACATGATCACACACTTCCTCCTAACCAATTGAATAACCAATGCAAAACCTTCATTCGCCAAACCGCTTGATACACCATCATTGGTGAAACCATATACCGACGTAGTCTTGATGGTACTCTCCTTCAATGTCTAGAATAAGATGAGATAACAAATACCTTGGAATATGTACATGAAGGAAGTTTTGGGACTCACTCAAGTGGTCCTTCACTAGCAAAGAAGAACATGCGCGCTAGATACTATTAGCCATCCATGGAAAAAGACTCCTACTATTTTATCAGAAAATGCAAGAAATGTCAAGTTCATGGAGACCTAATACATGCACCAGCACATGAATTGCAACCAATCACAAAACCATGGCCCTTTTGTCAATGGGGACTTGAACTTGTGGGTAAGATCCATCCATCCTCATCCAACAACTAGATAAGTTCATCATTACCACTACTAAATATTTCACAAAGTGGATCGAAGCTGTTCCACTTACCCAAGTCACCGGCAAGAAGATTGCCTCATTCATCCTTAATTACAACATCTACCGGTATGGTGTACCCATGTCCATCATCACAGATAATGGACTCCCATTCAAGAATCAGGATGTCTGTGAGCTCTGTGAGAAGTTTCACATCCAACACCACTTTTCCACTCCCTATTACCCACAAAGAAATGGTCAGGCTGAAGCATCGAATAAGAACATATTGAGAATCCTCAAGAAGATAGTCAATGATGTCGATCGTGATTGGCATGTTCAATTAAATCCAACACTATGGGCATATCAAACTAGCATTCAAACCCCTACAGGCGTAACTCCCTACTCATTGGTCTATGGCACAAAACCCATCCTTCCTATCGAGGTCAAGATACCATCTCTATGGGTTTCCTTGCATAATCTCATAGATGATGAAGCATACCGAGTCTCCCATCTCCAAGACTTGGAACTACTTGATGAAAGGTGACAAGCTGCATACAACCACCTCAAAGCCTATCAACAATGTATGAGCAGAAGCTATAATCATCGAGTTAGAGCTCGTACATTTGAGGTAGGTGATCTTGTTCTTCGAGAGAATCCTCATAACCAACCAAACAGAGAACATTAGGGAAAGTTTGAATCAAACTGGTTGGGTCCATATGTTATCACTGTTGTATTTGGGTCTAGGGCATATCAGTTGGCTACCTCAGAAGGGAACTGCTAGCAGATCCGATCAACAACATGCACCTCAAACAGTTTCATACATAAGATGTATAGAGCATCAAGCTCCCATACATATTGGAAAAACACGAAAAACATTCAGTTAAATGTCTTGAATAAAATACAAAAAAATCAAAATAGTAAAGAAAAATCATGCATCCAAACGGTGAACAACCACTCCGGTGGTACCTTAGGTAAGTGCGATGGTGAAAACTTGGCAAAAAGGAACCACTCATAAAGGCTATGGATCCATTGTCTTTCAGACTTGTTGTGATCACATCCATCGCATCCACTCATCCATCATTCAAACCATGGCTTGTTATTGATCTGTAATCAAGGATAGTACTTCATGTGTCTTGCATCCCGCTTTTTCATAGTCATGTCTAAACTAGGGGAAATTCTCTTAAACCTATTGATGGAAGTGGATTCTACATTACTTATGATTCATTGAGTTCTTCATTCAAAACTGTCTCACAAAATACCAAAAACATTCGAAAATTGTCTCACAAAATTCAAAAACATTCAAAATTGTCTCACAAAATACCAAAAACATTCAAAAACACATCAAAAAATCCAAAAACATCATAAAACATAAAAAATCAATAAAAAATAGCATCACATAAATCCTTTGTACATATGCATCACAATAGACATCAAACAAACATTTTAAGCTACTCAAAACGATGATCACTTATCAAATCAACCAAACAATCAACACAGGTACACACAACTATCTTAACAAGGATGCATCCTTCCTTACCCAAAACAAAGACATGATAACATTTTCTTTGACAAGAAAAAATTGTTTAAGCTATCAAGTACTTGGTCAGTTTGATAAGTTATTTATTCATTTATATCAGGTTCCTACGCTACTCCAGGATATCCACAAGTGATTAGAGTGGCCGAGATGGTTCCTAAGTATCATTTTTTTTATTATCTGTGAATTATTCCAATGAAGTTCTGGGGCATGTTCTAATGGTGTCTACGTGGGAAGTTCACTAAGCTATGTGATCTTATGCAAAATACAGTCATGGATCACTATGGCTTGCTGACTACAACGTATACCTCGACCATATGAGCATGAACCATTATGGAGGGTCCATATTCTTTATCTATGTTGCTTGCTTACAAGTACAATGCTCCAAACTTGGTTCCTGCTACCTCGTCCAAGATTGATACTACCATTGCTTGATGATGAAAATTACACACTGTGAATAAGCCATGGATCGCCATTTCATCTCATCTGTTTATATTGCATTTCGTTGCATATCACCCATCTATATCGCTGGATATCATTCATACATAGTAATGACAATGGATGCATACTCTATTTTTATTTATTTTTATTATCTTCTTCCATAGGAATGAGTCCTAGGTCCTCCATATCTTCTATCTAACATTGAATTCCCCCCCCCACCCTCCCTATCTTGATAATCAACATCAGCATAATCCCTTCATCATTTCCCATCAATTCTATAAGCAAGCCAGTTACTCTGTCCACACAGGCACATTGACTCACACACACCTAGACTATCAATAGATACTCTGATCAAGTATCTTCGGGTCTCAACAGGTAATCGATCATGGTAATCCTAAACTACAACATAAATTTATCATAATGACCTAGTCTCAATGGGGCTGCTATGATTCACCACAGCCATCCATCACAACGCATGCACTATCAATTGATCAACCAATCAAACACAATCAAAATAGACAATTACATCAATTTTCTAAGTCTCAATGAGTATTTTGCTTCATATACCTTGACTTCATTGGGTAATTACATCAATTGTCTAAGTCACCAACAAGTCACTTTGATTCACTTACTCAGAATTTATCCTGTCCAAGCAAACAACTGACATCAACTATCACACTTTGACTTGACCGGGGCAATTCAACCAATTGCACTGGATTGCCCAACCAATTTTGATCAATTGTACAGTATCAATCAAAAGCACAAATACTACATTTGCACTGTGACCCCGTGTACTTTCAAGGCTTGCCGTTTACCCATAGTCACTTTGTCTCTCCCCAACTTCTTTCTCTTTTTTCGAGAGATCACTCAATTTTTCAAATTTTTTTGTCCCATCTCTTGAGGGGGCATACGACCCACTAAATTAACATTTCTGGGGCATATTTCTCATACCTATCTTTCTTTCTTTGAAACGACGCGATAAAACCACACCATCTCAAAGAGAGGCAAATGTAGACACATAAATCTATCCACTTAATTAAATGAATATTTAGTATTTATTTGATTATTTAACCATCAATCAATAATTAATTAAATTAATATTTAATTAATTCATCTTAACCCTCTTCTCCTATTAATTAAATAAATTATTCAAATTATTTAATTTAATTCACTTAACCAAATTCAGACCATTAATTAAATTGTAGCGTCGTAAAATTGCGACACTTGCAATTTTGACTGCATTTGGGTCTTCACGATGGCGGCGCAACGTTGAACCTGAATGGAGACCTCAAAACCTATTTATGACATCAAAAAATGCATCTTTCTGCACCTTGGCCTAATCCTCCTTGCACCCTACTGTCTCTGGAGGTGGGACCATGGCGCCCAGCGCCCTGGTCCCTGGCCCTATTTTGGGCCCGGTCTCTTGTTGGGCATCGGGTCTTCAAGTTTGCAATTTGGAAAATAATGCTCCTAGGTCGGCCTAAGGTTGGAAAAATCAGTCTCCTAACCCTAATTGACAAGTATATAAACTACATTTCCCCTCCCAGAAGAGGGGGGCGAAAAACATATGTGTGCAAGAGGCAGAAACGATAGGCAAACATTCAAACATTCAAACATTCAAGCATTCAAGCATTCCTTCAAGCAATTGAGCATTCTAAGTCTCCATTCAAGGCTAGGTGTTGCATTCAAGACAAGGATTCAACCATTGAAGAGGAGACCACCTACAACATACAACATACAACATCATTACACCTTCGCATGTAAGAATACAAACATTCTTACAACAAGGTATCAATACTTGATTACATTACAAACACTTACATTTATAGCATTCTCATTTCTTGGTTAATTCCAAAATCGGGGTTTGACCTGAAGGCAAACCCCTAATCCCTAACCCCCCAATCATCCTCTCTTTTCTGTGTGTAGGTTGCAGGCACGCGGCTGTAATTGGAGATCTGGAATCCTTGTGCAGAGACGAACAGATCCCCCTTCGTTTAGCGGATTTTTCGGAGGACCGTGTGCACTCCGGGTGCCATCGTCCTGTCAACTTTTTCTCAAACTTGGACAACATCGTCTCAACATTTTACTGCTAATTTCAGGTCTGTAGCTTCATCTCGTGTCCCTATCTCTGTCTACAAGCGAATCTTTCTTACTTTTACATACACTCCTAGTTCAATCCTTCTATCTACATTCTTTACAAAAGAGGGTATCCTTGCTGTCTCAACCCTTGAAACTCATTTAGAATTCAATCTTGCATTGTGTGGGATTGGATCTTGTGAGTTTCAACCCCTCTTTTGAATGTAAAGTCTCTCCTAAGTGAAAACCGTCAATCCTAGTGACCTCCTTTCTCTCTCCTTGGAGTGGGGGAACACCTAGGGTTCGATTTTCCGCTTTACATTTTGGTGAACCTGACGTGAATATCCTAATTCTGATTATTCATGGTTAGATCTGAAATTTTTTTTGCTTCCTTAATTACATTTCCATGTTTGATCTTTTGCAAATTTTAGAGGTTAATTGCATAAAAACCCTAAATTTTCTTTTTAGTAATTGAGCTTGTGAAATGTTTAATTGTTAATGCTTGTTTCAGATCTACCCTTCTATTGCAAATTGTCAAATCATATTTGTGCTTTAATTTTGAAAATTAAGTGGTTAAGTGTCAAAACCCTAATTTTTAAAACCCTCTTGATTCAACCTTTGACCGATGATTTCACTAATCAAAACACCTCCAAATCGACTGTAACTTTGGATTCCGGAACAAAATCATAATATCTCTCATCCCTGAAAATTTTGAAAAAAGTTGCGAGCACCGTGTGCACTCCGCGCACCATCGTCCCCGACATTTTTTCCGAAATTTTGGGAGCTAAATCTTACTGTATTTTTCTGCTAGAATCTAGAATCTTGGCTGATTTCATCAATTCTAACACTTTCAAAATTAAAGTCAAAGTTGGTCTAGTGATTGCTTGGATTAAAGCTTATAATCATTCAAAAATTGTTGAAATTGAAATTTTGTGTTAAAATTGTGTTTCTTACAGTCCTAAATCTGAAAAGTGTGTTGGCATTCATTTGAAATTTCAGTGCTTTATTCAAATTCTTGCAATTTGTGACTTTTGAAATTAAGTGTTTAATTAAAACAACTTTGATTTCTGCTTTCAAAATTGAATTTTGCATGAAATTGAGTCAACTTTTAAATTTCAAAGCTTGCATTGCTTTTAGGATTCCCTCTAAAATCATAAAATTCAAAATTTCAGTTTCCCTCTCTTTTTCAAAATTCAAATTTTGCATTTTTCAACAATCTTGGTAGGGTTCAATTTTGAGATTGCAACTTTAATTTGGCCTATCTACAGATCGTAAAATCACTCAATTTTTTCAGATTAGCTTTAAAATCATCATAACTTTCATCCCTGAAAATTTCAAAAAAAGTTGCAAGGACCGTGTGCACTCCATTTGCCACGGTCCCTGACATTTTTTCTGAAACTTCGGGAGATTGTCATGATTGCATTTAACAGCTTAAATCTAGGAGATTGGCTGATTTTATTGAAATTTACTACCTCTAAATTTGAAAATAAATTCAAAATTCAAGATTTCAATTTTCTAGATAACAATTAAAATTAAGTGCTACCCCCTTGGCCCTAATTTTCAATTGTGCCTACCTTTCTTGGAAGTTGTGTTTCCCTCTTCTTTCACAAAGTTCAAATTGGATAATCATTATCTCATTGTTCAATTTCGCCAACTTTATTTTCAAAATTTAAAATCTTCTCTCTCTCTCTAGTGCATGAGTTTTACAACAATAAGCCCTACTTACACTTCCCATTAGATGAAGCCTTAGAATTAAGTCTTTCCAAGGTTTAATTACCGAGGAGATGGAACCTAATTTGAATGGCCTTTTTAACAAGGACATGGGTAATTCCTCTAATCCTCTTAATGATGAAGAAGCTCTCCATGAGGTTTCTGTAGAACAACTTTCGAAATTGGATAACCAATTTGATGATTTTCAGCAATGGATGTCTCAAGAATATCCCGATAGTCAAGCTCTTTCATTAATTGAGGGTCTAAAACGTATGGTTCAAAGTGATAAGAATGGAATTGATATTTTACATAGTATTGCACACAACGTGGATTCGAATGTGATGCCTATGAAGAGTTGTGCCGAAACTTTAGGTTATACACAACCTCCTACTCAAGTCAATCATTCTATCCCTTTGACAACTTCTATTGCTAGTATACCTACTTTTACATCAAACATAATGACTACTTCAATACAAAACATTCCACCTATGATCACCAGTCATGGGGGAAATCCTTCTTCTTCAATCAACCATCTCCCTTCATTCAATTTGACTTCCTCATTCATTCCTTCAATGAGTGTCCCTATTACATCTCCACAAATGAACATGACGCAAGGGGGCAATTCATTTAACCATTCCATTCCTCCTTGTAGTGTTCTTTCTTTCCAATCATCTCCTATGACTAACTATCATAGTGTCCCGCCACCTTACTCTCAATCAATACCTTCTTTCAATAACATAATACCTCCATCACAATCTAACATGTCTAATATGAACTCTTCGACTGAAGTGACCATTAACAATCTTGCACAAACTGTCTCTTCTTTATAGCAACAAATTGCCTCTATGAATCAATCTAAGTTTAGTGTGCCCACATTTGATGTTGCGAGCCCACTTTCTCTTGACATTGTTTGAGCTATCCCCCCTAAGAATGTTGAAACCCCGCAGTTGGAGCTTTATAATGGTAAAGGTGATCCTCTAACACATGTTAAGACCTTTCAAACAATATGTACCGATTTTGCTCATGACCAAAGGTTGCTTGCAAAACTATTTACTAGAACATTAAGAGATAAGGCTCTACAATGGTATTGCTCATTGCCTTCCTATTCTATTACTTCTTTCCAACAACTTGCAAATGCTTTTATTCAACAATTTCAAAACAATATAAGTCCTAAAGTTACTTTGATTGATTTAATGCATTGTAAACAAGGTGTTAAAGAAAAAGTGACTGATTTCATTGGTAGATATAAGCATTTGTGTGCTCAAATTTCTTTCCAGTACCTAACAATGATATTCAAAGAATCTTTATTTCTAATTTACAAAAAGATATTAGAGAAAAACTTCTATTTTTTGAGTTTACTTCTTTCCAACAGTTGTGTGCAACTCTTCACAATTATCAACTGATTGTGAGTCAAATGGAACAAGCAAATCCTATGGCTCCGAGTGAGAAGGGTGATAGTAGTCAACAGCCATTTGGGAAGTTTAAACCGAACAGAGGGTTCATTAAGTTCAATGAAAACATCACCAACAACAATGTGAATGCAACATCAGGTGTGCCTCTTATTTCTAAGTTTTTCAAGAAAGAAAGAGAGTTTACTCCTTTGAATGAATCATTGCATAGTATTATGAATAAGTTATTGGAACAAAATGTGCTTACCCTCCCTCCTATAAAGCAAATAGATCTTGCAAAGATTAATTCACCCTATTTTGATAACAAATTTTTTTGTCAATTTCATCAACCTGGGCATGATACTAAAAAATGTTTTGCTTTAAAGGGTAAAATTCAAGATTTGATTGATAATAATACTATCTCTGTTTCAGGTGTGAATGATAAAGGCAACACATCTGTAGCTCTTCCTAACCAAAATCTTAAGATTTTTACTGATCCATTACCTTCTCATACCTCTAATGTGATTGAGACTAATGATTCCTCTTTCTCACTTGATGGTCTTGTGTCTATGACTCCGAATGTGATTAACTTTGTAGAGCAGCAGAAAATCCCTAAAGAACCTTCCATCACATTTGATTCTAGTGAAACTATCAGGGCACCTGATGGTCCTTTATATATAGTTGCAAAAGTCAAGAATACACCTTGCCGTGGAGTGCTTATTGATCCTTCTTGTATGGTTAATGTCATTATTGAAGAATTTCTTTTTATTTTGCAATTGAATCAAGTGATCTATGACAAAATAGATGTGGTTGTGAAATTATTTGATGCATTTTCTTCTCCTGCAATTGGTTCTATTACATTACCTATTGAGGTCCATAACAAATCCCTTGATGTGAGCTTTGCTATTATTCCATCATCCGAACAATTTCGTGTGAAGCTAGGCTTTCCTTGGCTATCTTCCATGAAAGCTATTGCTTCTCCTATTCACAAGTGTTTGAAATTTCCCCATAATGGTGAAGTTGTTATTGTCAATCATAGTCTCTTTAAACCAGCTGAAAGAACTTCTAGCATTCCTATTGATTATTTTTGGCCTAAACAATTTCAATCTCTTCCACCACGAAGTGATCATCTTTTCAAATCTTATCAAAAGTGGAAAAAAGATATGATCCTATCTCTAAGTGAACCTAGAACACCCAAACTTGATATTCCTATCGTTCTTGAGAAGGAAGTTCTTCCTCTGAAAGATAAAACTAATGTCTTTCCTCAAGAAGATTCCCAACCCATCCCTATGGATGTGACTATGTCTATGACTAATAAACTTTCTAAAGGTGGACCTATACCTCCTCATCATGATGGACTTGGTCTCCTTCCTAAACTAGATATTCCTCCTTTATATGGAGCAGTTCCTCCTCCTTCCTCTTATAGAGAGAAGAGACCTTCCTCTTTTCCTATTGTCCAACCTAAGAGACTACAACCTAAACACCCAAGTGAGAAGGATTTGAACATTCCTCCTCCTCAATCTTCTCAACTTCCTACTAAGACTAGATGAAATCATTCTGCGCGTGAACACCGACGAAAGCGTCATCTTAGAGCTTGTGCAGCTGCTTCTCAAACTTTGCAATCCCCAAAAACACCTTCAGCTAGTATTATTCCATTTTCTCCACAGCCGAAAATTGAGCCAAAATCTCCTAAACATAAGATGCATGATGGTTTTGATCCTATGCGAGTTAAAGATCCTATTTTTATAAATCTTGATGATGATATAGATGAAAATGTTATTCATGATGAAAATGTTACTCCTCTTTCTTCTGATAGTGAATATGAATATGTTGATATTGATAACCATTTATCTAACGAATTTTCTAAAGCACTTATCCTAGCTCCTAGACAAAAACAACATGGCTTGGAACATGAACATAGCCCTTGTTTGGATCTTGTGATAGCTCCATCTGCTGTGTTGGATGTTCCTCCTCTAGCGTGTTTCCTGCCTTCCCGAAATATTGATCAGCAAGATCGGGGGGTGGATGACGTGCTAGACTAGTTCATTAGCATAGCAGACTCTCTCCTCCTCTCTTGATCTCTTTTGTTACTTCTTCTATGTGTTATTCTCATTCTTCTATTTGTTGTCCTTACTGTTGTCTACTTGAGGATGATGCATAGCATTGAGATCTCTTTTGGTCTCTCTCATGTTGACTCAAAAGACACATGTGTTCCCTTCTTCTAGGTGACCTTCCTTGATTGGGGAATGAAGAACAATTATGCATACATACATATGATATACATGAATTATCATACAACATACTGACCCCAAGGAAAGCGAAGTCACCTTGTGCTTTGTGTTTTGTGTCTATTATCCTTGGGTTTATCTCACACTTGGGGGATAAATCTTTGTGATAACATGCTCCTTTCCCTTCTCATTTCTTATGTGTATCACTACCTTAAAGCAATCACCCTCGATGAGGCATGTGCGATCGCTTTAACATAGGGGGCATACACTCCGTTCATATCTCTTCAAGATTCTTAAAAATTTCTTGGCGAACTTAGCTTTGCCTTGAAAATTTTTGGTATTATTCTTGCATGACTCATAGTGAGGGAACCTTACTATTGACAATCATGGTTCTCCCTCATGATCTTCCCTTTTACTTTGTCAATCGAAGTCGTAAGATCCTTAGTCCACTAGGGGCTTGGTGTATCTTTCCTCCTTGACGTGGTGAAAGTCTTTCAATGTTGTTTCCTTGTACTTTACCGGAAGTATGGGCATACGCTTATACTCCTGCTAAAGTGGGGGCTAAATGTAGCATCGTAAAATTGTGACACTTGCAATTTCGACTGCATTTGGGTCTTCACGATGGCGGTGCAACGTTGAACCTGAATGGAGACCCCAAAACCTGTTCACGACATCAATAACTGCATCTTTCTGCACCTTGGCCTGATCCTCCTTACACCCTGCTGTCTCGGGAGGTGGGACCATGGCACCCAACACCTTGGTCCCTCAGGACCATGGCGCCCAGCGCCCTGGTCCCTGGCCCTATTTTGGGCCCGGTCTCTTGTTGGGCATCGGGTCTTCAAGTTTGCAATTTGGAAAATAATGCTCCTAGGTTGGCCTAAGGTTGGAAAAATCAGTCTCCTAACCCTAATTGACAAGTATATAAACTACATTTCCCCTCCCAGAAGAGGGGGGCGAAAAACATATGTGTGCAAGAGGCGGAAGCGATAGGCAAACATTCAAACATTCAAACATTCAAGCATTCAAGCATTCCTTCAAGCAATTGAGCATTCTAAGTCTCCATTCAAGGCTAGGTGTTGCATTCAAGACAAGGAT
The DNA here is from genome assembly GCF_030272615.1 of Cryptomeria japonica. Classification (NCBI taxonomy): domain Eukaryota; kingdom Viridiplantae; phylum Streptophyta; class Pinopsida; order Cupressales; family Cupressaceae; genus Cryptomeria; species Cryptomeria japonica. The sequence goes on from NC_081412.1 coordinate 151,313,742, forward strand.
TCAACCATTGAAGAGGAGACCACCTACAACATACAACATACAACATCATTACACCTTCGCATGTAAGAATACAAACATTCTTACAACAAGGTATCAATACTTGATTACATTACAAACACTTACATTTACAACATTCTCATTTCTTGGTTAATTCCAAAATTGGGGTTTGACCTGAAGGCAAACCCCTAATCCCTAACCCCCCAATCGTCCTCTCCTTTCTATGTGTAGGTTGCAGGTACGCGATTGTAATTGGAGATCTGGAATCCTTGTGCAGAGACGAACAGATCCCCCTTCGTTTCGCGGATTTTTCGGAGGACTATGTGCACTCCGGGCACCATCGTCCCATCAACTTTCGCTCAAACTTGTAGGACAACATCATCTCGACATATTACTGCTAATTTTAGGTCCGTAGCTTCATCCCGTGTCCCTATCTCCATCTACAAGCGAATCTTTCTTACTTTTACATACACTCCTAGTTCAATCCTTCTATCTACATTCTTTACAAAAGAGGGTATCCTTGTTGTCTCAACCCTTGAAACTCATTTAGAATTCAATCTTGCATTGTGTGGGATTGGATCTTGTGAGTTTCAACCCCTCTTTTGAATGTAAAGTCTCTCCTAAGTGAAAACCGTCAATCCTAGTGACCTCCTTTCTCTCTCCTTGGAGTGGGGGAACACCTAGGGTTCGATTTTCCGCTTTACATAAATAAATAAATCATATTTGTTTAATTAAATCTTCTCTCACATTTAAATAAATTATTATTTAAATCTCCCAAAATCCCATCTCTCACATTTAAATAGATTAACATTTATTTAAATCACCTTCATCCTCCGTCCACTTGCATTTTCCTACAAATGCAAGTTGCACAACTATTTTAAATAAATAAATTATTTATTTGAAATCCTATTTATCCTCACCCACTTGAAACCTTTAATGGTTTCCCTTAAAGTCTTCAAACTTAATGGTTTCCTTCTAGAGTCTTCTCAAGCCTTTAATGATTTCCCTTAAAGTCTTCAAATTCAATGGCTTCCTTCTAGAGTCTTCTTAAGCCTTTAATGGTTTCCCTTAAAGTCTTCAAACTTAAATGCTTCTTTCTAGAGTCTTCTTATGCCTTTAAAGGTTTCCCTTAAAGTCTTCAAACATTTAATGCTTTATCTTCCTTTTTCTCATGTAAATAAATTAAGATTTATTTAAATAAAATCCAAAATTTACATTCACACTTAAATAAATTAATATTTATTTAAATATTTTACACCATTTAATTGAAATAAATGATTTTATTTTAATTGAAAACCCCAAAATTCCTCCCACTTGCACTCTCCTACAAAATCCACTTGTATGCCTAAATCCCTTATAGATTCTTCTAACTCCTTCTAATTAGCCTTGTAGCGTAGAAATTAGGAATCATCAAAACATAAGTAGATCAAATCAAAACATTAAACATGATAGCTCAATCATAAGAATACTCATTGAAATGAACCTAATTCTAAAGCACATTCAATAGAGGTATGGAAACAAAGCATTCAAAATGAAAATTATGCAAACCATATAACAATGCGGATGCTTCTTCCATGCGGCTCCATTGTTGTTCTTTCCTCTTCAATGGGTTTGTGGATATCACCTACAAGTGCTCACACAAGTGAAAGCAAAAGGCTCAAGAGTACTAGAAACGAAAATTCGGTAGTTTGATAGAAATTCGGGGTTCATGAAGGAGTTGAAGGGATTGAAAGGGTTAAGGGATTGATTGAAGAAAATCATCCAATTTATCGAAGAATTGGAGAAATGAGCAAATTAGCATGAAAGAGATTTGAATAGAAATTTAAATCAATAATAGCAAAGTTATGACATATCCATGACAAATTGCTATGCAAGGCTTATGACAATTCATGACAAATTTCTATGTCAAGAATTTATGACATTTTATGACATTTCCTATGACATTTCTATGTCAAGAATTTTATGACAATTTATGACATTTTATGACAAATTTCTATGTCATTGCCATAAATTTAGGAAAGAAATAGGAGGAAATTGAATTTAAGAATTAAGAAATTTGGAAATTAGAGAATTAGTGAATTAATCAATAATTTTTCATTTATTAATTAATTCACTCACAAAGAGGAATAATTAGCCAATTAAATGAACATTTAATTGTAATGAGAAGACTTAGGATAAATAAGTAATTTATTAATCCTAAAGGAAGAAAATGACAAGAAAGATTAAATGACTAAATCATGAAACCCTAAAGAGATGGATTAGCAATGCAAAGATGACAATTAGGTCTTGACAAAGGATAGTTGATATCGATTCGATCATGATTTTGAATTGATAAATGAACTGTGTTGATAAATGATTTGATTGAGATTGGTTGACAAAAATCAATGACAAATTGACCAAATTGACATGATTGTAAAGGACAAGGATCGATGACGAATCAATCGCAATATGACAAGATTGACAAGGACAAAGATCGACCAAAATCATGACTGAAGGTTGTTGTCGACAAGACCAAAATTCGAAGGTGAGACAGATGAAGAATGTAGAAGAATGACTCGATGCTTGCAAATGATAAAAAACCAAGTGCGAATCATAGGAGAAATGTTAATGCGACGCAAAAACCTAAAATGAGGCAATGTGCAAATGTTAAAGTATGATTCCGCAAGCGTTGACCATTTTTAGGTGTCTACAAGCCTAATCCTATCCTAATCATTGTCACATTCCTAAATAAAAGGAAGTCACTTCTCAAAAACCTCCAAAGTCTTCAGTAACCATTAAAGGCTTTATGTCTTCAAATGGTTAACTTCTAAAGTCTTCCAAACCATTAAAGGCTCTTATATAACCATTTATGGTTAACTCACCTTTTACCTTTGGTTAGAGACTTTCGTTTAACTTAACCATCTTTTTGACTCATGGTTCTCTTCAAAGCATTTATTTCTTTGATTAAGGTAACCATTTAACCCTTGCACATTCATTTATCCCTTGGATAAAAAGAAATATCCATTAACCTAACCCTAACCCAACCCCCTAGGGTAACCATCATGTCCCCTCAAGCATTTAATGCTCCTTATCTCTCCTCTCAAGCCTCCTCATGATGACACTTGTCAACATGGGATTGGGTTGAAAGTCTCACATGGATTGAATATCTTTCAATCCTAACCCTTGTTAAGATTGCTCAATCTTAACCCTTCATTTCCCCATTTCTTCTATAAATAGAACCCTTATCCTCAAGCAAAGAAGGAAGCATTAGATTATTGTTGCTATACTGGTATTAGCATAGAGATTTTTCATAGCATCACTATCTATACTTGCATAGCATTTGTTTACCACATCCAACCATCTTGAATTTCCATATGGCATCCATGGCTAGTGCTAAAAGATGAGAGCTACACTCATTTGGGACTTGGAGTGGGGAGAAACAAGGGAGAAGCATTAAAAGGCATCATGGAAGCATCTTAGGAAGGCTCTTCTCCATTCTTTTGTTTTGTTAAACTTCTTTCATGTTTTTTGAAATCTCTTTTGATATGTTTGGAATGGTTTTTAATTCTTTGTTTTGGTTTTATGGTTGAAAATAACTTATTAACATTGAACTTTGTTGTTTGCTTGTCCCCATTTCCATGACATCATATATTAAGGATGTGTTCAAAATGTAGGTCTATTGATGAACGTTTTTTTTGGCAACACGGTTTTTGCATGCACATAGCGGGTATCGAGTTGGAAGGGCATATTTTTGCAACATGACTTATTATCATGCATTTGATGAGCTTTACAATTTTTGTTATTAGCTAGCACTATTTGACAATTTTTGATGATATAATTATCGCAAAACCTTTATGCTCATGCAGGTCTTTTTTGATGATATACAACAATATCGCATTATGATTTTCGCGTCAACATAGTGGGTTCTCTTGATATAATTCGAAGGGATGTACTTTTATGGTATATAATCCCAGATTTTCATATCTTATCATGCATTTCATTTGAAGTGATTATCATAAAGCCTTTATGTTCATCCATGCATTTTATGTGTAGACTAACAATTCTTAAAAATACAGGTTCATGCTAGATCATTTGCCATTGACTAGTTTACTCTTGGTGATGGTACATATTCCTTTGTGCATTAATAAGATTAAATTTTGTGCATAAACACTAAGTCAAGAGAATGTATTGCTATTTAGAAATGACAATATCTAGCATTGTCTTCAACCATGCAGAGAAATGCAATGAGAAGGGCTTTAATCAACATGCGTCTTTCTTCAAAGTTATGCGTGTATACTTTGCAGAGAAACTGGTAAGTTTCATAATTATACATTCTTGTATGTCTTAAAAATGTTTCAAATTATCTATTTATAATTTGACAAAATAATTTATATTAAGTGTTATAATTTGTTTCTTGTAGCACATTCATTCTGCATAAAAAGGTTGCTTATTTTGGTCTTCATTTATAAGATTTTCTCTTAGGACATGAGGATGTCTGATGCAGGTGAAGTGGGATGTTGTATTTGTATATAGATGTGAATTGATGTAAATTTGTTATGATGATATACAATGTCCATGAGAAAATTGGTTTAGTTATATTGATGATATACAATGTATCTGTACATGAGTACATTGGTGTAGTTGTATTGATAATGAAAAAAAATCATGTTTGCATATTCATTCATGGATGTTATATACAAGTGTAATGGTAATTATTTGTATTAAACACATGTAAATATTGATGATCATTATGTGTCTACAGTGTAATGCTTGTTTATCTATATTTTTCATTGAATGAGATTGACAATTTTTTTACCAACCGAAAAAATGTTGCCCTAATAAAACTGTACGGAAAATTGAAAAATCGAGATAGGATTTTGTAGGGACCCCTCTCATGTTCCTATAGGTTCAAATGGATCATTCACAGGTGCCATGGATTATGAGTTAGGGCCCATCAAAGTTTGACAATTTTTAGCACTTAGGGTGCTCAAGGGACGACGCCGGAAGGGTATGACCCCGAGCATTCGATCGAGTGGGGGGGGGGGAAATAGGAGAATGAATAAGGAAATAATGCCTAACTGGACATGTTGGAGCTGATGGTTCATTATCACGACGAGCAGAATGAGAAATTGGCCATGCGACAACATTCGATTGAATGAGACTGATGATTTTTTCGCCAACCGAAAAAATGCTCCCCAAATAAAACCGTAGGGAAACTTGAAAAAATGAGATAGGATTTTGTAGGGACCCCTCTCATGACCCCGTAGGTTTAAATGGCTCATTCGCAGGTGCCATAGATTCTGAGTTAGGGCTCATCAAAGTTTGACAATTTGTAGCACTTAGGGTGCTCAAGGGATGATGCTGGTAGGGTATGACCTCGAGTGTTCGATCGAGTGTGGGGGAAAAATAGGAGCATGCATAGGGTAATAATTCCTAACTAGACATGTCAAACCCAATGGTTCATTATCATGATGAGCAGAACGAGAAATTGGCCACGTGAAAACATTCGATTGAATGAGACTAACGATTTTTCACCAACTGAAAAAATGCTACCCTAATAAAACCGTAGGGAAAATTGAAAAAAAAAGATAGGATTTTGTAGGGACCCCTCTCATGGCCTCGTAGGTTCAAATGAATTATTTTTAGGTGCCATGGATTCCGAGTTAGGGCCTGTCAAAGTTTGACAATTTTTAGCACTTAGGGTGCTCAAGGGACGACGCCAGTAGGGTATGACCTCAAGTGTTCGATCAAGTTGGGGGGAAAAATAGGAGAATGCATAGGGTAATAATGCCTAATTGGACATGTTGGAGTTGACTATTCATTATCACGATGAGAAGAATAAAAAATTGGCCATGCGACAACATTCAATTGAATGAGACTGACGATTTTTTTGCCAACCGAAAAAATGATTCCCTAATAAAACTATAGAAAAACTTGAAAAAAAAGATAGGATTTTTTAGGGAACCCTCTCGTGGCCCCATAGGTTCAAACGGATTGTTCATAGGTGCTACAGATTCCGAGTTAGGGCCCATCAAAGTTTCACAATTTTTAGCACTTAGGGTGCTCAAGGGATGACGCCGGTTGGGTATGACCCAGAACGTTCAATCGAGTGGTGGGGGGGAAAATAGGAGCATGCATAGGGTAATAATTCCTAACTAGACATGTAGGAGTTGACAATTCATTATCACGACGAGCATAACAAGAAATTGGCCACGCAACAACATTTGATTGAATGAGACTGACGATTTTTTCACCAACTGAAAAAATGCTGCCCTAATAAAACCTTAGGGAAAATTGAAAAAATGAGATAGGATTTTGTAGGGACCCCTCTCATTGCCCTGTAGGTTCAAACATATCATTCACAAGTGCCACATATTCTGAGTTAGGGCTTGTCAAAGTTTGATAATTTTTAGCACTTAGGGTGCTCAAGCGACAACGCCGGTAGGGTATGACCCCGAGCATTCGATTGAGTGGGGGGGAAAATAGGAGAATGCATAGGGTAATAATTCCTAACTGGACATGTTGGAACCAACTGTTCATTATCACAACGAGTAGAACAAGAAATTGGCCATGCAACAACATTCAATTGAATGAGACCAACGATTTTTTCGCCAATCAAAAAAATGCTGCCCTAATAAAACCATAGGGAAAATTGAAAAACTGAGATAGGCTTTTGTAGGGACCCCTATTTTAGCCCCATATGTTTAAATAGATTGTTTGCAGGTGCCATAGATTCTAAGTTAGGGCCCATTAAAGTTTGACAATTTTTAGCACTTAGGGTGCTCAAGGACGATGCCGATAGGGTATGATGCCGAGCGTTCGATCGAGTGGGGGGGGGGGAAATAGGAGCATGAATAGGGTAATAATGCCTAACTATACATTTAGGAGCAAATGGTTTGTTATCATGATGAGAAGAATGAGAAATTGGCCACGCGACAACATTCGATTGAATGAGATTAATGATTTTTTTGCCAACTGAAAAAATGCTGCCCTAATAAAACCGCAGGGAAACTTGAAAAACTGAGATAGGATTTTGTAGGGACCCCTCTTGTGGCCCTATAGGCTCAAATGGATTGTTCACAGGTGCCACAAATTTTGAGTTAGGGCTCGTCAAAGTTTGACAATTTTTAGCACTTAGGGTGCTCAAGGGACGACACCGGTAGGGTATGACTCTGAGCATTCGACCAAGTGGGGGGGAAATAGGAGCATGCATAGGGTAATAATGAATTGTATTGTATTATTCATTAAATTAATTATATTTTATTGTTCATTAAATGAATTGTATTGTTCATTAAATGAATTGTATTGTTCATTATACAAACAACACTTATGATGAAATGAAATGAATTGTATTGTTCATTAAATAACCATTATTAACCATGGTTAATTATTGGATTGAAGATTAAATATTTCCATGATAACAACATGCACAAATGAGCAACAATTTATATGATCAAATATCAACTTTTGTATATATGAAAATGTCAAATGATTACAAGTGTATGTCCATACACAAATATGACATAAATGCCAACTCAAACAAAATGCATGTCTATATACGTGAATGTATGTCCATATACAAAATATACATGCCAACTAGACATGTAAGCATCCGAAAAATATCTATAACATCCTAAGCTGCTAATGGATCATCAAAATCGATCCTCTTTGCCGCACTGCTCGTCTCTGAAGGATCTTACACAAGAAAAAAAAACCACGATTAAGATTAGTTATATTATATAACTCACATTCAAACATTTAACATAAAAATGAACTATAATTGAACTATTATTTTTTACCTCATCTCCATGTTTTCTCTTCGGCTTTGTAGGACTCTTGATGTATGTCTTCGGTAGAGGAGGTATATTTTCAATATTTTCATACACAACCTACATATGTTCACAAACATGATATTGATATAATTTAGCATATAATTGTCATTGATAATAACAAATTATATCTACTAAACACAAAATAAAATAAACACACATGTACTCGAGGCATCTTTTCTTCTTCTTCTTCATCTTCAAGTATAGTGGGTGTAGTCAACAAGGATGTGAAGCCAATAATTCTCTATACATATACACAACAAGTATATAAAACTATCAATCTATGTCTAGACGTGTATAATCATTATAAGTTATTTAAATTATTCATTCAATCATATTTGCATTCAATTACCTTTTCCTTGTCTCCATCTGCACTACCAGATCCTAAATCACACAGCCCCGCACTAGTGTTGCTTGTGCCCTACAAGAGTAAAATAAGATATACATGCAAGTTACTACATAATCTAATTAATATCAATATAAATGATGAGCATGTATGTACAATTAAATACAAATGACTAGGTGCAATAATATATGTACTATAAAGCTATCAAGGCCAAATGAAATGGCCATTAAAGTGAACTCCTCCTCAGTCATCAACTGTTAAATAGACCATGTAAATAAAAATTAGTACTTAATATTATATAGATTATAAATATTCATTTAAAATATAGAATGAACTGTGAAAATACAAATCTTACCACTACATCATCAATGTATGATGAAGGTGCCTCCTCGCCTCTAGCATGTGAGGACTCTCCAGGGTATCCTCCAGTCTGTGCCATAACATCTGGTGCATCGTGCATCTCATGCACCTCATAATCTGCACTGTGCGTAGGAGCATCAATAGGTTGTCCAACTAGACCCAAGCATACGTGCCCACACATGACACAACTATGGGGCACACAAATGTGTGGAGCCGAGGAGGATGTGTCAGCGCTACTAGATACACTGCTACCATCAAAAGTAGGCTGAGCTACTGACCCAGCCCGAGAAACCAAAAGGCTACTCAAAGAGTGAATAGCCGATATGGTCCGTGATGTTCCCTCACAAATGATATTTGGATGCTGCACTCGAGGTGGGGGATCAATAGGAGGAGGGGGGACATATGGGCCTTGGACTACTCTAACTACCCCAGGTCTATTTTGGGGCATACCTAAACCCACACCCTGGAAAGGTTGGATGTCAAAGTAGTTCACATTTTTTCCTAAAACAAACTCAGCATACAATTTTTTGATGAAGTAGAATGGGACATCAAGATTGTTGTTGGGTGGTTTGTCAAAAACCATCCACCGACGATCCCAAAAGTTTTTAGCAATACCATCATTTGTGCACCATTTAATAGAAAGTTTTATTTTTTGGGGGTCTACGGGTTGACCGGTGCAGGGATTCACAAACAATGTGATGATAGCGGCTTTGAATATTGTGAGATCCTTGATCTCCTTATAGGACAAGTCATCCACATATTTTTCCCTCACAAAATCTTGCCACAAAAGAGCAACATTGTGCTCCTCAGTGATGGTTTCTATACTCTTTGTGATTGACGTGAGGGTTCAAGTGAGGGATCCTACGATAGACATCTGGAATCCCCCTCAATTGGTTTAAATTTTGTGAAATTAAATCCTGAATTGAGGGGGGGTTTGGCAAAGGAGGGTTTTGTGCAGGAGGGCTTGGTTTTTAAGATTGTGGTTGATCAATGTTTTCACTGTTATCCCCTATTTTTAACCTAATTGAATGTAAACAATTTAATTTAGTTAACAATTTGTATTTGATTTAAAAAAACCTAGTTTTCATGAAAAAAACTAATATATTATTATTATATTACATTTTATAATCTAATAATAATATATTATATAATATGTAATTTATAATATATTATTATATTACATTATATATTATATAATTTATTTTTTAATTTTTTAAAATTACCTATAAAAATCTGATATCCGATATCCGATTTGCTTAGGTTTTTACCATGCCAAGATTTACTAACACCCAGACCAAGCAAAAAGTCAACATGGTTTTTTGCGTTTTTAGGCGAGTGGAGAAGGCTATTTTTTTCACATTGCCACTTTTTGGTCCCCCATGATCTTGAACTAACCCTTAAATGAATGTGCAACTCTTGATAAATTATTGAATAATACAATGATGAAAACTTATAAAAGGAAAAAGAAAAAGTAAAAAGAAACCCTAGAGAAACCCTAAGTGAGGATAAAATAGATCATGACATGTGTTCTTATACTATGACTTGAGACAAAAAAGCACATGACCTAAGTAAGTTTAAGATGCTACTATGAAAAGAGACATACTTAATTCTAGGAAAATACCCTTTTAGTCCAACACCCCCTTAAGTGCAACTTAGGAAGAAGCTAACACTTTTAAATGATGAATACATAAAACAAAAAGGACAAGTCTTGGAAACTAGGCTTGATGAGATATCCATTTAAAAATAAAAAAATATATCTCATAAATGGAGAAAAGGAAAAAGATTCATGGGAAAATCATACCCAAAAGAGAAATATAGGCGATGGAATAAGAAGCCTCCAAAACAATTCCCTAAAAATAATAGAAACATGAAAAGCACCATTGTTAAACATGAAGAAGCTATAACTAATTGTTGAAAGATGACTACTATAGTGTTTAAACTAAATAACCTCTAAAATCAAGATGATGATCAAGATAAAGAAGAAAAAAATATGCACGAGTGAACCCAATGAAACTATTTAAACAATGATGAAATGACAAACAAAGAAAATAATGTGACAATTAAAGATACAAATGGGACAACAATCTACACAAGTAATCCCAATGGTACTACTCAACCAATGTAATGTAAATTAGGTGCCAATAGTTTGAAGAAACTAATTAGTTGAGGATGCAAGTTTAGCTCCATAAAGAAAGAATGCAAGAGTGTTTAAATATGGTATGCGTTGAAATGTATAGATAACCAACATTGCATCCACCTAGTACATAGGAACAAAAATAGATACATAGATCACTCAAACTAAACCAAGGAAGCATTAACAACAATAATATGAAACTACCCCATAATGCTAACAAGGGAGAGGCATGCTATGTCCCCTAAAACTATGTGTCATAATATAGTGCATGAAGGAGAAGAAACATTAGAAAATTGTTCACAATATAGTACCTGCAACAACAAAAAAGGGTGTGAAAACAAGGACACACATGCATGAAGGTGGACAAGTTAATGATTGTAAATAACAAAGGGAACACAAAAAAAACCTTATGTCGCTTTCTAATATAATGAAAGTACAAAATTAGATAGAACGCGATTATGAAATCCTCTAAAAAGAATGCATAATAATGGCACTTTTATCTTAGTGCATTTGCAAATGAAAAATTACATTCATAAGATTCCCACAATGCCCAAAAAGGAAAAAATGTTGGAAATACATATAGAACAACTCAAAATTATTCATATCATGCAAGTACAACTTTTTCTATTGTGATTTTTTAAAGTAATTAACTAGAATGTGAAATATCAATAAACTAAATAAGAAATATTTAGGAAAAAATCACGAAATAGTGCATGGATAGCTTTGAAGAGATTTGAAATACCTTTCTAATGCTTGGTAAAAATTTATGCGCTTGAGAGCCATAAAAGCACATTTGCCTTTGACATGGAATAAATTGTACCAACAACAAAATTTGAGAAAATATCTACACCATTGGATTTTTTTCATGTAATGGAGAAAAATGGGATTGGGTAGTTTAGGACCAAATCCCACTTTCATCCAAACATTGGAATACAAAAGAGCCTAAGGAAGTGATTCATTTTGACTAAGTCTTATGGAAGAGAGCCAAGGAATACTTTTAGGGTTTCTATTCCTTTGCTAAGATGAAATAGAATGAGATAAATGCAAGGGAATGTAAAGCTATGCTAATAAGATGAATGAAAGCAACTAGAACAATAATAATAAAAAACTGATAACTAAACCAAACCTAGACAAGTACAGATCTAAGAATGGAATTTTGATGTGCACTTGATATCATTTCTAAGATTGAATTGGTAGGACTAGGACGTTGGGTGCTCTGGTTCTAGTGACTATACTATTCTGCAAACTAGGAATTTGCAAACTGAGGTGGTCTGAACTCCATCTGCAAAAATTTCAACTTGATTGAGGGGGGCAAGAAACTGGGCGCTCGGGTTCTTGAGATCTAGGTCCAATTTTTGATAATGGGTCTATACCTATTCGTTGAGATCTCTTGGAAATTGTCTGTTCCAACAAAAACTTGTAACTGCAACTGCAAGCTAGAAAATGATGTGTTTGTGGCTATATATGGTTTTTCCTTAGTCAAATCCCTTGTTTTGGTGATTTCCACCTCCACAAATAGCCAATAATATATTGAAAAGTGTTTGTTCCTTAGAATCTTATGTGTTTGTAAGATTCCTATGAGCTAAAGTACAAACTAGAGTTCTACCATATGTTTGGAGTAAAAGCCATAAAATGAATGTAATGCTTTGAATCACAAATGAAATGTAGATCTAAAGAAAATAATGTACATCTAAAAATGAATGATATGTAGATCTGAAAACTCACATAAAGATATGAAAATAACATGAAACCATACCAAACACTAAGGGAGAGGTACACACCAATCAATGGTTGATGATCTTCTTATTATTCTTCAATATCTCCTAAACTTCCTGTTACCAAATTTTTGCACATGCTAAATTTGGTGGCCTAATGAGGCCTTACTTTCATTCATATTGAAAAGTGTCAAGAAAATCAGCAAATATTAGGTCAAATCATCAGCAAGAGATCAGATATGCACTATTTTTTTTTTTAACTTGTTTGCTTCATGTGCAGATATAGGAAAAGTAAAATATAGCATGTGGAGTAAAATGTGGCTCCCACGAGGGTTGAGCCCAACATGTTGATGGAGATGGGTGTTACAAAGATAAATAGATCACAGAGATATTCATGCTCCATTGCACTTTCAATAATGGCGTGACTTATCAAACCTTCAGGTAAATGCATTATTGCCAAATGTAAAACCAACACAACTCTTGCCAAATCCCCCGTGTGGCTGATGGAAGGTAAAAGAAACTTCAAAACAAATGCAATCGGCCTGTGTAAGACATTTTTTACCTAGGCGCCAAGTTGGGTTTACAAAAGAAATGAACTTTCAAGGGAAAGCATTTATCCCACATTGGTAGCGCAGAGGGAGTTTATCGCATTTAAATATAAGAACACATATAACTATAGTGTCAAAGCTTAAAGGCTTTTGGCAAGAAGTGGCTCGTGGCCCAGTGGACCCCGCATGCATGTACATCTCAAGACATCCAGATTTTATGGCAGGCTGGCGAGAAGAAATTAAAGGTTGAGCAAGTTAGGCAGATCCAATGGTGATCAAGAAAGATCTGACGGTGGTCGCTATACCACGATAGAAAGATCCCTGCCGAATACTCCCCACGACTTGGCGACAAAGCACGTGCTAAAAATAGGTGGTTAAAGGGCATGCAGATAGAGAAAGATTGGATGGTGGAGTGAAATTTTGGGGCTATCCATGACTGTCACTGTACAACGGTTGTGAAGTTCCCAGAATTAATACCCTAGCGATTGGCGAGGTGGCAGACAGGTGGTGCCCAGATGGTGGCCAGCTAGATGTGTAGACAAACCAGAGAGTGACTAATCGAACATACCTTAGCATCGACGGATCTCTAAAAGGATTCACTGAAAGCATCAGTTCCATCGACATATGGTACATAGAAGAAATCAGAACCGGTCCCACCGACAAAATAAAAGGTATCGATGAGACATGTGAGCATTTCACTGAGGGAGGAAGTTTGGCTGAAAGAATAATATCGAATGAACCAAGGTGGGCCCAAGTCCAATGGAAGGTCAAAGTGGCAAGACATGTGGATCTCATGAGTGTACCAGTGGCTGACACGTGGTGACACTGTGGCATAAGAGAGAGCCGCTCAGAGAGGCTAAATGTCGAGCTTATCAAGGAAGATCAACAATGATCAAGAAAGATCCAATGACTGTCACTATATCGTGATGGGAAGATGATTGCTGAATACTCACCATGACTTGGTGACAAATAACATGTGGGAAAGGTGAGTGGCTCAGGTATTAAGGGTTGAGCAAGTTTGAGCCGATCCAATGGTCGTTGCTGTTCCGCAATGAAAAGATGATCGCTCGTTAGTCATCAAGGATCAATGAGTGATGACATGGCAATTAAGGTGGCGTCCAAAGGTGGTGTCCAATTGGATCCAAAGGTGAATAGGAAGTGAAATGTGGTGGGTCCACCAGAAGAGATAGTAGCCCAGGAGAATTAACAGGTGGGCATGTCAAGGAAGATCTAGCGACTGTCCCTATACCGCAATGAAAAGATGCCTGAATGTTAATCCTCCTAACATAGTGACAAGCTGTCAACAGTCTCGATAGTTGAATGTTAATCTGTCATGTGCTGATAGTTGATGCAGGTGATTAAGTCAAATGGTCAAGTAACTAGTAGCGTCTAGGTGGACTCAACACGAAATGAGAAGTCATCAGGTAGTTTGGGGTTCGATTTAAGCTTGAGAGCAAGTTTGCATGAGTTTTTCTCATGATTTTGAGCCTATTTTGGTGGCTTTTATTTCTACTCAAGGATTAGTTTTCAGAAAAAGATATTTTCAATGGGAGTTCATCTTGAGTCATTCTGAAGTCATCTTTCCTCTTTTTTTTTGGGAAGGTTTTTGTATAAAGTGAAGAAGTTTTATCTTTCTTCAATAGTTCTTGATCATTCTCTTGCTGGTTTTAGTAGAGAATACATTCTTGTAGCTCATGTGCAGTTTTATGACATAATACTGAATAAAATTATCAGCTTATGCCTTATATCTTTGGAGTTCATTTTCTTATTCATGATTGAGAGTTAGTTTATTGTGTTATTATCTAGATAACCTTTAAATTTTCTATCTCATTTGTAAGTCACAGGTTGTGCATTGTGATAAATTGGTTCATTTGGTTGATTGTGAAAGTTTTCTTTCCTTTCAATTTTTTGAAGTTTAAATCCTTTGCATGAAATATTTATGTGCTATGAACCAGAAGTCTATTTGTGCAGATTGGTGTTTTTAGGAGTGTATTTCTATCATTTTGAGATATCTTATTGATGCTTCACCTTGGTTTAGCATTTGCAAAGTCTTTCTAGTTTCATTTTTTAGTTCCTATCCTTTTTCTTGGTAAAGATTTAGAGTTATTCATAGGGAACCAACCCTTCATCTAGAGGTTAATTCTCACTATAGGCAACCCACAGTCCTGAGAATTATACCATGTGTCACCAAGTTGCTTGAGCTTTCAGCTTGTGCATTACGGGTGCAATTTGAGTGACAACACTTCCATAAATGATGAAAAAGGTTGGTTAAGACTTGATGAATGATGAATTTTCTGATTGTAGATTCCAAATAAACCTGTAATTTCACTTCACAAAGGATCTCCTTCGATTGCTAGAGTTGGATCCTCAAATGAGGGAAAGAAAAGGTTATATATATATGAAAAACTAACTTTAATTTTGATCATAGGACAACTTAAAATTGATGAAAATTGACATAAAGAGGGATTTAAACATTATAATACTACCAAATTAAGCTCCCAAAATTTGGGGAGAAAAAGTTAGGACCAGAATGGTACCATTTTGGTCCGAATAATGTTTTTTTCCAAATTTCTAGGGATGCAAGATATAATTCAATTATAAAGTCAAATATAACATGGTAGGTCAATTCAAGGTGTTTAGATATGCAAAAATGTGCTTTGAAGATTGAAATTAGGATATTATTAAAATTAATTGATTAAAATAAAATAAAAGGTGGGGTGCCTAGGGTTAAGGGCCCAATTTTATAATATGTGAATTGATGAGAGATGACTTTAGATTTAATTAAATTAATAATTAAATGCTTAGAGAAACCTTGAAAATGCAAAATGTAATGGAACACACTAAGGTGAGTGCTAACCTGAGCATGGAAATGGAAAACTCTAATTAAGGGTGTACAATTTACAATGCAACATTTCATAACCAAAATTTTGATGGTATCTTGTTTTCCAAATTTTGATTATATATTCTCAAGCTACGTGAAGAA
This sequence comes from Cryptomeria japonica, assembly GCF_030272615.1. NCBI lineage: Eukaryota > Viridiplantae > Streptophyta > Pinopsida > Cupressales > Cupressaceae > Cryptomeria > Cryptomeria japonica. Next base: position 151,329,633 of record NC_081412.1, read on the forward strand.
AATAAAAATAGCTCCTTTAGGAAAAAGTTAGGGTTTGGGGATAGGTGTGGTGGGCCAACCATATCAATAACACTAGCAAACACTGGTAGCTAAAATATGCACCACTTGACAAAATATTCTAGCATTATTAAAAAATACATAAGTTGTCACTTAAAATACTTCTTGATGTCAGAAAACTACTAGTATTGGTAGAAATTGCTAAAAATGGCAAAAAAAGAGTTTAAATAGTAAAAAACTACCCATATCTAGGAAACTATACATGTATTCTAGAAAATTGGTCACTAAAAACTAATGAAAAAATGGAATAGCAAGAAGCTTGTTTATTTAACTTGTGATAAACTATTTATGGGAAGTAAAACCTACTGTCAATGGTTTGGGAGTTCACCATTAGGAAAGATAAGTGGCTAGGCTTGGAGGTAGTAGAAGTTGGGAAATATAAGGTCACCATGAGATAAGGTAAAAATGACCCCAAAAATTGTTTCTTATTTGTAAATAGCTTCAATGGGGGTTAATTGTTCAATTTTTTTATCGTTTGATTAAAAACATTACTATCATTGAGATCTCTTAAACACACCAAGTTAGTAAATGAACCCCCAATAAAAGATTCCATTGAGAAAAAATGCACTAGAAAAATGTAACCCTATCACTACTTTAAAGATTGTAGAAAAAAATATAGTGCCTAGAAAACAAAAACATGTGGAGGAGTTCAAAAAAGTTAATGAAAGCTTCAATGATCAATAGAAATAATTAAACCCACTTGAAAACTATATAATTTCACACATGTTGTTTAGATGATGATGTAGGAAGGTAAAATAGTTTTATGACATGTATGTGTAAAGTGGAAAATTGGAGGCTTAGCCAATTCTCCATGAGGAAAGAGGGAATTAACTATGCTCAATTTTTACTTTGGGGGCCTTTACATTCAAAAGAGGGGATGAATATACTAGATCCAATCCCAAATGATACAAGAATTGAAAAGTAAGTATATTGGAATGTAATTAACCCTCTTTTTAAGTTGATTAATTAAATTAGGAGTAAACGCTATAAATGAAGACAAAGTATGCAAAAACAGTGAGCTACAGGTTTGGGATTTAGTCATGCACTTTGATCTGAGAAGTTTGAGATGATTCAAAGATGCTCTGTGAAATCAAGAAAAAGTTGCAGGGACTGTGTGTCCGGACAGGGGTGCCCTCCTATCGATCCTTCGAACTTTCCACGCGTCAAAAAGGGTTTTTCTGTCTCTACGAATAAAGCTTAATTCTAGAAGTACAACTGTGCACCTGCTTCCTACACATAGAAAGAAGAAGAAAGGGGTTGGGACTAGGGGTTTTCCTAAGTCAAACCCCGGTTTGGAATCAACCTTGAATGAAATACTGCAAATGCATGAAATAAATGATGGAAAGATATACCTTTAGATCTACAATAGATGATGATGATGCTTTTTCTCCTTAGATGTAATCACATATGTTGTATGAAATTGCATGAACATGACAAAAACCTAACACACACATGCTTGCAAATGAATGATGTAAAGATTCTCTAATGGATAGGCGAAGAATATGCAGCCTTGAGGAATGCTAGATGATTAATGCTTGATGTAGTCTCCTTGCTTTATGATCACTATCGTGATTTCTCCTTATGATCGTGTGTTATTTTATTACTATCAATGGGAGAGGAAGACCTCCTTATATATTTGTCTATTGTCAAATATTGTTTAATTTTTTGATAGAGGCCGACATAGGGGATTCATTTCTTGCTCACAATTGAAATAGGGCCAAGGGGGAAGGGCCTCAAGATAGGTCCTACCTAGGGAGGACTAGGGCATGGTGCCCTAGTCCTACCCTAGTTTGGGCTAGGATCAAAGGGCTATGCAAGTTGTAAGATGCAAAACTGAAGTTTGGTTGCATAAAAGAGGCATAAATAGGTCCCAATCAAGCATGGGGATGAGACCGATAAGGTGAGGGCCCAAAATGCGGTCAAAATTGCAAGGGGTACAATTTTAGGACACTAAATTTAGCCCCCACTTTAGCGGGAGTATGAGCTTATGAAAATACTCATGGTAAAGTAGAAGAAAGGGGAAAGAAGATGAGGAATATGAAGCAAAATCATAAAGAGTATAGGACATCACTGATTTTGAGGAACTAAACCCCCAATCTTAGGATCTCAAATCACTCAAACATATGCAAGGGCACAAAAAATAAGACAAAATTAAAAAGACAAAAAGACAAACAAAGGAAAATATGCAAAGACACACAAGACACAAAAGATAAAGACCAAAAACAAGACCTCAAGTCAACTAGCTGAAGGGACCTTGATATAAAAAATGTCTCAACAACTAATATCATTCTTGAAAATGCCATCTCATGAACACAAATGATCACATAAAAGAGAAAATAAAGCATCATTGATGAACTATCAATAACAAAACTATGAGTTCATGAGTGGAAGAAGAGAGAGCATGAATACATGCTACATGTGTTTATCCAAGTGATCCATGAGAAGAATGATGAGAGAGAGGGCATGGACTACTCGCCCTTAGATATTTTCATCTAGGTGATCTATGGTGAGAAAAGAACATGGAATACTCGCGCCTAGATGTTTTTATCTAGGTGATCCATGTGGGTAGGAGAGTAAGAATAGTCTAGTTGTTTTTATCTAGTTCAACCCATCCTCACGCATGTGTGCAAGTGATGTCTAGTTTCAAGTGTATAGAACCTCATTTAAGAGTCTTTGCTCTAGCTTTTAGTGTGCTTCAACTTATTTAAGACATGTAATGCAAATGCAAATGCCAAGGGGTGATTGTGTGTCTACAAATGTGTAAAATCCAAGTGGTGAAGATACATGTCTAGTTTCAAGGCCATCCCATTAAGACTTTGTTGTTTTCGGTGATGTGTTAACCCCGTCTAAGGCATATATCAAATGTTGCATCTAGTTTCAAGTGTGAATCATCTCTCTCCAAGAGGTTTTACTCTGGTTCCAAGAATGAACACCTTGTTTAAGACATGCAAAAATGATATGCAAGAGCATAGTACAATATGGTACATGGGGAACGATATGGGTGCCCCCCCTTAAGATATCACCATAGTTCCATGTTGATGTCTTAAGGAAGATAGAGACAAGGATACCTTACCCTCAACACCAAGGAGATATCCTTTAGGCAATAATGTCATAAATCCAAGCTAGAGAGGGAATACTCTCCAAGCAAGGATAAGATAGTTGAAAAAGAGATATCTTGCAACAAGTGTGAAGGGGATCCTTGGAGGACAAGAGATCTTTTCTCAAAACATAGCTACCTCCAAGAGGAGGTATCTTTAACCAACATAACATCTCCTACCAAGATAAAGGAAGGAGAACAAGAATTCATACCTTCCTCCTATTGCTAGGTGAAAGGGACTCTTGATGAAGGATAACACACTTTTGACCCAATGTGAGGGGTAAGTTTATGATAGATATACATTTCCAAGCAAAGAAGAGGTTGTAGCCAAGGACTTACACCTCTTGTATAAGAGATAATCCTTGAGCAGACAATAACTTCACACAAGGAATGACACCCAATCATTAACAAACACCACTCCACAAAGGAAATGTATATCCTTAGAGAGGAAAGAGAGAGAGAAGGAGAAAGCAATCATTGCCCCCCAAGTGTAAGGAAAATGAAAATAATTACACAATCTTCGAAGGAGAGATTAAGCATAAGGAAATGCACAATAAACTCACATGAATGGATATCCAATGCAATAAAAGATATTAGTTTATGCAAAATGAATCTCAAAAGAATTGGTAATATTTAAATAGAGAGAGAGAAAAAGATCACATATTCTCCTAAGGAGGGATTATTCATAAGAGACATACCATTGAAAGAGAGGATATCAATACATGAAAAATGCAACCCCTAAAGGGAATAGTGATACATTAGATAGAAAGAGAGAGTGTGTGAAAAAGCTACCCTTGCCACCAAGAAAGAGGACAAAGAGGAAAATTACACATCTTCTCAAGAGAGATTATTCATATGAGACGAACCATGTTAAACAAAGAATAAGCCCTAACCAAGGAGAAAACTCTATTAAAGAAAAGGACATCAAGTGATGAATAACACAACACCAAAAAGGGGTAATTTTCAATGAGAAAGGAAAGGGAAGAAGAAGGTTCACAAAAATCTTCTAAGGAGATATTTTTCATAATAGATGCACCATTCCAAGCAAGAAAGGACATCAAGTTATGAATAATGCAATTACAAAGAAAAATAGTGAAACCTTTAGGAAGAGAGAAAGAGGGGAAATCATGTTGCTACCCCAAGATATTTGTAATTGAAGAAGAACCACCTCTAATGACAAAGAGCCCCCAATTAATTTTACTACTTGTGTCATAGGGTGAGGAGAACCATGAAGGTGAAAGGAGTGTTAAGACACCACCTTTTCACCTAGAAATAGAGTAAGATCTGTTGAAAGACATATACGAGCATGATCATATTGTTCTTGAACAAATTACTTAAATGATTTACACTTTCCAAGAGAATGAGAACCACCATGATGAAAAAGACATATATCCATTTCCTTCTTTATGTTTATTGCTAAAATTCACAAAAAGAAAGACAACATTCTTATCATACTTCAATTTCCAAAAGATTCTAGTTGCTATTTTTTCTTGATCATTAATAGATGTAGGTTCATTCTTTGGAGATTGGGGACAATAGTTGTTATTAGAAGAAGAAGGATTGTCATCCATGATTCTAACTTTACCACTATCGGTAAGTTATTTTTATTGAATTTTGAAAATCAGGACAATCATTAGTGTGGTGATCATGAGTTTGATGAAATGAACAAAAAGGAGTTTTTGAAGAAGATGCTCTTTTTCAAGCACTAATGGCTTGTTGTCTTCCAAGATGATTTTTGAAGTCTTGAATCATAAGGAGTTAATCCATAGGAGATTTATTATCATTTCCTAGGCCTTATGTGGTGATTTGTGTAGGAGGGTTTATAGGGACTCAAATTCCTTATTCAAATTTTCCAAGTCCTTGTCCTCTAAAACCTTGTTTTGATATTATATTAAAGCCACTCTTATAGAAATCCTTTAATTGAGAAGGTGAGGGAACATTATAATAAATTTATTTGAAGTTTTTAGTGTAAGGATGTTAAGAAGGAATGAAAGGATTAGTAGATGAAGAAGGAATATCTTGTAGAGGAGGATTTTCCTTTCTTTCATCATGCATATCCTGTTTGGTAGATTGGGAAGGAAGATCCTTATCATCTAAGGCCTCACCTTTGCTTAATGTTATATGGGGAGAGGGATCATGAATGAAATGCATGACATAATATTCTCTACAAATATTTTGATGTTTAAGATAGGCTTTAGGAGAATAAGGAGGAGCTAGAGAAATGGAAACACCAATATTTTGACCTTGCCCCCCTTGCATGAGGGGATGCGTATGAGAAGAAGATGGGGTCATGTTTCTCTTAAATGATTTCTCTCCATTAGAGAGATCATTTATAGGAGTATTAGCTCTAGATACCCTAGGGGAGGTAAAAGTATTAGGTTTCTCATTGTCATCTCTAGGATTATGATCTACAAAAGCTTTTAGGTGATCGACATATGAAATGCCTTTGCTCAAATACATTGCCATAACACAACATATATGAAAAATGAAATCTTTGAGATCTAATATATGAAAAGGAATCAACTTGGAAATTTGAAAAATGCAATATGTCCAAGTGCTATGAATGAATAGAAGTAACATAAAGTGAAAGAAACCATTATCCAACACATGATTATAATAAATTTATGTAAAAAGTAATGTAATCATATGTGAAATAGCAAATAAATCAAATCCATTAATTTCCATGATGAAAATTGAAATTTAAGTCCAAGCAAATTATTTGAAATAAATTAGGATTTTATGAATAAAACCACTTGTTTTATTGAAATTGATGAAAAATGAGAATTTGAGATTTGGAAATTGGAAAATGCACAAGATTAATTTGAATTTAGAAATTAGGGTTTGTTTAATTAACCACTTAATTTTAAAATTTAAATTTGAAATTGAATTTTAGTCCAAAGTTGTGATTTTGAATTTAAATATTAAATTAGCACCCAAACTGGAAGAGGAAAATTCAAAATTTAAACAACCCTCAATCTCAATTTTAAAAATTTAAAAATTAGGGTTTTTGAGATTAACCACTTAATTTTTAAAGATTAATGTGAAATTTGACTTGTAGATGAAAATTTGAATTTGCAAATTGAATGAATGCTAAGATCTAAAACAATTAATCCAAATTATGCAAATCACAAGTTCAATTTTGAAGGTAAAAATTAGGGTTTTTAATGAAATCAACCTCTAAATTTTTAAAATTTGTAAATAAATCAAACTTGTAAATGAAACTTGAATTTTAAATTGCATACAGTTAGATCTAAAAATAAAAAATTTGAATTAATGGTGTAAGGAGTCGAGTTCACCAAAATGTAAAGTGGAAAATTGGAGGCTTAGCCAATTCTCCACAAGGAAAGAGTGGGAATTAAGTAAGCTCAATTTTCACTTTGGGGGACTTTACATTCAAAAGAGGGGTATGAATCTACTAGATCCAATCCCAAAGGATGCAAGGATGGAATACTAAGTAGATTGGAATGTAATTAACCCTCTTTTGTAAGTTGATTAATCGAATTGGGAGTAAATGCTAGAAATGAAGACAAAGTATGCAAAAACAGTGATTTATAGGTTAGAGATTTAGTCGTGCACTTGGATCTGAGAAGTTTGAGCTAATTCAGAGCTGCTCTACGAAATAAGGAAAAAGTTGTAGGGATCATGTGTCCAGATAGGGTCGCCCTCCTATCGGTCCTTCAAACTTTTCACTTGTCGAAAAGGGTTTTTCTATCTCTACGAATAAAGCTTAATTATAGAAGTAGAGTTGCACACCTGCTTCCTGCACACAGAAAGAAGAAGAAATGGGTTGGGAATAGGGGTTTGCCTAAGTCAAAACTCAGTTTGGAATCAACCTTAAATGAAATACTGCAAATGCTTGAAATATATGATGGAAAGATATACCTTTAGATTCGCAATAGATGATGATGATGTAAGCATCAACCAAGAAGGAAGACTAAGAGGGGGGGATGAATCAGTCTTCACCGGATTTTGCAAATTTAAATATAAAAATAGATTCGATAAACTGGAATAATAAGATAGATAAGAAAATTGAAATCACAACACACAACACCAATATTTTGAGGTGGAAAACTCAGTTATAAGGGAAAGACCACGATGGGAACCTACCCACAATAATATGATACTCTGCAGTAGTATGTGAAAATATTACAATGGGGAATGAACAAGCATTCACACACACTACCTAGAGCTCACGAGTCACTGCTCAAATATAATGGCCTGAAAGGTTACAACCCTCAGGGAAGTCTCAGTGACTTACAACAAGATTCAGACTACAATCTAGAAAAAATGAACTGAAAGAATAGCATCTCCAAATGCCTGATTACAGTTCTAGTTAAGCACAATTGTCTGTTGTACAACATCAATCTCTCCCCAACACTTCACCAAAGGATAAATCTCTTTTTTGTACATAAACCACTTTCTGATAATGTAGACATGCCATTGACACCTAAATTACATGAATATATCACCTATATATACAAATCATCAACCTTGATAACAAGGTTGACTAAACCCTCAACCCTCAATTATAGAATTACATCACACAATACAAAGATAAACCATTAGACTAATATAATGATTTACATAGCATAACATGGACCTAAATCAAATTCCCAAATGCACAACTCCATCAGAAATCACGCCAAGATCAACGGCAACACGCTACACCACTAGGAAAACCGTATAACACAAAAAATCATCATCGGTTGATAGAAACTATAAAAAAATCACACAATGATCATTGTGGATCATCAAAGAAAATAGGACATGACTAGGAAACACTAGCAAGCACATTAGAAACATCAAAAATAGTTGTGCCAACACCACTTATCAAATCTTCATCTGTCAACATCTAAAAGCTCAAGAACATAACCAATCGGCAACTGTCACAAAGAAAGATAACTTGCAGAGAAAAAAATAATGATCCATATGAAATGAAGATACACAAGACCATCAAAAACAATATCCCAAAATCACAACACAAGATCTAATCACACTCGAATATACTGAAGGAAATACTGAACTCTACAAAATAATGATAAACAAAACAACACTACAAAACCGGATCATATGATCTTCCCATTCTACACACACTAGAGTAATGCATAGGAATATGTTGACATCAATGACAAAAAAATATCCTAGCAGCAACAATTACCAACAATATCCAAAAATCTCCCCCTTTGACATTGATGGCAACATATGGATGTGAAAAACAATCAATGCAAAGAAAAAAGATATCTCCAACAAACTCCCCCTAAGATCAGGACATATAAAGCAATTTTTCACATGATCTCTCTCCCCCTTTGATAGAAATGCCAAAGATCTCAGAACATATAAGAAAAATCACTCTCCCCCAAAATAGAAACTTGAATCTTAGAAATCTCTCCCCCTTAAACACAAACTATTCCACCATAGGAGAAACACCAACTTACCAATCCGGATAAAAGGATAATATTGTTAAGTCCACCAGATTGATGCAACTCAATGCATCTAGTTCTCATCAGGAGGGGTGGATACCCCTAAATTTTCTCTCAAATAGACAAATGTATCTGTAGGCAAAGGCTTAGTGAAAATATCAACTATTTGTTCCTTTGTAGATACATACTCCAGCTTCACCTTCTCTTCGCTAACTTGCTCTCTCACGTAATGATATTTGATTGACACATGCTTAGTCTTTGAATGTTGCATTGTATTCTTTGACATGTTAATAGCACTAGAATTATCATAGTATATAACAGTAGGCTCGTCATTAAAAACTCTGATATCCTTGAATATTTACCTCATCCAAACTACATGAGTGCAATTACTAGCAGCAACAATGTACTCAGCTTCAATAGTAGACAAGGACACTGAATTTTGTTTCTTACTAGCCCATGAAACCAATTTCTTTCCCAAAAAGAATGCTCCACTGGTAGTGCTCTTCCAGTCATCAAGATCACAAACCCAATCAACATCAATGTAAGCACATAGCATGAAATCATCATTCCTTGGATACCACAAACCATAATCCATAATTTCCTTCAAGTATCTGAATATCCTCTTTATAGTAGTGACATGAATCTCTTTTGGATAATCTTGATATCTAGAAGCCATGTACACAACATGCATAATATCTGGCCTAGTCTGAGTAAGATATATCAGTCCACCAACTATAGATCTGTAAAAAATTTGATTAGCTTTCAGAGATTCATCATTCTTAGACAATTTACAACCAATCACCATAGGATTTCCAACTAGTTTGTAGTCATCCAACCCAAACTTCTGTAGAAATTCCTTCACATACTTAGGTTGAGATATGAATATACCTTTTTCAGTCTGTGAAATCTGCAAACCTAAGAAAAATTTCATCTCACCTATCATAGATATCTTGAATTCTTTTTGCATATCACCAGAAGACTTCATACTCAAATATTCATCACCTCCAAAGATAATATCATCAACAAAGACTTCAACAATCAAGATGTTATCATTTTCTATCTTAAAGTATAAATTATTGTTAGCAACACCTTTAGTAAATCCAAATTTCAACAAATATTTATCTAATCTAGCATACCAGGCTCTAGGGGATTTCTTTAATCCATAAAGATCTTTGTTCAACTTACATACCATGTCCCCATCATCTGATAATGAAAATCCATGAGGTTGCTCAACATAGACTTCTTCCTCTACTCACCATTCAAAAAGCCAGTTTTGACATCCATCTGATATACCTTGAAATCTTTGTAAGTAGCATATGCAAGCGATAGTCTAAGAACTTCAATATTTACAATCTTCAGAAACATATTTAGGTTCAACTTTAGAAATCAAACATACTTCTTCAGCAGATAAGCTTCTTCTAGTCATCACACCTTTGTTTTTATCACCAATAAGCTGATTTTTAAAAAGATTGAGTCTTACATACCTCAAAGTCTTCTGATTGTTTTGATTATCAGGCTCCTGCACCTCTTCACCACCACTAGCAACATCCGGGTTAACTATCTCTATTGGATCATTTTTCTTAGGTTCTTCAGTCTGCACAGGGGCTAAAATAGTATGTTGTCCATCATCATAACCACATGCTCTTATCTCTTTTCCAAGGTTCTCATCCACCTTCACATTTGCACTTTCTACTATCTTTCTCAGTCTCTTATTATAGCACCGATAGGATTTTCTCTTTGTTGAATATCCCAAGAAAATTCCTTCATCACTTCTAGCATCAAACTTTCCTATATCCTCATCTCTCTTGATATAACATTTGCTAGCAAATACTCTAAAATATCTCACAGTAGGAACATGACCAAACCATAGCTCATAACGAGTCTTACTGATATCACCTTTGATATGAAATTTGTTGAATGTGTAATAACAATACTAATAGCTTCTCTCCAATAGATCTTCAGAACATTCCCTTCAATCAACATAGTCCTTGCAATATCCAAGACAGTTCTGTTATTCCTTTCAACAACTCCATTCTGTCAAGGCATTGTAGGAGCATATAATTGTCTTCTAATCCCATGTTTCTCATAGAATGAATTGAACTCACAAGAACAGAATTATCCACCTCTATTAGATCTCAGACATTTCATCTTCAATCCAGACTCAGACTCAACCTTTGCTTTGAATATCTTGAATTTGTCCAATGCTTCTAATTTCTCCTTCAAAAAGACAACCCACATCATCCTAGAATAATCATCAATTAGCAGCATAAAATATCTATCACCCTATACACTTCTAACATTTGTAGGTCCACATAGGTCAGTATGCACAAGGTCTAGCAATCCATCAAATGTATACTGTTTACTCTTGAAAGAAATCCTTGTTTGCTTACCCAACTGACATTTCTTACATACCAGATTAGAAGGCTTAACAATCTTAGGTAGATCTCTAACAGCAGGTGTATAATTGATCTTGATCATTGAATCAAAGTTAACATGACACATTCTTCTATGCCACAACCAACTCTCATCAATTCGAGCAATCAAACAACTTTTCTCACCAGCATTCAAGTGAAAAATGTTACCTTCAGTCTTAATTCCAGATGCAATCTCTATACCAAAGGCAATTAGGATCTTGCATTTTCCATCCTTGAATTGTAGATCATAACCTTTATCAACCATCTGTCCAACACTCAAAATATTATGCTTCAAACCTTCAACATACAAGACATCATTAGTATTATGCTTACCAACAAAAGAAATAGAACCTCCCCCATGGATCACACAGGCTTTGTCATCTCCAAATATAACTATTCTACCATCATACCTTTCCATACTCACAAATTTTCTTGTATCATCGGTCATATAATGTGAACAACCGTTGTCAATTACCTATTCATCCTTCTCTTCAACTTTAGCAACTAAATATTTTTCTTCAATAGTGCAACTCATGGAATCAATAGGTACAGGTCTATCTTCTTTAATGGAAATAAACACAACTTCATCTCCTTCTGATTCTTCATCTGTAACACCCTCATTAGCAACATAATAATATTTCTTTTGATTCCTAAACTTTCAGTTAGGCTTGTAAGGCTTATCATACTTCTCATGCTTTTCATATCTATCATTCCTATCATGCTTATCAAACTTATCATGCATGTCATACTTAGCCATACCCTCTGGGCATCTAGAAACAAAATGTCCTAGTCCTATCTTATTACAAAAGAAACATTTCAAAGGCAACTTTCCACCATACTTACCGAATCCTTTAGGCAATCTCCAAGAAATCAATTCTTCAAGCTCATCCAACTCTTTTTCTTTCTCTTCCATCTCTGTTCTCTCTCTTTCATATTTGGATATTCTATACTCATTAGGGTCATACTTCTTCTTACCAGATATAGATGCTGATGTTCTAAATGTTGTATCAGACTTTCCATGTGATTCTCCATATTCACTTAGCTCAAATGCAACAATATTTCCAACCAACATATCTCTTGTCACTATAGTCACACTCTGGATCTCATCAAAAGAAGCAACCTTATGTTTGTAAGAAGGAGGAAAAGATCTCTGCACCTCATAAATAATTTCATCTTCCTTAATGGTTCCACCAGCACATCTGATACCTAGGACTAGATCACTCACCTTAGCCATGAAAGAGTGTATGTTCTCATCATCTCCCATCTTCAATGTCTCATATTTTCCTTTCAAACTCTGTATCTTAGAAAATTTTATTTGTTTATCACCTTCATACAAAATCTCAAGCTTCTCCCAGATCTCATGTGAAAGCTAAAGTCCCATTACATTTGTCATCTCAAAATCAGCCAAGGCACTAAGCAATGCTTCCTTCACTCTAATATTATGTTCAATTTCCTTGATCTCATTAGGAGTAGTCGGTCCATTCAGAGGAGCAAGATAGGAATTCTTTGTAATCTTCCAGTAATCCTCTCCAAGACATTTCAAGTGCACTTCCATATGGTTCTTCCATATCTCATAGTTACTTCCATCAATACTCAAAATGTCTTTCTTAAAGATAACACCTCGAGCTTCCATCTCCGATCTCCTCAAGCAGTCAAGCTTCTACCGAAGGTTCTAGCTCTGATACCAATTGTTAGCAATAACCAAGAAGGAAGATTGAGAGGGGGAGGGATGAATCAGTCTTCACGAGATTCTGCAAATTTAACTATAAAAATAGATCTGATAAACTGCAATAATAAGACAAATAAGGAAATTGAAAGCATAACACACAAAACCAAGATTTTGATGTGGAAAACCCGGTTAAGGGAAAAACCACAGTGGGAACCTACCCATAGTAAGATGATACTCTACAATAGTATGTGAAAATATTACAATGGGGAATGCATAGGCCTTCAGGCACACTACTTAGAGCTCACTGCTCAAATATAATGGTCTGAAAGGCTACAACCCTCAATGAAGTCTCATTGACTTACAACAAGATTTGGACTACAATCTAGAAGAAATGAATTGAAAGAATAGCATCTCCAAATGCCTGATTACAATTTTGGTTAAGCACAATTGTCTGCTCGACAACACCAATCTCTCCCCAACACTTCACCGAAGGATAAATCTCTTGTTTGTACATAAACCACTTTCTGATAATGTAAACATGCCATCGACACCTAAATTACATGAATATATCACCTATATATACAAATCATCAACCTTGATAACAAGGTTGGCTAAACCCTCAACCCTTAATTACAAAATTACATCACATGATACAAATATCGACCACTGGACCAATATAATGATTTACATAGCATAACATGGACCTAAATCAAATTCCCAAATGCACAACTCCATCAAAAATCACACCAAGATCAACCACAACATGCTACACCACTAGGAAAATCGCATAACACAAAAATAATCATCAATTGATAGAAACCATAAAAAAATTACACAATGATCAATGTGGATCATCAAAGCAAATAGGAAACATCTAGGAAAAACCAACAAGCATGTTAGAGACATCAGAAATAGCTACACCAACACCCCTTATCAAATCTTCATGATATCAGTTTATTTTCCAACTAATGATTCCCCCCCCCCTCTCAATAGTTGACCGGATCTTTATAGTTTCATCATATTATCAATTGGTATCAGAGCATTTCAGGTTCTCTTGAGGATAAGCCTAATAGCTTGAGGAAAATATCCAGGAGAAAATGATGAAGAGAGAGGGTCCAAAGTTTAATAAAGATAACTACAGAACCTAGAGTGATAGGATGAAGATTTACATCAAGAGCTTGGGAAGTCCGTATTGGGATCATGTTGTTATGAAGTATAATTTGCCTAGTGGATTACCTGGTTAGAGAATTTCAACAACAAGCCTATTAGAACTTACCCTGTGAGGGGATTTCAAACTACTGTAATGGTTAGAGAAGAACATGTTCTTTGATCGATTTGGAAATAGCACTTGTTTAATTAGATCCTTTACTACACGTATCTGCCTTCACATCATTCTGCAGACACAACTCCTGGTTCGGAAACACTCACTTTCACACTTTATCAAATTTGCTAACCACTCATTCAATCAATTCATCGACCTTATAAACAAATACATTAAGTCTGTAACACAGCACAAACCCTAAAAGTATCATAGAGATTACAAACACATCGGTTCAATCTTGAGCGTTAGATTATATGCAATCAACTTTACATTCTTCTAGGCATCTACAACCACTCTCAGATCATCATATTTTGAATCTTGTAACACAACACACGGTTGTCACTTCATACTATGAATTCGATCATTCTCAAGATAAACTGTTATCTTTACACACCAAAACTATCTTGAAACTCATCACGAGAACATTTTCATGGCATCTTTATCACCGATCATCACTTGATCATAAATCATCACAACTGATCTCCAAGCTCCATCGGTTAGGGTTCTACATCTCACTTGGATAGGGTTACCAGTTGATCTTCACTGCTTCATTATTGGTTACTTTACTGCTTCATTACCAGTTGCTATACTGCTTCATTACCAGTTGCTATTGACATCAATAACAACACTTCATGTATACTTCTTCAATTAAATCTTTATGCAATGCCAACACAACATATCCTAGTAACAACAATAACCAACAATATCCAACAGATGAAGCTTTTTCTTCTTAGATATAATCACATATGTTGTATGATATGGCATGAACATGACAAAACCCTAACACACACGTGCTTGCAAATGAATGATGTAAAGATGCTCCAATGGATAGATGAAGTGTATGCAGCCTTGAACAATGCTAGATGATGAATGCTTGATGTAGTGTCCTTGCCTTATGATTGTTATCATGCTCTCATCTTATGATTGTGTATTATTTTATTTCTTTCAATGGGAGAGGAATACCTCCTTATATACTTGCTTATTGTCAAATATTGTTTCATTTTTTGACAAACGCCAACATAGGGGATTTATTTCTTGCTCACAATTGAAATAGGGCCAAGGGGGAAGGGCCTCAAGATAGGTCCTACCTAGGGAGTTTGGGCTAGGATCAAAGGGCTATGCAAGTTGTAAGATGCAAAAACAAAGTTTGGCTGCATAAAAGAGGCATAAATAGATCCCGATCAAGCATGGGGATAAGACCGTTAAGGTGAGGGCCCAAAATGTGGTCAAAATTGCAAGGGGTGCAATTTTAGGTCGCTACAGTATGACACCATACAGTTCTTACAATTATATGAATTATGCCCCTTGAAAAAGATTGAATTTTTTCTTCTACTCTAATTTTAACATTTGGATAGGTGATCTTAAATTTTTTAGCACTTTTGGATGTAACAATGATGTCTAGCAAGATCCAAGATGCACCATTTGAATCATAAAGGCTAGGAATATCAAAAAGAGGACAAAGGATCATATATTTGTAGCTTTAATACCATTATGGAGTTTAAGCTTGACCCTACAACTTCCAAGAGTTATTTTCTTTTCTTTGACTTCTAATTAAATCACCTGTTAATACCTTGCCCCAAATTTTTTCCTATATACTCTATCTTATACCTTGTACTAAGGAACAAAAGGTCATGAAAGGGATTAAACCCTTGAAATGTCTTGACAGATATCCTATACTAGAATTTGGTGATGAATTTTTAGAAAACTATTTTTCTATTCATGGTTTGATTTTTTGACAAAGATTGTTGGCAACTACACCTAAAAAATGATATATAAATATAACCCTTTTCTTAGGGTTTTTTATTGCAATAATTGATTCAATCAAAGGTAAATATTTTTATATGATCATTTATGGGTTTGGGGAAATAACTTGATGAGTTGTCTTTCCTTTTCGATTTGTAACCCAAAGTTTCCACTTCATTTTCGGATAAATTGTTGTTTTGAAGATATAGGTAACTACTTGGGTGTCTTTTTAGTTATTGATTCTCAGGGATAATTTGAATTTTTCCCACACTACATACACTCAAATCCTTTTTGACTTAGAAATATCCAAGGATCTTCCTGTAGGCATCCTTCTAAATGTTGATCCTAGTTTCAACCCCTAGATTATGAAGGAATCCTCTTCCGTTTTCAAAGATTTTATTATAGGTCATTTTATAAAATATTGCTAAAAAATAAAAAATAAATGAATTGGTCAAACAAAAGAGTGGAAATCACATCATGATCATCTATTGCTTAAATCTTAAAGAAAGGATTCATGTTCTATTCTTTAATAGGATCATGAAAAAAAATTATTTGACTCAAGTGAAGAATTATTCTCTCTTGGTTGAATCAACTATTTTGAAATATGGTCTTTTTTTTCTTCAATTTCTCATAACACTATACCCTCCTCACTGTTGATTCTCTCAAGAAGAATGAGAAACAAGGTAGAAATAAACTTGTTAAAACCCCTATACCCTCCTCAATGTTGATTCTCTCAAGAAGAATGAGAAACAAGATAGAAATAAACTTGTTAAAACCCCTTTGGTGGGAAATTATTATAAATAATGGTCTCTTGTTAAAAATGAAAGAGATGTTCAATAAATATTATCTCAAGCCCACACCATATGCTTCTTTGTTCACATACACCTCTTTGTAGGAGGGAGGGGGAGAATATGAGTGTTTGTAATTTTCTGGTACCTTAAGCTTTTCATAGACAATATCTCATTCCTCACTCTTTTTTTGTAATTCAATTTATTAATAAAAGTATAGATAGTTTACCACATTTTATTAAAAAAATATTTCACATGGGTTTTTAATAAGTTTTTTTTCTTTCATCTTATAGGTTGATGATAATGTTTTAATTTGCCACCATTCATGTATTAAATTTTAGTACTTTTTTGTCAAGTTTTTTTTACTTGACTACAAAAAGAATATAAAATTTTATTTATGTAGTATGGTTAGAACCATCTAATTTTCAAATTTCCTTCTTTCTTGAATTTTCTGTCATATAGTGTTATTATATCATCTTTATGGAATTTTTTGTGCCCTAGATCTATATCATGCCAAAAAAAATTATTGTTACACTTTGATGAGAAATTTGATGGATAGTCTATTATTCTCATCCAATTTTTCAAGATCTTCTAGTGTTTGCATTAGAGAATCTTCCTTAATCGACCATAAAGCAAGTGTTATACAAAAAAAATGAATGATGAAGTTAAGAAGTAGGGTGACATATTATCCTATTATGAGTGATCATAAAATTGCTTAGGAGCTCCACAATTGTCTTATTTGAAAAATGTTTTCTTTGATTACTTGTGATACTAAGGGAACAAATAGATCTTGTTATCATATTTTTTATATAGGAACCTTGGGGCAGTTTTAGTTGTCTTTCCTTCTACCCATATTGTCAAAGGTCATGTCCCCGTTTGTTTAAAATGGAAGTTTGGCAAATATTAACCCATTTTATTCTTTTGTGGGTTAATTGAGAAAGTATATGAAGAATCATATATTTAATATTTACTATTGCCCAAATAAATTTTCAATACCAAGTGGGAATGTTAAATCTAGCATTTTTGGGGCTTCTAATAGGTATTGGATTTTTTTTCTTTTATGGAAGTTATGGAACAAGTAGTTTCAAGAAATATTTTCCCATTACAAACAAAAGGAACTTCAAGGAAACTCAATGATCATAATGGGAGCCTATTTTTTAATGGAAATTGATGGAAATGATGATATTTTATTTATTTTTTCAAGAGGGAATCATTTTGATTTGTCACTTTATTTATTTGAGATAAAATACATTATGCCATTTCTACTCCTCAATTTACTCCAAACACCCCAAAATGAAATAAATTGAGAAGTAAAAATGTCATTAATATACTAAATTTTGGGGTGTTTGGAGTAAAGCGAGAAGTAGAAATGGCATAAAGATACTGAATTGTGACTTTTCCTACAAATAAATAGAAGACCAACTCCAAATAACCCCCTCCTAGGAAAATAAATAAAATATCATCATTTTCATCGATTTTCATCCAAAATAGGCTTCCATTATTGTTGTTTAGTTGTCTTGAAGTCCCTTTCATTTGTAACAATCAAATATTTATGGAAACTTATTTTTCCATAATTCCTATCAAATAAAAAGATCCAATGCCCATTAGGAGCCCCTAAAATGATAAATTCAATAATTAATTTATCTATTGGTATTCAAAATATTTAAGCAACAATAAATATTAATTATTCTTCCTATGCTTGCCAAATTAACCCAGAGAAGAATAATTTGGGTTAATATTTTCCAAAATTATTTTTTAAGCAAAATCGTACATGACATCAATTATTCCACCCTCGTGATTATGAATCTAGCTTTTATATATTTTGTGGGAGGTTCAATTGGTCCTATGAAGTTTATAGTCGATTTTTCAAATGGTTTTTATGGTAGGATTATGTTGGCAACAAGGTAGAAAACTAAGAGTGGGGGGGAGGGGGGGAGGGGAATTTGTTTTCTCATAATCTTTACTTAACTCAAACACAATTTTGGATTTGATAATTAACAATGAAAGAATAAATCAACTTTACATTAATAACACACACAACACCAAGATTTTTGACATGAAAAACCCAGTCAAGGGAAAAACCATTGTGGGAACCTACCCGCAATATGATGATACCCTGTTAGAAGTATATGAAATATTACAATGGGGAATGCACATGCATTCAAGCACACTACCTAGAGCTCACTACTCAACAACAAAAAAGGGGTACAACCCAGGGGAGTCTTGTTATCTTACAAACAAATTTGGATTACATCCGAAAGATTATGAACTAAGAAAATAACATCTACTAATGCCTGGTTATAGTTTCGGTTAGGCACACATTATTCTCTTTCACACATCTTCACACTTCTTTTCACTACTTCACTTCTTCCAAAATATCATAGCCTTATTCACACACCACATACATCCACATCATACAATTAAAAAGATATTACCTTAATTTATACATATCATCAACCTATCTTTCAAGGTTGGCTCAACACACTTCACAAATTACAAAGATATAACCATACACGCTATAATATTATATGCAGACCAAAATAATATCAGCTAAGACATAGTATGGATCAAAGTCAACACCTCGAACATAAAGCACCTCCAAGAATTATTCCTTGAACATCCACAACATGCTACAATCATCATGTTAGCCAAGAACATGAAAAAGACCACCCAATCAAGGAAAATCATCAATAACATGCACAACGATCAATGTGGACCATCAACATAAATAGAACATGATCTAGAAACATCCACAAGGATCATGAACTACTATAGAAACAACTGTACCAATGCCACTTACTAGAATCTGTTACTAATTATCAAGTTGCCATTAGTTTTATGTTCAAAGTTATTCTATATACTCTAGTCGATTATCTCTACTGAAATATTCAGTCGGTATGCACAGTCCGGTCAGTAATAGAAGAAAGTAGTCACAGAGCCCAGTATGCACTAAGATGTCTACCGAGTATCATTCCATGTCTACCAAGCAGCAAAGATGACACACCGAGTTGATATACACCGAGCGAAACATGTTACCAGATTCATTGAACCTAGACATACATATGGAAACGTGTTACAAGATCAAGGAACATAGAACCGTTATCACATTAGAAATTGCACTTAAAGATTGTGTATGATTTTGAGGTCATCTAACCAATGAAATATTTTGCATGGTTATTCATTCGATAAAACATGTTTGTAAGATCGAAGGAATGAATGGACCACCAACATAAGAGATCTATTTATACAACATGGATTAAGAACATATATATACATGTACCATGAGAGAAAGGAAGATATAGAAATATATGAAGCAAGACATGTGAAAGAACTAAGTGTTATGACTGTTACAGAGACATAGAGGTCACCGAGAAGGATTTTAGAGAACAGTCAAAGAACAGAGTAAACAGAAGGGTTTACCGAGTTACTATATGGGTTACCGAGGTATGCTATAAGCAAGGTAATCTTATTTTGAGCACATAGAATCTACTATAACATTCCAGATGTAAAGTTGCAAATATTTGTAATGATTTATTGTATTATTTTGAAGTTGTAAGAGAAACCTTTAACAGGGTAAAAGACTCTAACTAAGTTTATAAATTGTAAAGCCTTTAACTAGGTGCAACATTTATAATAAGTGTTGTAAAATCCTTTAGCAAGGTAGATCTAATAGATCTTGATACTCCTAATAGCGTAAGCTATCAAAAATAGCTAAACATGTAGCTCTAACTGAGCAACCTTTATTATTGTAGTAGTGAAGTTGTGGGTGCCATTGCCACCGCAGTTTTTCTCTCTAACCAAGAGTTTCTGCATAACCAAAATATATGTGTTATAGAGTGAATCACGAATGATTGTTATTTATTTGTTTTAGCATTATATTATGTTAATGCACTATTTATTTTATGCATAATAGTAAATATATTGTTACAAAAAGGATTTAAAGTACTGATTTACCCCTCCCCTCTCAGTACATTAGCTTTCCATATTGGGCCTAACAATTGGTATCAGAGTATCAATCTTGGAAAAGGGTTTAAGTGCCTAAAGATAAAAATCTTATCAATGGAAGGCTATAAACAATCTCAGAGGATTGTGTATCTGCAAGAAGAGTTGAATCATGCTAATCAAGTGATTGTAGACATGCAAAGGCAAATGCAAAAATCTCTGAAAGTGAGAAGAAGATTATCTGATGATTTGCAGGACTCTCAAGAGATAGTGGAACAAATTGAGACATCATCTGAGAACTGTATGTCTGAAGAGACTGAAGAAATGATTGGAGTATTGAAAGAAAAGAACAAAGCACTCGCTGATCAACTAAAAGCAATGAAAAGAGAACATGAACATTTCAGCACACAGATGACTGAAAATCTTGATGCATCAAGGACAACCGAGGATAAAGTAAGAGATCTAGAAAGAGAGAAACACCAACTTGAAGTCTTAGTATCTGATAAGAATGATGAAATCACAAGGTTGACTAGAATTCAACAAAACCTGTCAGATCAACTAGGTTATGCACATCATGAAGCAAATCTGAAAGATGGTGAGAATCAAGCATTGAAACTTGAATTATCAAGGTTGACCAATGAACTTGAAACTGAGAAGAAATCCAAAGAAACATTGAAGAAGAGTTATGAAGCATCAAAGATGTTGGATGAGCAACTGAACACAAGACGACCCAACAAAGATGCATGACTTGGTTACAAAGGAAAAGACTCTACCGAGAAGGGAATCCATACTACCAAGAGAGGAGAATCATCAAAGCAAGCTGGAATCAAGAAGAACATCAAAAGAAAGAAGCCTATTTGCAACTACTGTGGAAATCAAGGTCATACTGCCAACATGTGCCAAATCAAAAAAGGTAAGCAACCGAATGTCACTAAGTCCAATGGTTATTGTTACAATTGCAATAAATATGGTCACACATCTAATCAGTGTAGGACAAAGTCTTTTAACAATTATCAGAAGGCAAAATTCAAAGGGTTTTGTAAAAACTGCAATAGATATGGACATAGTACTGAGAAGTGTTGGTATAAGCAAAAGAACTATATGTGGTATGCACATTGAGCAAATACTGGAAGCTATCAAACCCACAGAGATCCTTACCGACAATATTCTGTAGTACCATGGGATTACAATACAAGGATATGGTGTGAATGTTGTGGAAGATATGGACATATAAGTGCCAACTGCTTTATAAGGTTTGGGATGAACAACCAAAGATCATGGAGAAATCCTGGTATGGCATGTTTTCATTATCATAAAGTTGGACACTTAGCTGGAGATTGCAAAGATCAACCTAGAAAAGACACTGAGGAAATAAAAGAAAAATTACAGTTGATTTGGAAAAGAAGAAAATTGTGTCAAATGAAGAAAGCACCTTACCTACCGAGTTAGGTGCACCTATTCCAAATTAATCAGTAAAGGTATGAAGGGACTGCATTCTCTCGAAAGATTAAATCTTAACAGTTCCTACTTTATTATGCACTTAAGTCAAAATCTGCATAGTTAAAGATGTATTAGTAAGTTTGAAATTCTATCAAAGTCTTTTGAAGCACTATACAGGAAACTTGTCAAGTCGGTAACTACAGGAAGCCTGTCTAGTCGGTAAATGAAAGAAATCTGGCTACTCGGTTAAAGCGAAAAAAAAAGGAAAGAAAGATTAGTGGAACTAAGTGCATTTAATGTTTTTGACCTAACCTGCACGGAGCCTAATAAGGTATATTGTGTACTTAAAGCATTTACGCAGTCATTTTCACTTACCAAGTTTTTGAGAGAGCAGAGAAAAGAAAATCAAAGGTGATCAAACCTCCTACAAAGAAAAATTCAAGGTATTTACATTAATCTCAACACATTGTTAAGCTGGTTTACCGATCTTATCAAGTTATTATTATCTGCTAAGTGTGAAGCGTCTGTCGTTTGAAAATCCTCAAACCCTAAGGATTTTTTGTTAGTTTTTATCTGAAATCTACAAATGGCACCTAAGATCCAAGATCCCATCGTTGTTAAGAATGTTGAAAAGCCCTCACTAAAATACTCTTTAACTCTCAAAGTTGCATCTGAACCTGATGACAAAACCACATTTTCACTCATCCTGGATAGAGTGTTATTAGTTGAGGATGTGAGATTCTTCACTAAATGTCGTGTTGAAGAACTCGGTCATGTTGAAATCAAAGACACATATGATGAATTGTGCACCAATGGTAAATTGAATAGAAAGTATGAGCACATTAAGATCAAGGGATTAGCTGAAGCCCTAACCTATCCCTATGTGTTCAAACCCTAGTGGTTAAATTTTGTTTTGAGCAGAGTTCATGATGACTTCATGTGGCTAGAAGAGCAACCATTTAAGATTACCAAGGAAATCATTCATCTGATTACCGGTTACCCTATTTATGATCATGCTCGAGCTAAAAAGATGATATCACAAAAGGAATTGATCAGTTTAGCAGGAGTGGAATCAGATTGCAGAGGACTGAAATTGAACAATGTCACTGATGCATAACTAAAATTTTCCATTAGAGTAATAGGTTACCGTTTCTTCCAATCGGCAAGGGAAAACAATGTACCCTATGCAGTAGTAGACCTAGCATACAAAATTGTGAAAAAGGGAATGAAAATTGATCTATGTGAGGTGTTGTTGAAAAATCTGTTTGAGAATATGAACACCATCAGGAAGCCGAAGAAGAATAACTTGGCTAATACACTAAAGTTTGGATCACTACTTGTATGCATGTTTTTCTATTTTGAAAAAATCTTTCCATCAGTAGGTAAAGTTGTTTGGGAACTACACCGACCAATCACCCATCAGATCAATGAATTCATTAAGAATTGAGGTGATAATTTTAATGATATTATGGATGATTGCTTTAGTAAGTTTCAAGAGAAAATACATAACAGGTACTAGATTCCACCCAAGCTAGTGGAGAAATACAAAGATGACATATGTTTTGAAGTAGACATTGAATATTGTTATGTGAATGCTGTGGACCCAAGAACTCAATCTTTGTCACCTATGGGTTACAAGATTGATTTTGACATCACACAATAGAAAATTGATGCATTTCTCATGTTACCAAGGCATGCTACCGAGATGAGGTATGGAACCTATGAAGAAGTGAAGGAAAAGTAAAAATGAGCATTGTAGTACCCAAGGCTACAAGAAAGACAATAAAGATGATAAAGGCATTATCAGAGAAATTTGGAGAAGATTCTTCCTCCACACCTGTCAAAGGCACTATAGCCATTACCAAAGAGGAATCTGAAGCCCAAGAGATAGCTATAACACTAAGCACCAAATTTCCTAAGGGAAAAGTGTTGAAAAGAAAGAAACAGGACACATCAAAGGCCTCACCGACTCCTCCAACAAAGCAACCTAACACAAGAGCATCTGCAGCTTCACCAAGTAAGAAAACAAAGAGTGTTACTATTCCCAAGGTAACAAAAACTTCCAAGAAATCTACTCGGAGACTCATTTTGGCAAAAGAGTCTAGTGAAACCGAATTTGAGGATGCAAGCGAATTTCAGATTGTCAAGAGCAAGAAGGTAAATGTACATAGTGTTGAAAATTTCTGTGCTAATCTGAAAGAATATGGTGGATTTGGAGGATTCAGATATTTTAAGTATGAATCTAGAAATGAAGATGAAAAGAGACAAATTGAAGAAGCTATCATCTACACACTTCTAAAATTCCGATTGGCTCCATTGGAACTATCTAAGTCACTTCCAAATGAATTATATTTACATATTGACAATAGGTGGAAGTATGCAATGGACTCAGAGAAACAGATTAGAGAAAGAAGTCTAGTACATCTCTTTCCAAACATGTCAGTAGTTGAAATAAAAGAACATCTGACAACCTACAACACAAAGTTTCTCATCAAACAAAGAGCCTTAAAACAGATGAATGGTCTGTATATTGAAGTGGAAAATGAGAGAAAAGAAAAGTGGCAGGAAATCTTTAGAATCAAGGATGCTGGTGAGCAAGCTACAGTTGAAATAGTTGATGTCACCGAGCAAGATCCTGATGTTACGGAGAAAGACCCTGCTGACATCATTCAAATAGATGAAGATATCATGGATACAGAGGCACCTGAACATGAAATGATAGAAGACAATGCATATGCAAAACTTGTATCTAGTGAATCAGTCTTGGAACAAGTTCAGCCTTATCCACCAGCAATCAACCTGTCTTAACCGAAGCCCCTCAGGATACAGATCAAGGCACTGAAGGTCACAAGTCTACAGCAGGAGAAGGTACTACTCAAGAATAGACTTCTCAAGCACCTTCTAGCACTGAAAATGTTGCAACGAGACACTGAGTACCGAGAAACCAAAGGACACTACAGAGGCTAAAGAAACTGACCAAAGTGTTGCCTCTACCGAGCAACCTACCAAGGGTCATCAAGCCTCACAAGCCATTGTCTTAGTTCAATTGGTGAAAGGTAAAGAAAAGAAGATGAAAAAGCATAGTTTCAAAGTAGATCTATTAAAACCAATAGTGTTGCCCAATGTTGATATATCCAAATTAAAGGGGCAAGCACTCATTGATTTTGGTGAACTATGCAAAGCAAAGGCCAAACAAGAGAAGCAAATGGCTATTCAAAAGAAAAAGAAAGTACTTCAGAAGGTGAAAGCACTCTTAACAGATATGCTACCTGAAGCTAGAATAACCAAAGATGCAACCATCCACATTCAACTGGATGAACTCCTAACCAAGATAGAGACATCTTGAGTAGATGCATCCGAATATCTGAGCAAGCTAAAAGACAAGGAGCTCACTACAAAAATGATAGAAGAGGTACAGAAAGCTATAGCTATTGGCAAAGTCAAACTTTTCAAATTTATTGCTGAGTTGTCCCCTCAACTCAAGCACATTCTTTATTTATTTCAAAAACTCTATACATTTTCTTTATTCATTAAAGACATCAAAAATAAAATAGAAGCAATTGAGAAAAAGATCACCGATCTCTCAAATAAGTTGACCACAGAGCCCAATTCAGTTCAGAATTTCTATACAAAGTTACAACAGCTCATGGCTCAACAATTGGACCTAAGAAATGACAAACACAAGATCAGGATGGACATAATGACACTTCAGATATTATTCCTTCCTCATCTTTCATCCATTCAAGAACAGATCAACCGAGCCACATACTTATCTACTACATAAGAGGGAAGCACTCTAGATGGCTTAATATCATTATTGGCTGATATTCAAGTGCATAATTCTTTAATGGACAGTGTAAAGGATGCCCTATCTATCGCTCTCGCTAAAGCACGTACAAAGTACAAATCTATTTTTGACCAGTTGCCACCACCGAATGGTAACTAAATTTTGATGTTTGTCAAAAAGGGGGAGTGATATAGTATTCAAAGCATTAAAGTATAGTATCAAACAAAAGGAGTGTAGTATACAGGGGGAGTATACCAAGTAGAGTGAGCAGAGTATCCAAGAGCAGTGAACTGAGTTTTGTACAATATATCGATAAGGGGAGTATATCTGGATTTACTATTTCATTGACTATTGTATATACTGTCAGTATAGTCAAATTTTGCAAGTATATAGATTATTGAGTTATAACTTTGAAAGTAGTTTTTGTCAAACATATCAACTAATGTCAAAAGGGGAGATTGTTACTACTTATCAAGTTGCCATTAGTTTTATGTTCAAAGTTATTCTATATACTCTAGTCGGTTATCTCTACCAAAATATTCAGTTGGTATGGATAGTCTAGTCAGTAATAGAAGAAAGTAGTCACAGAGCCCAGTATGCATCGAGTTGTCTACCGAATATCATTCCATGTCTATCGAGTAACAAAGATGACACACCGAGTGAAACGTGTTACTAGATTCATTGAACTTGGACATACATATGGAAATGTGTTACAAGATCAAGGAACATAGAACCGTTATCACATTGGAAATTGCACTTAAAGACTGTGTATGATTTTGAGGTCATCTAACCAATGAAATATTTTGCATGGTTATTCATTCGATAAAACATGTTTGTAAGATCGAAGCAATGAATGGATCACCAACATAAAAGATCTATTTATACAACATGGATTAAGAACAAATATATACATGTAGCATGACAGAAAGGAAGATATAGAAATATATGAAGCAAGACATGTGAAAGAACTTAGTGTCATCTGTTATAGAGACACAGAGGTCACCAAGAAGGATTTTAGAGAACAGTCAAAGAATAGAGTAAACAGAAGGGTTTACCGAGTTACTATATGGGTTACCGAGGTATGCTATAAGAAAGGTAATCTTATTTTGAGCACATAGAATCTGCTATAACATTCCAGATGTAAAGTTGTAGATATTTGTAATGATTTATTGTAATATTTTGAAGTTGTAAGAGAAATCCTTAATAGGGTAAAGGACTCTAACTAAGTCTATAAATTGTAAAGCCTTTAACCAGGTGCAACATTTAGAATAAGTGTTGTAAAATCCTTTAGCAAGGTAGATCTAACAAATCTTGATACTCCTAATAGGGTAAGCTATCAGAAATAGTTAAACATGTAGCTCTAACCAAGCAACCTTTATTATTGCAATAGTGAAGTTGTGGGTGCCATCCCCACCGTAGTTTTTCTCTCTAACCAAGAGTTTTTGGGTAACCAAAATATATGCGTTATGGAGTGAATCATGAATGATTTCTATTTATTTGTTTTAGCATTAAATTATATTACTACACTATTCAGTTTATGCATAACAGTAAAGATATTGTTATGAAAAGGATTTAAAGTACTGATTCACCCCTCCCCTCTCAGTACATTAGCTTTCCATATTGGGCCTAACAGAATCTTCATCATCATTATACTAAACTTCAAGAACACTAACTACAATGATTATCAAACCGAAAGATTCACTTGTGAGCCTCTAGATCACGAACCATCTGAATTGAGGACACATCAAAATATCCCATACCCTTGCCAAATCTGCAAACCAAGATATTGTAACACGAAGCAATGTGGAGAAAAATATAGAACACTGATCAATGCCAAACAATTGAAAAATCAACTGCAATATCAGATCTCATAACTAGATCAAATATCCATGAGAACCACTAAAAGTTGAGATAAATCAAATATAGATACTTATCTCAAAACCCTGTAATCCATAACAACTCATCTACAACACACTGGCAAAACCAACTCACTTAGTCTAATTGCAACACTGAAACACACAAAGGAATATGTTGATAGCAATGACAACACATCACTCAGTCAATCCAAAACCATATTTGTGCATTATCCCAATAATCTTCCCCTTTAGCATTGATGGCAACATATGATATGAAAAACAATCAATGACAAAGAAATAATAACTCTTAACAATCTCGCCTTGAGATCTAGCATATGATATGACATTTTTTCACATGATTCTCTCCCCCTTTGACATCAATGCTAAAGGCACATTGCAAACCACAGATCACACAAAATTGAACATTTGAACCACAACATTGACTACACCCCCTAAATAACAACCACCACTCATCAATCCAGATCACAAGATATGAATGTGAAATCCACTGGACTGATGCAAATCCATGAATATTAGTTCTTATCAGGAGGTGCAATCACCCCTAGATTCTCTCTAAGATACTCAAAAGTATCCTTAGGAAAAGGCTTCATAAAGATATCTATAATTTGTTCCTTTATAGATATATACTCCAATTTGACTTCCTCCTCATTCACATTTTCTCTCAAGAAATGAAACTTGATTGATATATGCTTAGTCTTAGAATGCAACACTGGATTCTTAGAAATGTTGATAGCACTTGAATTATCATAGTATATAGCAGTAGGCTTATCATAAACAACTTTGATATCCTTTAACATCTACTTTGTCCATACCACCTAAGTACAATTGTTAGCAGCAACAATATACTCAGTGAAGCAGTCACCGATGAGGAGGGACCTCAAGGAGATTAGTCCAAACTAGTCAACAAGAGTAAACACTACAAAAAAACACAGATATAATGGAGGCAATGCATAACAGGTAGTTTTATTTCATGAAATTTGATTACATCTAACTGATAACAACTGGGTTACAACATACCGACACACAGGCCTAGTAGAATAGGTCACACCGGGACCTTGAATCGAAAGATCTATCTTCTAGGCACAGTCTATCTATCTGATATATTCCATTCTGTGATTTATATTCCATTCTAAAGCATGATTACAAATATATATATCGATCCAAAGGATGTGGTTGGCCCAAAAAGGATCAAAACCCGAAGAACAAGACCTAACATGCAAAATGAACAAGGTCAGCCTCCACCAATAGATTCCTCCGAAAAATATGAAGGATGAAACGTAGAAGGTCAACCACATCCAAGGCTTTGCAATCTTTAGAATGGATTCTAGTAGATCACCAAAATAGGTCTCAGGCAACCAATAACAAAGGAACAATCGATAACAAGAAACTGTCATGGAAACCAGTAGCGATATCTTGCCAAAAGTGATTCAAAAGAGATGCAGTTTGAAAGAAAGAAAGATGATCAAGTATTCAAGTAGAATACAAGTCCACAGGGTCCAGTGAGCCAAAACCGATACACATAGAAAGGAAAACTAAAAATGCAAACAAAAAACAAAACAAAAAAGAAAATGTTTTTGGTTGATGCAAGATTGCTATGAACTGGAGATGCTCCTACATTAGACATACGGGGTTAATGAAAAA
Organism: Cryptomeria japonica; assembly: GCF_030272615.1. NCBI lineage: Eukaryota > Viridiplantae > Streptophyta > Pinopsida > Cupressales > Cupressaceae > Cryptomeria > Cryptomeria japonica. The sequence goes on from NC_081412.1 coordinate 151,358,829, forward strand.
GTGATCCTCTCACTTTGTTGGGGCTAGAGTGAAACCAACGCGATCTACCTCTGCTTGAAAAATCCAAGATGAATCTTCAACTAGTTTTCTCTTCCACTTCACAAGATATTATTTTTACTGACCATTCCGGGTACTACGCCCAATCCTACTGTCCAAAATCTCTTCAATCTAATTTGATTCCTTCTGGAGCAATTGTTTTTCAAGTTCAGCAACACTGTCCTCATTGAATTTTGGTTCATGGTACTCATGAAGATCTACAATGTTAAATATAGGTGAAATACTTAGACTATTTGATAGCTCCACTTCATATGCATTTCCAGAACTAAACTTCCTCAAAATCTTACACGGTCCAAACTTCTTCATTTGCAACTTATTATAATTTCCAACTAGGAATCTCTCTCTTCTCAAGTATACCATCACTTTATTGCCAACTTCAAATTCCTTATGTGTCCTCTTCTCATCTACCTTCTCCTTATATTTGTTGTTCATGTCTTCCAAATGCTGTTTAACCTGAATATGCAATACTGCCATGTGATCTGCAAAATCTTCTTCTTCTGAAATCTTTCAGTCTTCACTGCTAATGTCTCTCAATTATACTATTCCTCTAGGATGCACTCCGGTAACAATCTCAAAAGGTGTTTTTATGGTACTTCTATTCACTGAATTGTTATCGGCAAAATTTGATGAATACTAAGAGGGGGGGGGGTGATTTAGTATGCCAAAAATCTCTTCTCTAAAACACTTAAATAGTTTGAAGATAAACCGGTAAAACAGTTTAACAAATAGATCAGTTATCACACATACAAACCAAAATGTAAATAAAGCATTCACCCACAAAAGCAATACAACCATAACACAAGATATTTGACGTGGAAACCCAAATGGGAAAAACCATGGTGAGATGGAACTCACAAGTCACTATCTACAGAATAGAAACCAGACCGGTTAAGGTCTTACAATGTTCTTCACCAGAATAGATCCTGTTAGGAATCTCAATCTCTGTTAGGAGATAAGTCTAATTAAAGACTACCTTGCTAGAGGATTTTAGATTCACAGAGGTGAACCACCTTGTTAGAGGATTTTACAAAAGGCTTTTGGGCCTACCTGGTTAAGGGCTATAAACTTGTCAAAGATGTGAGTAATCAACAAGTTTTTGATCTATCTAATAGCACAGACTGTTTGGTTAGATCTAGTATAGCTCACAGCTAATGCATTCCATCATTACTTCAGTCTTCTCTATCTCTCACTCAGTTACAACCTGATCTTCTCAGATAATATCACTCTTACAACAACTCATCAACCACCTTAAACCCTAGCACAACATAAACCCTTTCAGCAACAACCTAAAACCCTAGACATGATGTCCTTTTAAAGGAATCTGATTTCATGTTGGTGCAATAGGATTACATTACAATTTCCTAGGTTCAATGAATCTAGACATGCTCAGTAACACGACACAAGAAGCATCGTTAGTGTGTTGGCACCGTCAAACAATCGGTGGATTGGTAACTCATCACAAAATGCCGGTTGGTAACTCATCACATAGTATTACCGGTTCATACAAAATACCAGTTGCCGATTTGACAAAAATGAAGACTGGTAAGAATGTGTTATGCCACTTTGCTCCCTTGTACTGCTTGAGATCTACAAACTGCTTGGGGTCGACATGCCGCTTTAGACTAGGAAACACATTCTACAAAATCACCAATAGTCTAAAGATTAGAATACAACATACTGGTTGGAACAGATACCAGTTGATCTCTAGCTCATACATGTAAAGGGGATCTCAATGCAAGTGTGTGTCCATCAATGACAATCAGAACATAAACATCAAAAGTGCCAACAATCTCCCCCTTTGGCATTGATGGCAACACTTAGGAAAATAAAATTTTGACATCTAAGTGTTTTACAACAAAAACATGCCATTAACAAAATTGCTCCCCCTAAGCATATACACCATCCCTTAATCAATACAATGTATAGCAATTTTGCATACAGAGCATAAACATTGAGATATCAGAGCATAAAGCATATATCAAAATTTTAAAGCCAGACACTTCTCCCTATTCTTCTCCAAAATAGATAGAGTACTTCTCCCCCTTTGCCAACAATGACAAAGTACCGTTGAACAACGCTGTTTCCATTTGATAGTAAAATAAAAAAATTTTATGAAAACAAGCAATAATACTTGTCAAAAACTGATTTATAGTCTTGCAAAAATTGTTTCATTGATGGAGACCAGGACTCAAGTAGGGAGGTGGCCACTTCTTTCTCTGTTTGCATCTAGGATACCTATTCTTCCATGGCATCAACTGTGCTCATTTCCTATGTAACTGTCAAGGAATCCAGGTTCAAATAACACTTCTGAAGAATTTGCAGACGTGGAAGTAAAACCAATTGTAGCTCCTGCAAATCTCTAGACCGTGTACTGATCTCTTGCTCCATTTTGGCTGACTGGATCTGAAACCGGTGAATGGTTTGCCCATAAGTTGCAAAGGAATCATAAGGTGGCTTAAATGTGCTTAAGTAAGATTGTAAGTCCATTTGAAGCTTTTGCTTCTAGGCTAGCACATCATCGTAGAATAGATGGGGTTGACAAATTTTTCTTAGTAGCAGATTTCCCTCATCCAAAGCGTCCCTTGTATCCTTTTGGTCTTTCAGCAGTTTAGACTAGAGTTCATTCAACTTCTTCACCAGAGCAATGTTAAGAGCCTTTTGATGCTCTTTCTTGACATTTGCCTCAGCTGCTTCTTCTAGGCTCTGCACCTGATCATCCACTACAGTACATAGTAGCTTAAGCTGTGCTAGTGATGATTTAGTGTTGGGAAGATTGGTACTGGGGATCAAACTGGTAAGGGTGTCTATAGCCACTTGAATAATATCTTGCTCCTTTTTCCTTTGAATGATTTCAAGGTGCTCTTGAGCAACCTTGATGCTCTACATTAGCTTTGATTCACTTGTAGACTGGAGATCGATAGGACTAGAGATATTAGGCGGTTTGTCTTGACTCCCGGTTGCCTTCAGAGTCTCCATCTGTGTGCTCTTCATCACTTTCGCTGCCTTGTCCACTTTGCTTTTCTCCACTGCCTTTTCTTCTTCTTCCTTCTTCTTTTTCTCTGCTTCCTATTTCTTTTCTTGTTCCTTGTCTTCTTCTTATTTCTTTTTCCTCTTAGCTTCATTCCTCTTCTCCTCTTCTTTCTCTTCCTGTTCCTTCTTCTTCTTTTCTTCTTCCTTCCACTTTTCCTTTTATTTATCTTCCTCTTCCTTTTTCTTCTTTTCCTCTTCCTTCTTCTTCTTTTCTTCCTTATCCTCTTCTTCTTTCTTTTTCCTCTCATCTTCTTGCTTCTTTTTCTCTTCATCTTTTCTTTTCTCCTCTTCCTCTTTTCTCTTCTCTTCCTCTTTCCACTTTTTCTCATCTTCATCCCTCTTCTTCTTCTCTGCCTGTTCCTCAGTCGCTTCCTATCTGTCCTTGGCTTGCTTATTGCCCCGTTCGGCCTGTTGTACCTGTTCTATTCTCTTAGAAGGTATGTCCTAAGTGACATCTTCTATGTCGAGGGCATCAACATCAATAGTGTCAATTGGTTCTTCAATCGGGTTTCCTTCTTCATCAAAAACTTCATCCGGTTTGGATATAACTAGTTCTTTTTCCGCTTGCAGGTTGCCATAAGTGCTTTGTGAGCATGGATAGCATGATCCATATGCTGATGAGTGTCTTTTTCAACATCATCAACTCTTCCCTCTAATAGCTAGAGTCTTCTTCTCCTTGTGAAGAAGAGTCCTTTATTTTGGTCCAAAACATCAAATAATTTTGAGTTTGAGAGGTCAAGAAAGTACTGTGCAAAGACTTTCTCCCTAATCTCCTATTCTTTTTCTATGGCAATGTGCCATTTATTATCTGATGCCTTATATAATGAATCCAGTGTCTGAGATTTAATCTCTGATGGCAACTGATCATTCTTACACAGATAAATAATAATCTCCTGTAGTACTTCTTCTTTCTCCTCATCACTAAAATCATCATAATAATCTACTAAATCATGAAGTAATTTTCTCCTAATATTCTTTATTGTTCTTTGACAACATGTCAATGGTTTATATGAGGAGATATCAATATTTACCGGTGCAGACGCTGCCGGTTCATTCTTCTTCATCTTCTTCATCTGTCTGGCCTTCTTTGGCAGTTCCTTAGACTCAGTCTCTTTAGAGTCTGATTCATTTTACTTAGTCTTCCTTTTTCTTTCAAAGACTTTTGCCAGTGCCACTTCTAGTTTCTTCTTTGTAGGTGATCGCTTGGTCACTCTTGGAGTTGCAGTAGTAGCCGGTGCTGATGTTGTAGGCACTGCCTTTGCCTTCTTTGCTACCGGTTCTTTTCCTTTCTTAATAGAGGGTTCCTCGACTGGTGCAATCCTTTCCACATAGGTTCCGGTCCTTTTTTCCTTAGGATCAAGAGGTGAGGCAATAAGGGTTGAGGAATACCCTTCCAGTATATCATACATCACCTCATAGCCCATTGGCTCCACTTCTTCCATTCTAGGCTCAACAACCTCCATTAAGCATTTGTCCACTTGGATGGTGAAACAGATGTCATCTTCATATTTCTTGACAATATCACCTGAGATCCTCATCCTTTGGCTCATCTTCCGTCTGAACTCATCAAAATACTTGTTCAACACATTAGGGTAACCGGTTCTAATTACTTGAATGCTTTCCTTGATCTGCTTGGTTATCGGTTGGTTAGGAGACCACTGGACATCTCCTACTCTAGGAAAGTAGCCTTGGAAATAGAAGAACAACCCAACCAATGGTTGTCTGAACTTTAATCTCAGTGAATTATCCTATTTGATCAACTTCAGATTAGATAGGAGTTGCCTCTGCATATCGGTGCATAGGTCAAATGATGCATCCTCTTTAATCATCCGATAAGCGACATTTACTACTGCAATAGATACAAAGTTAATTCTACTAGCAGAGAATGTTCTGTAGCCTATCACCATGCAGGCATACTTAATAAGATCATCCTTGATGGATTTGACTGTCATGCCTCATGAATCACTCACTGAACTGGTGAGCTTGGCCATTTCAATTTTGCTTACTGTTCTTAGGGTTGGCACTTCTCCCGTGTTGCAGAAACTGGTGACTGCATGAATTGCCTGTGGTGTGATATCATGCGTCCTCTCTAGGAACATCTTATCACCATGGACTCTGCTCAAAATGATCCTAATATGATCCTCTATAAAGTCTTCTAGAAAGTATACAACATTGTGGAGTTTCTTCTTCTGAAAGATACTATATTCTGGTTTGATTTTCTTATCCTTTCCACAAAACAGACCTAGTTGAGAGTGGATGGCTAGAGACCCTAGGTCTTCAATCTTGCAATCAATATAGTGAGAAATTCCCTCTTCCACTATCACTCGAGTCGAAACTTGTGATAGGGCATTATACTTTGACTTCCTTTGAATGAAACTTTCAGACTCAATGGATGTACTAGAACTAGTATGTGATGTGGAAGCCATTGTAGAATATTTTAAGAACTCGAGGAATACCTTTAAAACGCGAATTTAGGGCTTTCTGATTCTCCTTCACTCCATACTCTGTCGGTTGCCGAATCACCGCTTTGTGTTCTCCACTTGACTGTTTGCAAACTGAATTTGAATCTCCTTCACGATTTGTCAATTTCATGAAATCTCACCTCAAATCACCTTTTCTTCACTTTGCTCTTTGAAAAACTTTTCTTCACTCGAAACCAGATAGTGAGAAATGATTTGAAAAGTGCTTTTATACATGTCTCTCACCTACCGCCATTAATGCTCCTCTATTAGGGTGTAAACCCTAATTTGCCTTTTTTTTTACCATTTTCGATCTTCGGCCAAGCAACAGGTATCACATACCGGTTGAGGTCTTTTATTGGTGTAAACTGGGGGATCGAAAACATTTCGCTGTTTGCTCCCCCTAAGCCTTTTGAAGCTTAGTTTGTTGATTCTGATATTTCCACACTAGGTGCAGAAACCGGTTCCTCTTCCAACATTGTTGGTTTCTTCCTCCAAGTTTTGTTCATTTCCACTTGAACTATTTCAACATCAATTTCTCCTTCCGGAGTGACCGGTATATCATTAGATATACTCTTTCTACTTCTGCAGAATCTTGCAATGTGACTCGGTTTGTTGCAGTGATAGCAAACCAATCTAGGTGCTCTCCAAGGTCCATTGTTCATGTTTCCATTCTTCCTTCTACATGTTGTAGCAGTGTGACCATGACCATAATAGATCATACAATTTTCTCTCCATTCGGTTGCCGCTTGATGGCCACCGCTTCTTGGTTGATGATTGAAGGCATTAAACCGGTTGCGGTTGGGGTTCACAAAAGGTTCAGGACCAATTCCTTGGGTCCTTTGAGGATATCTTCCAGTGTTATTCATCATAGACCTGCATTCAAACACTCTATGCCCAAACTTGTTGCATGCATAACAATGACCATTTAACTTATTGGATCTAGGTACATTGTTAATAAAGTAAGGAAAATTATTGTAGGCTTTGCTCCTACATACATTGGCAGTGTGTCCTTCTTTAAGACAGTTAAAGCAAACAGGTTTGAATTTTTGCTTACCTTTTCCTTTGAATGTCGGTTGCTTCTTTGATGCTTCAGCATTTGTTCTTGAGGATTCTCCTTCCTCATGTCCAAAGAAACCAAGTCCATTGGTATTCTTTACTGGTCTAGCCGACTCAAGCTTTTGCTCTAGCTTAACAGTACTTTTGTTGAACTTAGCAAGTATTTCTTTTGACTCAGAGAGTTCTTTGGAAATAGCAGTATTTGTCTCCATTAGGCTTGCATTTTCAGAGATGGCTATGTTTAGTTCATCTTGTACTCCTTCTTTTTCCATTCTGCTCTCATGAAGGCGAGCAGTCAGTGTACTAATCTCTTGTTTCAACTTGGAGATCTTGTGATCTCTGTCCTTGACCAGATCTTCAGCTTTCCTCCTGTTCTCAAGCTCTTGACTAAACCGGATATTCAGTCCTTCCAACTCCTTTCTCAGGTTGGAGTTTGATTCATTCAACTTATTTACTTCTGCTATCATGGCTTCCATATCTGCTTCATCTACAGAACTATTTTTAGATAGCTCCATCAGCTTTTCTGCATGTTCTCTCCTTTTTGCTTGAGATGCCTTGTATTTGACCATAAGATCATCATAGGCTTGCTCAGACTGAGTGAGCCGTTGAGTAAGTTCCCTCAAGGTGTATTCCCCCATATCTCTTTCCAAGTGGTTAAACTTATAGAAAGGTAGGCTCTGATACCAATTAATGAATACTAAGAGGGGGGGTGAATTAGTATACCAAAAACCTCTACTCTAAAATACTTAAACAGTCAGAAGATAAACCGGTAAAACAGTTTAATAGACAGACTAGTTATCACACATGCAAATCAAAATGCAAATAAAGAATTCACCCAGAAAAGCAATACAACCATAACACAAGATATTTGATGTGGAAACCCAAATGGGAAAAACCACGGTGAGATGGAACTCACAAGTCACTATCTGCAGAATAGAAACCAGACTGGTTAAGGTCAGACCGGTTAAGGTCTTACAATGTTGTTCACTAGAATAGATCCTATTAGGAATCTCAATCTCTATTAGGAGATAAGTCCAATTAAAGACTACCTTGCTAGAGGATTTTAGATTCACAGAGGTGAACCACCTTGTTAGAGGATTTTACAAAAGGCTTTTGGGCCTACCCGGTTAAGGGCTATAAACTTGTCAAAGATGTGAGTAATCAACAAGTGTTTGATCTATCTAATAGCACAGACTGCTTGGTTAGATCCAGTATAGCTCACAACTAATGCATTCCAGCATTACTTCAGTCTTCTCTATCTCTCACTCAGTTACAATCTGATCTTCTCAGATAAGATCGCTCTTACAACAACTCATCAACCACCGTAAACCCTAGCACAACATAAACCCTTTCAGCAACAACCTAAAACCCTAGACATGATGTCCTTTTAAAGGAATCTGATTTCATGTCGGTCCAATAGGATTACATTACAATTTCCTAGGTTCAGTGAATCTAGACATACTTAGTAGCATGACACAAGAAGCACTGTTAGTGTGTTGGCACCGTCAAACAATTGGTGGATTGGTAACTCATCACAAAATGCCGGTTGGTAACTCATCACAGAGTATTACTGGTTCATACAAAATACCAGTTGCCAGTTTGACAAAAATGAAGACTGGTAAGAATGTGTTATGCCACTTTGCTCCCTCATACCACTTGAGATCTACGAACCACTTGGGGTCGATATGCTGCTTTAGACCGGGAAACGCATTCTGCAAAATCACCAATAGTCTAAAGACTAGAATACAACATACTGGTTGGAACAGATACCAGTTGAGCTCTAGCTCATACATGTAAAGGGGATCTCAAAGCAAGTGTGTGTCCGTCAATAACAATCACAACATAAACATAAAAAATGCCAACAAAATCTGCTTGTGCAAGGATCAAATCCCAACTTCCAGATTTATCTTCCACTAAACATCTCAACAAGTTTCCCAAACTTTGGGTAACTACTTCTATCTGTCCATCATTCTGTGGATGAAAAGTAGAACTGTACTTCAAATCTGTCTTCATCTTCTTCCAAAGTGTTCTCCAAAAATAGCCAACAAACTTAGTGTCTCTGTCTGAAACTATGCTCTTAGGTAATCCATGTAATCTCACCACTTCCTTGAAAAATGGGTCTGCTACATGCAATGCATCTGATGTCTTCTTTCAAGGTATGAAATGAGCCATCTTTGAAAATATATCCACTACCACAAATATAAAATCATTCCCTCTCAATGTCTTATGCAATCCAAGTACAAAATCCATACTTATATCCTCCCAAGGTCTTACCGGTATTGTCAAAGGTTTATACAATCCCACATTCTGACTACTACCTTTTGCAACCTGACAAACTCTACAACTCTACACATATCTCTTAAAATCCTTATGAATCTAGGGCCAAAAGTACTGCTCACTCACCAATGCAACTATTTCATCAATGCCAAAATGTTTAGCTAAACCTCTACTATGCTTCTCTTTTATCAGGTTCTCTCTCATGGAATTATTAGGTATGCATAATTGAACTCCCTTGAATAGCATCCCATCCTGAATGAAATAATCCAACCATTTTGCCCTATCAAACATAACCAGTTCTCTACATGCTTTCCAAGGTTCTGCAAAATTTGAGTCTTTATCATACAAGGTCTTCAAATCTCCAGAACCTAATACTATCAATCTCATCTCTGTCAACAAATTCCTTCTCCTACTCAATGCATCAGTAACTTTGTTAGAATTCCCACTTCTATGCTTCAACACAAAGGTCTAACTCTGCAAGAACTCTACCCATCTCATATGTCTCTGATTCAACTTACTCTGATTGTTCAAATACTGCAAAGCTTGATGATCTATATACAACACAAATTCGTTAGGCAACAAGTAATGTCTCCATTTCTTTAAGGCTTGAACTATGGCATAAAATTCCTTATCATACACTTTGATGCTCTGCAAAATGGACAAGTGTTTGACTAAAGCCTATGGTCGTATAACACACAAAAACATAAGAAACTGTTAATGTTAATCAACCAAAAGCTATTCTAAGCAGGCATATCAAAAGAGACACTAAAAACATTATAAGCTATTTAACTATGGAAGAAAATACAACAAGGCATCTCCAAATGCCTTCTACCATGCTCTTAGCTCCTTCTCCCTTGTTCCTCTCCTCTCCAAGTTCCAAATTAGTGTAGCTCTTAGCAACTTTTTGCACTATGGATGCTTATGGAGGTTCAAGATTTGTAGATGATTAACTTTTCTATGTAAGTGTAAAAACAAACTAATTAGATATATTATGAAATGAACTAGGATTTATTTTAGTCCAAAATGACAATATATGTGATTTATGCTAAATGCTCTCTCTAAAATTCACTATAGATTAAATGCATACAAGTTTTCAGGATTATGACTATGAATGCTAAATGCTTTTTGAGGATTTGAAAATGAGGAATGAGAGCTCTATTTATAGATAAAATGGAGCAATGGATGGTTGAGATTGAGTAATCTTAGCAAGGGTCATGATTGAATGAAATTCAATCCATGTGATAGCTTTCAACCCAATCCCAGGATGACAAGTGTCAATATGAGATAGGTTGAGAGGAGAGGGAATAAGTATTAAATGCTTGACATGACTTGAGAGTTAGCTTGGGAGTTAAGGTCAAGGTTGGGTTGAGTGAATAAATTCTTTATTCAAAGAATAAAGCTTTTATCTAATGGATAAACTCTTGTACAAAGGTAAAAGGGATAACCATAGTCAAAGCAATAAATGCTTGAGGAGACACATGAGTCACATGAGGGTTGAGTTAGGGGTTAACCATAAATGGTCATGTAAGAGCCAATAATGGTTTGGAAGACTTTAGAGGTTAAATTGTTGAACACACAAAGCATTAAATGCTTTTCAAAGACTTTAAAGTCTTTGAGAAATGACTCCAAGTTGCTTAGGAATGTGACAATAATTAGGGGATGGATTAGGCTAATTAAGAAGGGGTTAGAAGAATCTAGAAGGGGGTTAGGATAGCAAGTGGATTTGGTGGGTGAGGGAAAATAGGATTTTAATTAAAATAAAATTAATTTATTTCAACTTGTGGTTGCAACTTGCATTTGTAGGAAAATGCAAGTCGGGGGGGGGGGGGGGGGGGCGGGGAGATGATTTAAATAAATATTTTTTATTTAGTTTATTTAAAAGAGGGGAGAGGATTAAATTGAATAAATAGGATTTATTCATTTAATTGAGTGTGAATTTGGTTTAATGAATTAATTAAAATAAATTGAATAATTTATTTAATTAATAGGAGAATGTTTGAAGATGAATTAATTTAAAAGTTAATTTAATTAATTGATGACTAGTGGATTTTTAATCAAATAAATAACAAATATTCATTTAATTAATCTGGAGAGATTTATGTGACTACACACTAAATATCTCTTCTAGGCATCATTTAATTTCTCACTGAAATATGCTACTGCTCTCCCTTCTTGACTCAAAATTGCTCCTATTTCTATTCTATTAGCATCACAATCCACTTGAAATACCTTATTGAAATCTACTAAAGACAACATAGGATGATCAGTCACTTTCTGCTTCAATAATTCAAAAATTTTGTTTGCTTCGGTGGTCCAATTGTATTACTTCCCATCTCCCCTCATGGTCTTAGTCATAGGGTTACAAATTGAACTGAAATTTATGATAAACTTCTGGTAAAAACTAGCCAATCCATGAAATGATCTTACCTCTCCAATGCTTTCTGGTGTAGGACACTCAACAATGGATTTTAGTTTCTTAGGGTCCATCTCCAAACCATCCTCAAATATCACAAATCCTAAATAGACTAACTCATCCTTCATGAAAGTGCACTTCTTGATATTGATCAACAACTTTTGTTCTCTCAACCTCTACAAAACTTGTCTTAACTGCAAAAAAATCTCCTCTTTTATCTTACTAAAAATTAGAATATCATCCAAATACACAATAAAAAACTTACCCAAGAATTTCTTCAATACCTCATTCATCAGCCTCATGAAAGTACTCGGTGCATTAGTCAATCCAAAAAGCATCACCAACCATTCATATAGTCCTTCATTTGTCTTAAATGTTGTCTTCCACTCATCACCTTATTTGATCCTGATATGATGATATCCTCTCTTCAAATCTATCTTTGTTAAGTATTTTTCTCTACTCAAATAGTCGATTAAGTCGTCCATCCTAGGCAAAGGAGACCGGTACTTCACAGTGATCTTGTTTATTTCTCTTGAATCGGTATGCATCCTCCATTCTCCATTCTTCTTATGTGATAATATTGTTGGTACTGCACAAGGCCTCAAACTTTCCTTGATCAAACCTTTCTTCAATAGCTCCTACACTTTTCTATTCAGTTCTTCATTCTCTACCGGTGTCAACCGATGTGCAAATTTGTTAGGCAAACTAGCTCTGAGAACCAAGTCCATGCAATGACTAATACTTCTAACAGGTGGAAATCCATTAGGTACATTATCTAAAATGATGTCCTCATATTCTGTCAGCAAATCTCTAATCTTTGTCAGGTGTTCTCCTTCCAATTTCGGTCTCTCAATCTTCTTATGAATTAAGGCAAAACACACATTCTCATGTCTCAATCCATCCATGAATTTCCTTCCATCTACTAAATAGATTCTGGTATTTGTACAAACTTCACTCTTCAAAGGTCACTCCAAAGGTAACAAGGTTTGATTCATCCCATTGGCCACATTAGTGTATGTAATCTTCCTCCCATCATGTATTGTTTGTCTATCAAACTTCCAAGGTCTTCCAAACAAAAGATGATAAATATCCATAGGCATAATATCACAAAAAACTTCATCATGATAATTCCCAATTTTCAATTTTACTAAACACTGTTCACTTACTAACAACTTATGTTCATCCTGAATCCATGCTATTTGATAAGGCTTAGGGTGTTTTAATCTTTCCAATTTCAACTTATTCATCATCTCTTCTGAAACAAGATTATCTGAACTACCACTATCAATAACAACTTTACAAAACTTACCGGATACCTTACATCTAGTCTTAAACAGGTTCTTCCTCTGCAAGGGTTCTTCATCTCCTTCAGTATGACACAAAGCTCTCCTCATCATCAATATTTCTCCATCTTTCGATTTATTGTTTGATCCAATGGGGTTCTCTTCCACCACTACTGCTCTTCTGGTAGCCTTTGTCTTCTTACATTCAAATGCATGATTTCCTTCTCCTCCACACTTAAAGCAGGTTCCTCTAAATGTCCTTTTGTCTTGTCTTCCAAAGTTCTCATTTTGGTAACCATCCAGTTCTCTCCTTCAGTAGAAATTTCTGTCATCCTTTCGATATGCATTACCTTATTTGATCACTTCCTTGTCCTTTTTATGAGCTGTACTGGTTCCTCTTCCTTTGGTATATCCTCTTCCTCCTTGAAATATTCCTTCGGTAAACCTTCCACCTCTACTTCTCTGTCTCTGCTTATGTCTTTCATTCAATTTCTCTTCAACCTTTAGTGCATACTATTAAGCCTCTTCAACACTCTCAAATTTGATCATACTAATTTCATCTTGTATAGACATCTACAATCCATTCAAATATCTTGCAATCTGTTCAACTTCATCGTCAACATGTCCAGATCTAATGTTCAATTTGTAGAATGCTTCGGTGTACTCCACACTAGATTCCTTCTGTCTCAAGTTATGCAACTTCTAGAACAAATCCACTTGATAATTCATCGAGACAAACTTTGATTTTAACTTAGCAATCATCCTATCCCATGTCTTAATCTTTTCTTTACCTCTTCTCTATCTATCAACTTGCAAGTGCTCCCACGAAAGAGATGCATGACCTTTCAACCGGGTACAGGCAAATTTCACCTTCCTCTCTTCTGTAGTGTTTTCAAAATCAAAATACTTCTCCATCTCTGAGATCCAATCCATCAATTCATCCGAATTTAACTTCCCATCATATTCCAGTGGGGTAAAATAAGGTTTAGTGTTCACCCTACTCAAAACCCTTAAAAACCTTTCCTCCTTCGGATCAACTGTCGGTAGGTTCACTTGTTCTATCAGGGCTTCTTCTCTTTCATCTTCACTTACATCCTCAATATGTTGACCTCTTCTCTGGGCTGACTCCATGGCTTCTAATTGGGCTTCTATTCCTTGCAACATCTCCATCACAGCAGGGTCTACATTCCCACATGCTCCACCATTCTTAGTTCCTCTTCACGCTAGTTCTCTGCAATTACAATCCGGATCTGCAATCTAACACCCTACAACAAAATTTTAGGTTACACAACCCCCATAATGAAACTTTTCTCTGATACCACTTGAAGCAGTCGCCGGTGAGGAGGGACCTCAAGGAGATCAATCCAAACCAGTCAGCAAGAGTAAACACAACAGAAACACACAGATATAATGGAGGCAATGCAGAATAGGTAGTTTTGTTGTATGAAATTTGATTACATCCAACTGGTAACAACCTGGTTACAACATATCGACACACGAGCTTGGTAGAATAGGTCACACTGGGACCTTGAATCAAAAGATCTATCTTCTAGGAAAAATCTATCTATCTGATACTTCTTAATTTTCTGATTTATATTCCATTATAAAGCATGATTACAAATATATATATCGATCCAAAGGATCTAGTCAGCCCAAAAAGGATAAAAACCCAAAGAACAAGACCTAACGTGCAAAGAAAATCCAAAGGATGAAACATAGAAGGTTGACCACATGCCAAGAAACATCGAGAGCCATGTCCAAGGCTCCACAAGCTTCAGAATGGATTCTGGTAGATCACTAGAATAGGTCTTAGGCAACTGGTAACAAGAAACTATCATGGAAACCAGTAGCGATATCTTGCCGGAAAGTGATAAAAAAGAGATGTGGTTTTAAAGAAAGAAATATGATCAATTCTTCAAGTAGAATCCAACTCTACAGGATCTGATGAGCCAAAACTGGAACACACAGAAAGGAAAACTAAAACTGCAAACATAAAACAAAATAGAAAAGAAAATGTTTTTGGTTGATGCAAGATTGTTGTGAACTAAGGATTCTCGTGCATCAGTCAGCCTCTGCAATAGATAAAGAAATAACATTCTTCTTCTTAATCATCTAAGAAACCAATCTCTTTCCTAAGAAAAATGTAGCACCACTAGTACTCTTCTAGTCATCAACATCACCTGCCCAATCATCATCATTAAAAGAACTCAAAGTAAAATCATCTTCTTTAGGATACCACAAACCAAAATCAATTATTCCTTTCAAATATTTGAAAATCCTTTTCACAACTACATCATGAGATTCCTTAGGACCAACTTGAAATCTAGCAACAAGACATACACCATTTATAATATCCGATCTAGTCTGAGTCAAATATAACAATCCACCAGTCATAGATTTGTATCTAGTTTGATTTTCTTTAGGAAATTCATCATCATTTGTCAACTTACATCCGGTCACCATAGGAGTACCAACTGGATTTGAATAATCTAAACCAAATTTCTTCAACAAATCCTTCACATACTTGGATTGAAATTTAAAAATGCCTTTATCTAACTAAGTAATTGCAATCCCAAAAATAATTTCATCTCACCAATCATAGACATCTCAAACTCATTATGTAGCTCATCAACAAACTTCTTGCACAAACTATCATTTCCTCCAAAAATAATATCATCAACAAAAAATTCAACAATCAAAATGTTATGATCAATCTTGAAATACAGATTACTATCAATAGTACCTATATTGAATCCAAGATTCAAAAATACTTATCCAATTTGGCATACCGTGCTCTTGGGTTTTGTTTCAATCCATACAGTGCTTTCTTCAATCTGCAAACCATATCTTCCTAATATGTCAACTAAAATCCATCCGGTTGCTCAATATAAACTTCCTCTTCCAACTCACCATTCAGAAAGGCTGACTTGACATCCATTTTATAAACTTTGAAATGTTGGTAAGTAGAATAAGAAAGAAACAATCTAACAACTTTAATTCTTGCTACCGGAGAAAAAGTCTCCTCAAAGTCAATTTCTTCCATCTAAGAATATCCCTTACAAACAAGTCTTGCTTTGTTCCTAACAAATTCACCTTGTTCATTCAATTTATTTTGAAAGACCCTTTAGTTCCAATTATAATTTATCCTTAGGTCTGGGAACAAGAATCTATGTATTATTCTTTTCAATTTGGTTCAATTCTTCTTCCATTGCTTTAACCCAATTTTCATCTTTGCATGCTTCATTAAAATTTTTAGATTCATTCTTAGAAATCAAGCAATATTCTTCAGCAATTATTCTTCTAGTCATCACACCTTTATTCTTATTTCCTATGATCCGATTTTATGAATGATTCAACCTCACATACCTGAGAGTTTTAGGATTTTCTTTATTTTCAGACTCGTGAGTTCTTTCTTCTGCACTGGCACTAGTCTCTCCTTGATTTTCTGGCTTTTCTAGAATAATTTGAATTTTATTATGAATCTTCACTTGCTTTCCTTTATTTGATATGTTATTCTGATCATTAGAATCATATCCACAAGATCTGATATGTCTCTCATTGCTTTCATCAACTTTCACATTATCACTTTCAACTATCTTTCTCAATCTCTTATTATAACACCGGTAGGCCTTTCTCTTAGTATAATAAACAATTTTTTTTTTTTCATCACATCTAGCATTAGATTTCCATAGATCTTCATATCTTTTGATATAGCATTTACTTCCAATTTTTTTGAAATATCTAACTATAGGAACATGACCAAACCATAGCTCATAAGGAATCTTAGCAGTATCACCTTTGATATGCACCTAGTTAAGAGTGTATACAATAGTACTCATAGCTTCTCTCCAATAGATATGCAAAATTTTTCCTTCCAAAATCATGGTTCTAGAAGCTTCTTGAATTACTCTATTCTTCCTCTCCACAACACCATTCTAATGAGGAGTTCTAGGTGCAGATAATTGTCTCTTCACTCCATGCTCTTCACAAAATGCATTGAAATCATCAGAAGTGAATTCACCACCTCTGTCAGATCTCAAACACTTTAGCTTCAATCGTGTCTCGGTATCAACCATGGCTTTGAAAATCTTGAACTTCTCCAAGGCTTCATACTTCTCTATTAAGAAAGTAACCCACATCATCCTTGAATAGTCATCAATCAACAACATGAAATATATGTCTCCTTCCAAGCTTCTCACTCTTGAAGGACCACACAAATAAGTTTACACAAGATCCAATAATCCATTTGAACAATATTGTTTTCTTTTAAAAGTAACTCTTATCTTCTTCCCTAACTAACATTCCTTCAATACTGGATTAGTAGGCTTTACCAACTTAGGAAGATCTCTCACTGCTTCAGCAGAACTTATCTTCACCACGTAGTCAAAATTCACATGACACATCTTCTTATGTCATTAACAACTTTCATCAATTTGAGAAATGAAGCAAATTTTACCACCAGCATTCAAGTGAAATATATTGCCTTTAGTTTTTTGGAGATTGTTGGAATAATGTGCAAGTGTGTGTTTGGATTGGCTGAGTGATGTGTTGTCATTGTTGCTAACATATTCCTCTATGTGTTCTAATGTTGTAGTCAGATTAAGTGAGTTGGTTTGGCCAGTGTGTTGTAGATGACCTGTTGTAGATTAAATGGTTTTGAGATAAGCATCTCTACTTGATTCAACTTAAGTTTCAGTGGTTCACATGAAGGTTTGATCAAGTTATGAGATCCAATATTGCGGTTAGTTTTTTAGTTGTTCGATGTTGATTAGTGTTCTAGATTTTTCTCTGCATTTCTCTATGTTGCAATATCTTGGTTTGCAGATTTGGCAGAGTGTTTGGGACATTCTAGTGTGTCCTCAATTTAGATGGTTTGTGATTTGGAGGTTCGCAAGTGAACCTTTCAGTTTGATAGTCATTATAGTTAGTGTTCTTGAAGTTCAGTATAATGATGATGGAGATTTTAGTAATTGGTGTTGGTGTGGTTATTTATGTGGTAATTCATGATGCTTGTGGATGTTTCTTGATCATATCCTATTTGTTTTGGTGGTCTACATTGATTGTTGTGTGCATTATTTATTATTTTCCTTGATCCGATGGTGTTCTTCATTTTCTTGGTCAACATGATGATTGTATCATGTTGTGGATGTTTGAGGCATAATTATTGGAGGTGTTTCATGTTCAAGGTGTTGATTTGCATCAATACTATGTCTTAGATGACATTGATTTGGTCTGCATGTAATATTGTAGCATGTATGGTTATATTTTTGTAATTTGTGGTGTGTGTTGAGAGGACCTTGAATGATAGGTTGATGATATGTATAAATTAATGTAATTGTGAGGTTGAAAATGTATATGTGGTGTGTGAATAAAGCTTTGATCTTACAAAAGTAGTGAAGTAGTGTGAAGAAGTGTGAATAAGTGCAAAGAAGTGTGAAAGAGTAGGATATGTGCCTAATTGAAACTGTAACCAAGCATAAGGAGATGCTATTTTCTCAATTCATGATCTTCCAGATGTAATCCAAATATGTTTGTAAGACAATTAGTCTTCCTTGGTTGTAGCCCTTTTTTGTTTTTCAGTAATGAGCTCTAGGTATTGTGCTTGAATGCATGTGCATTCCCCATTATAATATTTCATATACTTCTAACAAGGTATCATCATATTGTGGGTAGGTTACCACCGTGGTTTTTCCCTTGACTAGGTTTTCCACGTGAAAAATATTGGTGTTATGTGTGTTATTGATGTGGTGTTGATTTATGCTTTCACTATTAATTAAGATTTGAAATTGTGTTTGAGTTAAGTAAAGAAGATTTTGAGAAAACTGATTCGACCCCTCCCTCTCAATTTTCTACGTTGTTGGCAACATAGTCTTTGTCCCTAATGCAATCTAAATTCCAGAACCACTTAAGATTCTACACTTGTCATTCTTTAATTGTAAATCATATCCCTAATCAATCATTTGTCCAACACTCAAAAGATTATGCTTTATACCTTCTACATATAAGACACCATCAGTATTATGCTTACCATAAAGAGAAATAGAACCTCTACCATGGATTATACTAGCTTTGTCATTACCAAATC
This sequence comes from Cryptomeria japonica, assembly GCF_030272615.1. Taxonomy (NCBI): domain Eukaryota; kingdom Viridiplantae; phylum Streptophyta; class Pinopsida; order Cupressales; family Cupressaceae; genus Cryptomeria; species Cryptomeria japonica. The sequence goes on from NC_081412.1 coordinate 151,377,492, forward strand.
TTACTACACCACCATCATACTTTTCCATACTCATAAACTTACTCTTATCACCTATCATATGATGAGAGCAACCACTATCAATAATGCATTCATCTTTCTCTTCAACTTTAGTAGCCAAAGCTTTCTCCTCATTAATGTGGCTAGTATAATCAATAGGCATTGGATCATCTTTGTAATGCCCCGCCAGGAAACCCCAAAGGGTTTAAGTTAAAAACACTCAATTAGAGTGTAAATACTTTTTTTATTTTTATAATAATGATAATTACGAGCGCTACTCATAAGTTACAACATTAAGATAATTTGGAGTTATCTAAGACTTAGATAACACAGCGGAAGGCTAAACGAACCTAAGGAGTTTCCCAACGTGATTACGTAACCTTACACCTAACTCCACTCACGTCAAATGTTTCAATAAGTTGGATATCTTAATTACGAGATAATGCATAAGACATGGTTATATATATGTTCAATGATTTGACATCTTATAATTTTAGGAAGTGTTCATTTACTTTGGGTGGTTAGGAGGCCAACGTGAGGTTATTTACTCAATGCACTTAAAGACATAATTAAACTAAGAGGCCACCCATAAGGTTCAATACGACAAATATCACGAAGTCCATTCATTTGGGTTTAAGGTAACCACCCACAATTGGTATCATCCTTTAATATTAAAAGTATGGCTAATAAGATGAGATTCATTCATTAAGGATTAAACTACATTTAATAGAGTGAGGTTCCCTCATTAAAGTTTAAGCATAACCAAACTAAAGAGTCGTAGTTCTTTTATGGAGGATAAAATGTGAGTATCCATAGAATTCATTCATTGAAGTTTTAATAATGCTAATAGATGGACTAAATTCATTAAGATGAAAATGTATTAGGAACACATGAGTTCATCCTTTAAATTAGAATATAGTTAGCAAGATGATATTCATCATTTCAAGATTAAAATATAAGTTCATAGTGACGTTCTTCCATTAGGATTAAGATATAATTATCTTATTGCATGTCACTCTTTTTAGTTAAAAGAAGATAATATGAAGAGATACTTTTACTAAGATTAAGATATAAACAACTAATTGAATCCTTCCCTTTTTCAGTTCTTTCTTTAGCAATCATAAAGAGATTCTTTTATTAGGGTTATAATTATGAATAAATAGTTGAGTTCACCCAATTTTCAAGTTAATTTTGGTAAGGATTAATTGTTAAGATTAAAACATAAATAACTAAGTAAATTCATCTGATAAAGTGAAATATAATTAACATGGCGATACTCATTTAAGAAGATAAAGTAAATACCTATATGATGTTCATCCTTTAAATTTCAACTTAGAAATTATAACATTAATACTAACTTTGTTACCCATACACATTCGATCAATTTACCAACTTATATCAAGCTAAAACATTAATGGTATCCTAATGAGATTCTTTCCACCATTATTTCCTTTAATTAACATAAACCAAATTCTTTTCCATAATCATACTTACAATGTTTTATGAACTTGATTACTACATTTATCAAGATGAATAATTTTATGCACTTTGATTTAAATTCATTAAATTCCCACCAAACACTTATACAAGATAAAAGCCATACATGATAACTTAAAGTATGAAATAAAAGAGACGAGGCATCACATAACACGGATATGATCTCGGAGTTCACCCCTAAAGGGCTACATCTCTGGGTCTGCTCAACTGCAAGACCCCTCTGGCATTTAATATAGTTAGGAATACATAATTAATATGTCTTTTACATCTTTGCCACTTAGGCAAACACAACCAATATACAAATGACCACTTTGATCCACAAATCCTAATTGGCTTCCACGTAGAGGTAGAACCAACTGAGCATGCAAAAAGGAAAGTACAAGGTTCATTGCCCAATAGTACTCTATTAGAGACCTAAGACTTAATAGGTGCCCCAATTTCAACAACGACAGGTTCCAAACAAATACATCAAGGTTTGCCATCACCTTAAACAAGGCAAATACGGAACTTAAACTTACAAATTTTCCAAATCGATACATTATCAAACTTCCATTCATTCTACTAGCATATCGATGAAGTAATAACAAAATATACGAAGATAATTTAGATTCCTAATCCATACACTCCTATACTTTATTTTTCATTTCTAAAATTCCCGGATGATCATAATCATTCAAATCGAAAGACAATACTTATTCCTGAAAAGAAAACTTCTTATTAAAATATATTATCTAATGTTAACAAACGTGTTTTTATTTCAAAGATAATCAAATAAAAACATCATTTAACCTTATTTCCAAAAAAATTACTTTCCTTTTAGAACTGGGTTCCAAATTTAAATGTTCATTAATATAAGTTTACTAATCCAAGATTACTAAATTTTATTTAATCTACAAATTGAAAAGAAATATGCAATCTCCATTATTTAATATATATATATATATATATAGCAACTAAAATCTAAATTTAAATAAAATAGATTTTTCTACAAATTTATTACAACTTCTGTTGTTCATATCCCATTGCATTTATATATATATTTTTTTCATTGTATAAATGTAAATATTATATATATATATTTTTTCTTTTAAATATATATATATATATATATAAATAAATAAATAATTTTTTTTTTTTTTTTGTGGAACCCTAACCTACGGGTCCCACCTCCCATCACGGGAGTGGGAGAAGCCAATGCACAGGTCCATGCGGCCCACAATGTGGATGCAGGTCCTGCGAAACCACACTGTGGTGGCAGGTTCCCTGTGGCCCACAGTGTGGATGCAGGCCCTGCGAGCCGCACTATGGTCCCAGGTCTCCCTACGGCCCACAGTGTGGTCGCGGGTTCCCTGCGACCGCATTGTGGTCGCAGGTCTCCCTGCGGCCCATAGTGTGGTCACGGGTTCCCTGCGGCCCACGTTGTGGACGCAAGTCCTTGCGGCCCACATTGTGGATGCAGGTAGAACTGCGAGCCCGCGGGGAGAGAGAGAGGGGGGGGGGGAAGTGGCGGCGCGAGTTGAGCCTCGGCTCCTCTACTCGCCAAACCCCAATCGCCCCATTTGATAATAATTTTTTTTTTTAAAAACAAGAACAATAAACATGGTTAAAGTAGCCATGAAAACAACAGATTTGATACACATTTTTTTTGTATTTACAGTCAAACAAAAGGGGTTTTTAACAACTTCTCCTTTTTTTTTTGAATGTTTTAAGCATAGAATGGGGAAGATTTTCTCCCTTCAAAATGTCCAAGAAGCCATGACAAATCTTGAATCCAAGAACAACCAAGCTCTCAAAACTAAAACTAAATCTTAAAGACATTCATGGGCATTATCATTACTTTTTCCAGCATTTCATGGAGAACATTTGAACACAAAGTTTTTTGATCCAACAATAAATAAAAGGGTAGGTTGGAACCCTACCTCACAATGCATTCCGGGCAAGACTTGAAGGAGAGCTCCACCTACAACTCAAGCAAAACTCCATTTTCTCCAAAATTCCCCCATCTCCATTTTTTTTCCAAAACAGGTCACCAAAAGAAAGAACCCCCAAAAATATTTCAAAAACTAGGTTAAATGAGAAACCCCTCTTTTTTTGACCTAATTTTCAATTTTGAATTTAGGCATTTATTTTTAAAATAAAAGAAAATAAAAATGGAATCATTCCTTTCCATTATTCAATACATCTTATTCGCTTTTCTTATTTAACAATCAAAATGCTTCTATTTCTTATCTAATTCTAATTTTAATTTTCTCCATATTACTTTAGCCAACATTTATATTTTGAACTATTAACAAGGGTAAGGTATTTAAATTAATTTAAATTTCCAAAAATCAATCCTTTATACTATATCAACTTAACAAGTAAAAAGAATAATTTCCTTTAAATAATAAAATCTACCCTTTTCTTTTCCGAAATGCGAAAATGATTAATTTATTTCTATTTCTCAAATGACTTTAAATCTTTCCTTTCTAAAATGCATAACTCATTAAATTCATTATTATTAAAATTAACTATTAAATTAACTTGCTATAACATAATAAAGTGATCTTTTTAATAAATGACTAATCTCATGAAAGAAATCTATTTATTCTAATTTTCTCAACTACTAATGCGTAAATGAACACATTATTTCAATTTAAATGCTTTAAGCTTGCTACAATTATAATCAAAGCAATCTCTTTAAATTAATGATTAATCATATAAAAGAAACTACCTATTTTAAATTTCCAAATTACAAATGCGTACATCCTCACATTAAATTGGATTAAATGCTTAGGATAACAAACTCCACTTACCCTATGCAAGGCATGCAAACCGAGGAGGTCCACCAAATCACATGACACACAACCCAATGAAAAGAAAGCCCCATGAACCACACACACGATGCTCACCTGACCATGGCTAAGGCAAGATGAGAGTTTTATGACCCCCAAATCCAAATTCTAAGGATGGAGGAGGTTTACTCAAACCTACGAATCCCGAAGGAGATGAACCTCGCCCTAGGCGGTGTTGTCCTTGCAATCTCTTGCACCCATGAATCACGCAAGCATACATATACATATACATATTCAATGAAGGCGTTAGCTCGAGATTTATCACAAGAGTTAGGAAACAATTACATTTACACAAGAATTGATGCAAAAGCACAATAATAGGTATGCACGATTATTTATATTATCTAAACTACACATTGCATCATGGTTAACCTACCATTCAAGAATGCCACATAGGAAGTCAACCAAGTTCAAACGGGTTTTACAAGTCCGACTAGGGTAGGGGCATTACAATCTTCGTTGATAGAAATGAATATCCATTCACCATCACCTAAATTTCCTTTCTCATATTCATCATTTGCCACACCTTCATCAACAATATAATAACATTTCTTCTAATATTTAGGTTTGTATGGCTTCTTAGGAACTTTTTTTGGACACCTTGGAGCAAAATATCCTATTTTATTACATGAAAAGCATTTAAGAGGAAATTTACCTTCATACTTACCAACTCCTTTAGGCAATCTCCTAGAAATAAGGGCTTCAAGCTCCTCAAGTTATTTTTATTCTTCTTCCATCTCCTTCATCTCCTTCTCATATCTAGATACCCTTCTTGAAGAACTTTCTCTTGGATAATATCTCTACTTTCTGGAAACAGTAGATTTGAATGCAGAATCTATCTTAGGAAGAGAGTCACCAAACTCACTCAATTAAAAGGTAGCAATATTTGCAATCATCATGTCTCTAGTCACATTAGTCACAATACAAATCTCTTCAATAGAAGCAAATTTGTGCTTGTAAGCATGAGGTAAGGATCCCAACACTTTAGCAACAATCACTAATTCCTCTAATAATCTACATGCACATCTGATATTGCACACAAGCTCATTCACTTTTTGCATAAAAAAAGTAATGTTCTCATCTTCACTCCTCTTCAACAACTCATACTTTCCCTTCAAGCTCTTCAACTTGGCAATCTTCACATGACTTTCACCTTCATACAAAGTTTCCAACTTCTTCCAGATCTCATGAGAAATCTACAAATCCATCACATTTGCCATTTTAGAATTAGTCAAGGCAATCGATAATGCTTCCTTAGATCTAATATTGCAGTAAGCTTCCTTTATCTCATACAGAGTTGTAGGACCATTCAAAGGAATGTTATACACATTTTTAGTAATTTCCCAGTAATCTTCATCAATGCATCTCAAGTGAAACTCTATCCAATTTTTCCAAAGAGTGTAGTTTGAACCATGAGTTCTCAAACTATCCTTCTTATAAGTTGTCATCCCAGATCACCTCAAGTGATCAAGATTATTCGGATGAACTTTATTTGATACCAATTGTTGGCAACAAGGTAGAAAACTGAGAGGGGGGGTGAATCAGTTTTCCCAAAATCTTTACTTAACTCAAACATAATTTTAGATCTGATAATGAATAGTGAAAGCATAAGTCAACACCACACCGATAACACACATAACATGAAGTTTTTGACATGGAAAACCCGGTCAAGGGAAAAACCACAGTGGGAACCTACCCACAATATGATGATACCCTGTTAGAAGTATATGAAATATTACAATGGGGAATGCACATGCATTCAGGCACACTGCCTAGAGCTCACTACTGAAAAACAACAAAGGGCTACAACCCAAGGAAGACTCACTGTCTTACAAACATATTTAGATTACATCTGGAAGATCATGAACTGAGAAAATAACATCTATGAATGCCTGGTTATAGTTCCGGTTAGGCACATATTCTTCTCTTTTGCACTTCTTCACACTACTTCACTGCTTCTAAAATATCAAAGCCTTATTCACACACCACATACATCCACAACATACAATTACAAATATATTACAATAATTTATACATATCATCAACCTATCTTTCAACTCGTCTTAACACACTTCACAAATTATAAAGATATAACCATACACACTACAATATTATATGCAGACCAAAACAATGTTAGATAAGATATAGTATGGACCTAAATCAACACCTCAAACGTGAAACACCTCAAGGAATTATGCCTCAAACATCCACAACATGCTACAATCATCATGTCGGCCAAGAACATAAATAACACCACTCGGTCAAGGAAAATCATCAATAATGTGCACAACGATCAATGCATACCATCAACACAAATAGGATGCGATCTAGAAACATCCACAAGCATCATGAATTTCTATAGAAACAACTGCACCAACACCACTTACTAGAATCTTTATCATCATTATACCAAACTCAATAACACTAATTGCAATGACTATCAGACTAAAAAATTCACTTGCAGGCCTCCAAATCACGAACCATTTGAAATAAGGGCACACCAAAACTTCCCAAACACTCCACCAAATCCGTAAATCGATATATTACAACACAAAGAAACATGGATCAAAATTCAAAACACTAATCAACATTGAACAATTGAAAAACCAACCACAATACCAGATTTCATAACTCAATCAAATCTCCATGCGAACCACTGAAACTTGAGCTGAATCAACTAGAGATACTTATCTCAAAACCCTTTAATCCACAACAACACATCTGCAACACACTGGCGAAACCAACTCACTTAATCTGACTGCAACACTAAAACCCATAGAGGAATATGTTGATAAAATGACAACACATCACTCAGCCAATCCAAATGCATATTTGCACATTATCCAAACAAATTGGCTATAAGGGCATCTCATCTCATGCAGTATATTTTCTCATCCTTTGAAATACATCACATTTTTTAACATACCTTATTGCACATCTTTGAGAAGTTTGACAACCATATTCCAACTAATTTGATTTTTTTTGTGATAGCTTCTCTAAAAATACATCCACTTTAAATTCCTTCATCGGATTTCTAGATTATTTCTTATATTTCACATTTAAAGACCACTCTTCTTATAATATCATATCTTCTAATTATGTGTAATTCTCTTGAATCAATTCATATGGAAAGAACTTCCATAAAAGTATCATCTTATCTTCTAGTGACCCATTTGGTGGGAATTATCCTATGGATTGTAAGTTCCCACATCATAAAGCTTTTTCATTATCATAGTAACCCTAAATAGGTTTACTCCAAGCAATTACTCTTCCAATTTGTTTAGTTATATTATTTCTATCTTGGATAAGTAACATGGGCCTTGATTATTCTTTCTTAGTTTGAATATGGTATAAAAATAAAATTCTTGAAACATTAACTAAAATCTACTATTTCTTCCTTGCATAATTGGTTTATTGAGTAAATATTTTAGTGATTCATGGTTTGCATAAAATTTGAATGAAGTGGATAATAAGTAATGTCTAAAATTATGAAGTGAATACACCATTTCCAGGGATTCCCTTTCAATAGTAGTGTAAATATTTTCTATTTTGTATAGTTTTTAGATGGTAAATGCTATGGGTGATCCTTGTTTCATCTAGATTGTGCCAAGACTGCACCTATTACAATTTGAGAAGCATCTACATGAACATTAAATGATGATGTCCAATATGGAAAATAAGTATGGGTGATTATAATTTTTTTATAACGTATCAAATAATTGTTGGCATTGTTCATTCCACTCAATTTCCTTATTTAATATTTTTTCTTTAAGAGCTCTTCCATAGGAACTATTGAAAACTTGTGTTGTGGTGTGTTGCCATTGATGCCAAACTTGTTGTCATTGATCCCAACCTAACTAGTGCTGTTACTGATGTTGTTTACTTGTGTGGATGTTGTAGATGGTTTGTAAATGAGTGTTTAAATGTTGTTATGTTGTTTGGTGGTGATATTAAGTATGAGGTGTTTTTGGAAGGCGACAGTAGTAGAAGTTTCAATATACAAGAAATGATATTTAAAGGCCTTTTTGGAAGAATGATTTTCATTTCTCCAGTTATTGATGATGATGGCCTATAATTCTAGATATAATGTCTATGTTCTATGGATGTTGCACTATCATGTTTTCAGGTCCCCAGTTTCTTAGATGATGTAGTTGGTTGTGGTAGTTTGCTGATAGTGAGGTTGTCTATCAAGACTAGTTCAAATAATGCTCTACACTACTTCAATGTGTTGTGGCTTGGAGGATATGTTCATATGTTTCATGTAGTGTTATAGTTCAGATTTCTAATGTCGGTTCAATTGGTAAGTAAAGTCATGTTATTCTATGATGGAGACTGATTTGGCCCATGTGTATGGTATCTTTTATGTTTTTGATGTATGTATGTATGGATAATTGTTAGACACAATGTGCCACTAAGAGGGGGGGTGAATTAGTGGTTTACAAACTTTTCCCTTTATCTACCCTACGTGTGAATACCGGTTATCATCCTAATACGTAGTGGGTCTACTAGTCAGATAAATCAAGACAATGCAATACAAGCATACACAAGGGCACATCACATAGCACCAGTATATACGAGGAAAACCCAAGATGGGAAAAACCTGGGTGAGAAATGTTGCTAGAGTCTACTACTCCAATCCAGCCTCACAATGAAAAACTTTGGTTACAACATTTAGGGCACCAAACCCAAGGAGTACCACTCTTGAAGTTTATGGGCACCAACCCAAAGGATCTACAACCCTTGTTGTTTATGGGCACCAACCCAAAGGAGCTACAACCCGTGCACCAAGCACCAACTCAGTGATCTACAAAGAATAATTATCAAATACAAATGTAATAATCCGGCTACAAGTGAGTCTTGTAACCACTGCATATTCTTCACCTTGCCGATCTCACTTCTCCTCTGCCTTACCAGTTGTGTCCTCTTCCTTCTGTCACTTTGTCTCTATTATGTTCTCTACTAGTTTTATGTCCTCTCCTTCCTTCTTCTTACCTCTTCTCTCTGCTCACCTTCTCCTACTACTTCTCACTTGGTGACTCAGGATCTCGGCTGTTCATCTAATAGACTCTACACTTGACTACCAATTACTCAACTTACTAGTTCCACCCTACTCTTTTATGCAGATATGTGATCTTCTCTGCAACCCACTCATGACCGCCTCACTCTAAGCTATCCTCTGGCTGACTTGAACACCATCGGTTCACTTCTACGCTTCTCCTCCCTTGCTGCTTGCAATTTTTTTTGATCTTATCAGTTAAGCATCTGCTAAACCCTCTCACTAGTTGCATCTCTAACACACAGTTTATATGATCTTCAATGAAGTAATTGAATGGTTGGCTCTCTTCTTCTCTTTCACACTTCACTCTTCAATGTTAGACATACAACATCATCATCTTCTGGTCTTTAATCTGCATACATATATCCAGGTTTTTTCACCAAAATACAAAATCAAACACTTGCATGATTAGGGTTTCTTCTTCGACCAATGAGCCATACCATATACAATCAAATCTCCTCAAATAATGTCTCAGAGATGATTGCATGTACATCACTACCAACATTGTGCCTTCTAGTGCATGCCTTCCATCTTTAGCAATCTACATTCAATCTGTTAGCTCATCTTTTGGTTAATCGCCATAAATGGTTTGATAGTTTTCTTTACCTACTTTGATATGTATCCAAACATCCTGCATCGATTAGTGCACTCCATGGATCTGATCTAATACATCCTACCTCAAGCCGCAAACCCTTTGCAACTCAACCCACAACAGCTATAGTCAAAATTAAATGTCGACCAAATCTACAACAACGTCACCATCATGGCAATTCACCGACCTCTGCAATCTTTCCACTTCAACTCCATGTGGCATCCCTATCAATATCCATCTCATCTTAGACCTCTGTGTCAGTTTAAATAGGATCACCAACCAAACACTCAACTGGTGCACACCTACTAGACATCCAACCCTACTGGTTCTCTATTAACCTTGCCGGTATGTCTTCTCTTAGCACTGTTGTCGACATCCCGCTTAGCTCACTATGTCGAACCAACATGGTCACCAACCAATATCACACAATTGGTATATGCTTCATACTACCAGTCCCTCTTTGCCTACTGGTTAGCCTTATTGCCTTCTCCTTCCTTGTGCCAGTGGATCTGGTTAGCCCGGTCATCAATCATGTCGATCTTTAGCTGCAATCTTGGATGACACATCATGTGCATCTTCATCAGACTAAGAGCACTTCACCTTTGTCTCTCTGTCCACTTGGTTATATGTCGGTATTATCCTTGTTTACCAATTTGCATTTTTCTTCCTTCATACCCATAGTGTGCATGATATCTTCATGCCAACTACTCCATCTGTTATGCATCAGAGGCAACATCATATTCCATTTTCATATCGGTAACTCCATGTGTTCAATTGCAAAGCCTTATCTTCATTTGACTAGTTCTCTTCTCAACTAGTTTGCCAAGAAGGCAAACTCACCATCTTAACTCTTTCTTTTCTGCCTTTGTAGTATTACATGTCTTCTCATACTTAACTAGTGCACATTTCTGAACATATCCTATGGAGGCTTCCTCATCTTCTACATTAGTCATCCGGTCTATGCATCTAATCACTTGTCTTTTCTTACTCAAATTGTCTTATCTCGAAGAGTCATGATGTATGCCAAGTAAACTGGGACAAGCAAGGTATTACCACTTACTAGTGGGCAAGGATTTATGTCACCTGCTGGTATTAGTGTGGCATCCTTGAGGAGTAGATGCATCTTCAACTTGACATATGACTTGGTAGCTTTCCCATATTCCATCCTTGTTTACTAAAGCAACACATTCTCAGTCACTCTTCTCTTCATCTGATGGGAGTCTTGTTGTATAACATCCAACTCTTACTGGTGGACTACACATGCTTCACCTCCGGTGTTGATGTGATTCTCATAATATTTTGGTTGGCAACCACTCAATACCAACACATTACTTACCGATCATCATACCATACCAGTCTCCAGTGCATGTCTACAAAACATGCCAACACTGACTTGTGTATTGGTGACCTGCAATACTTGGCTAATGTCAATGTCACCAATACACTTCAATCTCCCACACCGGCTATGCTATACCGGTTGACATCAATGACAACTCAATGCCAACAATCATGATGTATGTATTGATGCATAGGATATGATGTGTTAACATGTTTATGATGCAAGATGCAATGTATGTGTATGATGTTTATGCTATATGACATGATCATGATATGAGATGTGTCATAGGTACTAACAAAATTATGATGCAGGATGTGATGCATTGATGTGATGATCTATTTGATTTGTGCTTATGTGTATGACATGGATGTTTACATAATTATTATTAATGGACATGATATGGATGATATATGGATGTGATTATGCAGGATGAGATATATGGATGTTCATGACATATCTACATGATGCAGGATGAGATATGCATTATGTACTAATCAATCTATGATTTAGGAAGTGATGGACATGAATGAGTAATGATATGTAATGTATGGATTACACGCTAACCCATTTGTGATGTAGGATGAAATGCACATGTAAACTATGAAGTAGAAAAATACAGTGAATGCAATACTAACATGATTAGGAATGTGAGATGCTCCAGGGATATTTAGTGAGGACAACATGGTAGAAAGAAGAACCAAGGACGTGTGAACATTCCCAATTGTGATTGACAAAGGAAAAGAATCAGGTGAATGCAATGCAAAGGAAGAGATCACAGAGTGTGAGAACCCTTGGAATGGGTTTCCAATATAGTGAACACTTATTTTGATTTATCATTATATATGATGCACTAGGGTACAAGGAACCAAGATTATTGTCATTGCCAATTCTTGGTTTGACTCAACAAATAGACACAAAAGGTTAGTCTAGCACCACACAAAGTTAAAGAGAACTCTATGAGAAATGGTGCTAGAAAAACCACAAGAAAAATACATTCCTTAGTGTAACATGAGACAAGAGAGACCTCATGAGGGTACAATAAGGTACACATTAAAAAGACACATGCCAAGCAAAACAAAAATAAACAAGATCACACCCTTGGTTTTGTCATTCCTAGCGCACCATGATATAAAGGATCATGGTGACCAAGAGGAAACAAAACAAAAGTCCTCCAAAAGATAAGCACGGATCAAAAAGAACCAAAGCCAACATGAGTGCCTTAGGTATCTTTTGCTAAAAGGTGAATTGATAGATGGGAATTCAATGTTGTTTGACTAGAGGAAGGACACAACCCATGTAGACTAATGAATGGATGAGGGATTGATGAAACTGAATGACAATAAGGAACCTGATATGATCATGATGATAGAGATGCTCAAGGATAATTTTTGAAGAACTAGCAAAAAAGATATGATCTTAAAGACACAACTGATGTGCATATGTACAAAAGACAACCTATCTACAAGGAACGGCGATATAAAACTAACACAACAACCCAAAAGAAGCCCAAAAGGAATATATAGGATAAGATTGATTTTATGTACAAAGAATCAACACAGACACTATGCACAAGTATCCATGCATAGGAGATGACCACACAAAAACTCAAAAGGAGAAGTGCAAGGCAAAGCAAATGGATGTGAATCATGGAAGAGGGGATGTGGGTAGAGAAATATATTGTGCTAGAAAAGGTGGATGCAAATGTGATGTTGATGGAGGTGAGTAGCAAAAGATACCATGTTAGATAACGTGGATATGAGGAGCTAAGGGATAATGGAACTGCTTTATACATACAACGCTTGTTTCTAGGTTTTTACCATGTGTACATGCCCAAGGAGGAACTTGAAGTGGTTATCACCATAGGAAAAAATTATTTCTCTTTACTTTTTTTCATGTTTGTTTTTTTCTTTGTAGTTTTTACATTTTTTATTTTTTTATTTATTTTTAACATGAGGTGCACTGCCATAGATCAGTCATAAAATCTCTTCAGATGCAGGATATTTAGGGGATCATTGAGTGGTTCCCCTTATTGAGTAGATAACTGATAGGCCTCTGAAACATATTTTGTTGTGATTTCATATGGGCCAAACCCATTGAATTAAAACTTTCCTTTCTTTTCTCTATCCTGTTGATTTCGTGAATTTTCTTGGAGCACCAAATCACCCACCTCGAATTCATGAAGGTAAAAATTATTTTGGTATTATTGCTTGAGCCTAGTTTGATATATCTGCAACTAATTATATGCTTTCTGATCATATAGTCTTCATAAAAAATGAACTCTTTTAAGGATATGCATAAAGATGGTATTTAAACTTTAATTGGAAAGATCACTTTTGCACGATAGACAAGGGAGTACAGAGTGGCTCTAGTGGATGTTCGGATGCTAGTGCAATATGCCTAAAGGGTGAGATTAAGGTGGAGGTTCCAATAATGATTGGTTTCATTGACAACCTTTTTGAGGATTCATAAAAAAATTATGTTGGTTGCTTCCTTTTGGCTATTGCCTTGTGGATAATATGGAGTTGACCAATAGTGCTAGGTATGAAATGTGAAATAAAGATCACGCATATGTTGGTTCTTAAAAGGGGCCCCATTATTTGTAATGATGGTAGAGGGGATTCCATAATGGAAAAGGATGTGATATAGGATAAATTTGGACACTTGGACACTAGTGGTAAAGGTGAGTGGGATAACTTCAACCCACTTGGTGAAATATTCAATAGTTTCAATGATAAACTTATGTCCATCTGAAGAAGGGAGATGGATCTTACCAACAAGGTCAAGGCTCCATGTATAAAAAGGCCATGGTGTTGTAATTTATTGCATCCTATGCTAGAACATGAATTAGGTCTTAGTGTCATTGACAGGGCACACACTTCTTAACAAATTCACAACAATCATATTCCATTGTGAGCTAGTAGTATCCCACCATTAACAGTTGTTTGGAAAGAACATATCTACTCGTATGAGCACCACAAGATTTGATGTGCACTTATTTCATCACAAGATTGTTATTGTGAGGATCCAATTATTATTGAGAGGGGGGGGTGAATCAGTAATAAGGATAAACTGCAATCTTTCACCAATCTGCAAAATACTTCATAAAATAGTTCATAACCAGTAACGGTAGTTGATCAAACAATCTCCAAATCAGTTATACCAAAACTTTACTAGTAGAAAATTAAAAGTTCATAATTAAGTAAATATAGTAAAGAAATCAAATAAACAACTCAAAAATTTATCCACAACATGAACATGAGGATTTTTTATGTGGAAAACCAAATGGGAAAAACCACAGTGGGAATTAGTACCCACAAGATTTGCACTCTTTCGGAATGTGCCCTATTAAGAGCCTAGCCCGATTAACAACAAACCCTGTTAGGAGCCACCTTGTCAAGAGATTTTACAACTTATCATTGTTGGGAGATTTACCTTATTAGGAGTAACCTTGCTAATGGATTTAAACCCAAATTAATGAGCCACCCGGTGAAGGGATTTACAAGATTAGGCTTGTTAGGACCTACCCGGTTAAGGGATTTTAATGCTACTGCAACTGTTAGGAAACAAGAGATAAATGATCTGGACTCAACACTTCATAGCTTGCTATTATAGATCCTTTTCAGCTTCAATCTACTTCTCTCATGTAGACATCACAAACTAGTTTGGTACATACACACTTCTCTGATCACTGACACAATAAACTTACTAAAACTTGACTTGAATAACCTTTACAATTAGGTCGGTTACATAACCCTAGAAACTTTCAAAATACATTGAAATCATATCAAGCATGGTAAAATAGTTCACCAAAACATATTATAGATCATTACAATATGTTTTAAGACAATTACAGTCATTGAATGGTCATAACTCATCACTGCACATTGATTTGATAAGCTGTCAAACCCTTAGCACATTCTTCTAAACACTTCGCTACTTATGAACATAAAAAGAATCATCGCCAAACCATAAAACATCACTGGTCAAAAGATCTTGTTACCAGTTCTCAAACCCTAGCTGAATATACAGTAGTCAATTACAAACATGACTTCAAGTTCTCCAAACATGATGCAGTTCCAGTAATAGACTCATTACAATGTCATAAGCACACATTCTAAACCGCAACACCTAACTCAACACAAATTTCTACCACAACCATCTCCTTCTCTGTTCCTTCTTACCAACTCACTATCACTTGGCAGTTGTACTTTCCAACTTAATCCATTTCAATCCATTACCAGTTAGACTTAACTGATAGACTTAGATAACCTAGATGGCATACCAAAACATAAACACACATGGTTGCCATCAACGACAACACAAATAACTGATTATCAAGCATCATATCATAATTATATCATCACCAATAGTCCATTAAAATATCATCACCAACAGTCCATCAATATATCATCACCAATAATCCTTTACCGGTACACCATCATCTCCATCAGTTATGCCAACATGCCAACATTCTCCCCCTTTGGCATTGATGGAAACATCAAAAACTGCAACTCATGAAACCTATTATGTTTGTTGTACATCACTCACTGTACATTCATCAATTCTTAGTACATCTCTTTTGCTCTTTATTTCTCTTCTCCCTCTATCATATTTCTTCTCCCTTTTTGATATCAATGCCAAAGGTGCAACGACATCTTTTGTCTTCATCTCTGCTGCTACATCTCCATCACCTCTATATTCCTCATCTTAGTTGCTCCCCTTGAGGAGTAGCCCACTTCTCATCAATCCAGATTGAAAGATATTCAATAATTCCATTGGATTGATGCTTCACCAGCATCCTAGTTGATCTTGGGTAGGGGTATAACCCCTAACTCACCTCTAAGATATTCAAAGGTAGCCTTAGGTAATGGTTTGTTGAATATATCTGCCAATTGCTCCTTACTTGACACATGCTCCAATTTCACTTTCTTTTTCTACACCCTTTCTCTCAGAAAGTGATACTTCAAATCAATATGTTTAGTCCTAGCATGTAGTATTGGGTTCTTAGAAATGTTTACAACAATATTGTTATCACAATGTATGATCATCGGTTCTGTCATATCTTGCTTGAATCCTTCCAAGACATGTCTCATCCATATAGCTCGTGTACAATTCATGGATGCAACTACACATTCTTCTTTTGTTGTGGACTGAGATACACAAGTCTATTTCTTACTATTCCAAGTTACCAGTCTACCACCTAGAAAGAATGCTCCACTGGTTGTTCTTTTCTGATCATCTACATTCCCTGCCCAATCAACATCAGTGAATACCTACAAATAAAAATTTCCTTTATATGGATACCACAATCAATAATCAATTGTCCCTCTAAGATATTTGAATATCCTCTTTACCGTTGTCATATGTGTCTCCTTAGGGCTCTTCTGAAATCTTGCTACTAAACCAACTGCATGGGCAATATTTGGTCTATTATGAACAACATAATGAAGTTTCCCAATCATAGTTTTGTATTCCTTCTCATCTACTAAGGGTGAATCATCTTCTTTTGACAATCTACAATCGATAACCATAGGTGTTCCAACCAGTTTATAGTCTTCCATTCCAAAGGTCTTTAACACTTCTTTCACATACTTAGACTGATAGATAAAAATACCACCTTCCAACTATTGGACTTTCAATCCAATGAAAAACTTTATCTCACCTATCAAAGAAATCTCAAACTCTTTCTTCATCTGTTATACAAAATACATACACATATCATGATTTCCACCAAATATAATGTCATCAACAAATACTTTTGTAATCAACATCTTTTCTCCTTCAGTGTTCAAATAAATATTGTTGTCCTCACTGGTGCTCTGAAATCCTATCTTTATCAGATGTGCACAAAGTCTTTCAAACCATGCCCTTGGTTCTTACTTCAATCCATATAATGCTTTATGCAATTTGTATACCATATCCTTATCTTCTGACAATGCAAACCCATTTGGTTGTTCAATATACACCTCTTGTTCAAGAATACCATTTAGAAATGTTGACTTTACATCCATTAGATAAAATTTGAAACCTTTAACAACTGCAAATGCAAGTAGAATTCTAACACCTTCAAGCCTAGCAACCGGTGCAAAGGTCTCTCCATAATATTCACCTTCTTCTTGTGCATACCCTTTGTAAACTAATCTTTCTTTGTTTCTAACAACTTCTCCTTCTTCATTCAACTTGTTTCTAAATACCCACATTTTACCAATAACATTTTTTATCATTAGGTCTTGGAACAAGTGACCAAGTGTTGTTTTTCTCAATCTGATCAAGTTATTTATTCATTGCCTTTAACCATCATCATCCTTAAAAGCTTCTCTAACTTTCTTTGGTTCAACTGTGGAAATCAAACAAGAGATTTCTTTGATTTTTCTTCTAGTCTGCACTCCAACATTCTTGTCACCTATGATCTAGTCTACAGAATGATTTAACCTTACATACCTAGGAATTACCTGTACCAGTGCAATAACTTCTTGTTCTTCATCATCTTCATCTTCTATTGGTTGAGCTTCTTCCACTGCACTATCCTGCTCAACATCTTTCTTCACTTCCAGTTCAATAAACACAATTTTTTTTTCATCATCTGCTAGATCAAATTTGCTGGTATCATTAGGTTTATTAGGAAATTCATCAACTTTAACATTCACACTCTCTAATTGAAAACTTTTGGCTTTGCAACTTTCTCACTTTACATTTTTCAAATTTTGAATGCATGTCATTCATGGTTGTTTCTGCTAGTGGGGATCATCCCCCACCATCTTTGGGCCCCACTTTGGACTCTATGATGCTAACAAATTCTATCACATCCCCTCCTTTCACCACAGTGATTCGTCCTTTTGGTCCATGCGAGCTTCAGCCAATTGCAACCTGTCTGCCTGGGGCTGTGATGGTTGATGGTCCTAAATTGGGGAGTTCTTTGGTTGCACTCATGTCTTCTGCTCCTAAATCCAATTTGTTAGTTGTTCATGATGAACAAACTATCAATGGACCCCAAACTGATAGCTCGAACCTCAAAGGCTGGGAAAACACATTGGTCAGAAACTCTAAGAATGTGGACCCCAACATCATCCTAGTCTACTCTCAAATTGAGGAGAGAACGACTTTAGAGCTCCCTAAAATAGTTTTAAACCACATCTTTCTCAACATGGCCAACACCTTGGTGGGAAAAAATTTCTCTCTTCGGACCACAGTGGAAATGGTTAGAAAATGGGTTAAGGACAAATGGAAACTAAAAGGGGGTGTCTTTGTTAGCACTATGAATGAAGCCCTCTTCCTCTTCAAATTCACTGCTGAGGAGGACGTTGCTCTTGTCCTTTCTGGTTGCTAGTCTTATGGTCAAAGAAACCTCTCCCTATGTCAATGGAAGGATGGGTTTGACCCAGTGGCTGATTTGCAGAAAACTGCCTCGGTTTGGGTGCGGCTCTCGGGGCTCCCCCTTGAGTACTCGGATGAGGCCATCTTTAAATGGATTGGGAACACCTTTGGACACTTTGTTGGTGTTGATGAGATTACCAGAACCAAATCGTACCTATTCTATGTGCAATTCTATTTTCAAGCTACTATGAGTATGATTCTCCCTAACTTTATAACCCTCAAGTCTAAGCTAGGAAGCTGGAACTAGGCCCTTGTTTATGAAAATGCCACTCTTTTTTGCCAAAAATGTCAAAAAGAAGGGCATATTATCTCTCAATGTAAAAATCTCGATCCCATTCCTCTCAAGCTCAAGGGCTTGGCTCTTGATAATAGACCTATGCCATTGGTTTCTCCTAGGCCTAATGGCCTGCCTATTGGGCAAGATGTGGCTTCTGCTCTGTTAGGTTTCAAAGACAACTGAGAGGGGGGGGGGTGAATAAGTTGTCTAATAAATTCAACCCAAAAACCATTTACCCAACTTAATGCTTAATACCGGTAAACCAGTTAAGTATGCCGGTAGACAGTGTTAACAGTAAATTGCTATACCGGTAAAGATTAATGCATGAAACACAAACATAAAGTCATCCAAAACACATAACACCAATATTTGTACATGGAAACCCTGTAAGGGGAAAAACCATGGTGGGAAACCTTACCCACAATCAAATGATACTACTGTAGATAGTAAGTGTACATAAATGGGGTCTGCAAATGCAGAAAGGCCAATAGCCTAGATCTCACTGCTCAATCATAAAATGGGAGTCACACTAACTACAGTTGGATGGTTAAATCCAATAAGAATGTACTGTACAAAATAGCATCTTCATATGCTGGATTCAGTACCGATGTAATGCTGATATGCTTCTACAAAAACCTAGCTTCACCTTCAAATGATGTCTTCGTGTATACCTCTGCTTAATCTTGCATATACCTTCTCACAATTCTTCTTTGCCTTCCACATTCGATCTTACAAATAAGATCTTACATTTATACCATAACCTAAGACCAATTTTAGTAGGTCGGCTCTACAAGATATTACAATAAAAAACATTTTACAAACAATATAATATCCAATGCAATAACCAATTGAACATGTCGGCTTAATGCATTTACAACAATAATAAATCATCTCCATAGCATGCCATGCTGATCTGGAAAAGATAAACCTGCCGGTGTAACCCTAGATAACCCTGGACCTATTTGCTAGTAAAAGCAAATATGCAAATATGAATATACCAATGATTAATTCTTCAAAACAAAGTGTCCACATGATGTCTTCGACATTACCAAGTGTCTTCCATATCATTCCAAGTGCCGGTGAACATTATATCCTGCCGGTGAACCATATACCAGTAACTGTGCAATAGTTACTTGTTTGCTGGTGAATGTTGCTGAATCTCTAAAGTGCTAGTGTTTCAGTAGGTGTTGACATCAATGACAAAACCATACCAAAATACCAACAATCTCCCCCTTTAGCATTGATGGAAACAAAAGATGGAAAAACCATCAAAGTGTCAAAACAGAAATGCCAAATACCAAAAACTAGCAATCTCCGTTAAACAACAATTTCTCCCCCTGGGAGCAACATGTGTTTATCCAAAGATTTATTTTCAATACCAATCTCTCCTCAAAAGATAATGTGTTTTTCCATAGATATCTCTCCCCCTTTGACATCAAATGCCAAAGCAATACAAAACCAAATATAATTAGTTCAAAGAACTTATCACAAAATACCAACTCATTCAATATATCAACTACTCCCCCTGAGAAGTAGCTTCCTCATCAAAGACCGGAGTAAAAGATTTGTCTTTCGATTCTGCTGATTGATGACAATCATCAACTATCTAAGTCTCTACCGGTGGTGGTATGACTCCAAGCTGATCTCTGAGATATTCAAAAGTCTCCTTAGGCAAAGGTTTTGTGAAAATATCTGCAAGCTATTCTTTAGTATTCACATAAACCAGTTTTATCTCCTTTTCTTCAACTTTTTCCCTTAGAAAATTCAGTTTGATAGATAAATGTTTTGTTTTAGAATGTAATACCAGATTCTTAGATATATCAATTGTTGTAGTGTTATCACAATATATAGTAATAGGTTCTTTGCATTTTACCTTTATGTCTTTCAACTTTTGCTTAAGCCATAGTACCTGTGTATAGTTAGCTGCTGCTGCAACATATTTTGATTCTGTTGTTGATAAAGATGTACAACTCTGTTTCTTACTCAACCAAGAAACTAATCTTTTTCCAAGAAAGAATGCTCCTCTAGTGGTGCTTTTTCTATCATCCACATCTCCTGCCCAATTTGCATCTGTGTATGCACATAGATCAAAATTTTCATCTCTAGGATACCGTAACCCAAGATTTGTTGTGCTTGTAAGTACTGGAAAATCCTTTTTACTGCTGATTCATGATTTTCCCTAGGATTACTTTGAAATCTAGAAACAATACATACTGCATTCATAATATCAGGCCTGGTTTGTGTCAAATAAAGTAAACCTCCTATCATAGATTTGTATGTAGTTGGATTAACAGGTGTAGATTCATCCCTTTGAGATAATTTGTCATTTGTAGTCATAGGTGTGCTTACCGGTTTAGAGTTCTCCATCCCAAATTTCTTTAGTAATTCTTTCAAGTACTTGGATTGACTCAAAAATATACCTTTATCAGTTTGTGAAATCTGCAATCCTAAAAAGAATTTTATTTCTCCAATCATAGACATTTCAAATTCTTGCTACATTTTAATAGAAAATTCCTTACATAATCCATCTTCTCCTCTAAAGATTATATCATCAACAAATACTTCTATAATCAAGATGTTATCATTAGTTATTTTGTACTATAAATTGTTGTCTGCATTTCCTTAAGTAAAAACAATCTTTAAAAGATACTTATCCAACCTTGCATACCAAGCTCTTGGGGCTTGTTTCAATCCATACTGAGCTTTTCTTAACCTGCAAACCATATCCTTGTCATCTGTCAAAGAAAATCCATCAGGTTGTTCAATATATACTTCCTCTTCAAGATCTCCATTCAAAAATGCACATTTAATATCCATTTGATAAACTTTGTAGTCTTTGTGAGCTGCAAAAGCCAAGAATAATCTGACTGCCTCAATTCTAGCTACCGGTGCAAAGGTTTCATTGTAATCAACTCCTCCTTTCTGAGAATATCCCTTACACACTAGTCTTGCTTTATTTCTGACAACCTTACCATCCTCATTAAGTTTGTTTCTAAATACCCATTTGGTTCCAATTACATTTTTATCTTTAGGCCGGGGAACTAATGTCCAAGTATTATTTTTCTCAATTTGTCCTAATTCTTCTTCCATAGCTTTAATCCAAAATTTATCTTCACATGCCTCATTGATAGATGATGGTTCAATTTGAGAAATAAGACATACCTCTTCATTTTCCAATCTTCCTCTTGTCATAACTCCTTTAAATTTGTTTCCAATTATCTGATCTTCAGAATGATTCAATCTTACATACCGAGGTGTCTTAGTTAGCCGTTGTTCTTCAATTACTATGGAATCCTTTGATGGTACCGGGGTAACTGGATCTTCATTTTGTATCGATGGATTTAGTGTAGGTTCATTTGTCACAATTTCTGTTGTCGGTTCAGAGTCTATATACCTTGAAGTTCCTCTGAATTGTTCATCAATCTTTACATTTGTACTCTCAACAATTTTTTGCAATCTCTTATTAAAACATCTATATGCCTTGCTCTTAGATGAATAACCAAGAAATATTCCTTCATCACTTCTAAGATCAAATTTGCCAATATACTCATTCTTCTAATATAATATTTACTTCCAAAAATTCTGAAATACTTAAGAGTAGGAGTATTACCAAACCATAGTTCATGAGGGGTCTTATAGGTTTCACCTTTGATGTGAACTTTGTTGAATGTATAGACAGCAGTGCTAACTACTTCTCTCCAATACACATGTGGTAGATTTGCTTCAGATAACATACTTCTTGCTGCATCCAAGATAGTTCTATTTTTTCTTTCAACAACTCCATTTTGCTGTGGTGTCCGAGGTGCTGATAACTATCTTCTGATTCCATTCACTTCACAAAATGTATTAAATTCCTTAGATGTGAATTATCCTCCTTGATCCGATCTTAAACATTTGATTTTCTTACCAGTTTCATTCTCAAACATTGCTTTGAACAGTTTGAGCTTTCCAAGTGCTTCTGATTTTTCTTTGAGAAAAGTAACCCAACACATTCTAGAATAATCATGAATAATTAGCATGAAATATCTATCACCTTGTAAGCTTTTAGTTCTAGTTGGACCACATAAATCAGTGTGAATCAAATCAAGAGCATTATTGGATTTTTCTGGAATACTTTTGAAACTAGCTCTAACTTGTTTTCCAAATTGACATTCCTTACAGATTGTATTCTGAGGTTTCACAATTTTAGGTAGATCTCTAACTAACTTAGAAGTACTGATTTTTACCATGCAATCAAAGTTTACATGACAGTCTCTTATGCCATAACCAACTTTCATCTATATGTGCAATCAAGAATGCCTTTTCACTGTTATTCAAATGAAAGATATTACCTCTAGTTTGATTTCCGGTTGCAATCTCCAAACCAGTTCTATTCATGATTTTGTATTTTCCATTTTTAAATTGTAACTGAAATCCCTTCTCAACTAATTGACCAACACTTAAAAGATTATGTTTTAATCCTTCAACATAGTAGACATTATCAATGTTATGTTTATCATCAAGAGATATTGAACCCTTACCTTTGATTGAACAGGCTTTGTCATCTCCAAATCTTACTAAACTTCCATTGTATTCTTGAAATTTCAAGAATTTACCTTTGTCTCCTGTCATATGATGCGAGCATTCTGAGTCAATGATCCATTCATCCTTTACTTCAAATTTAGCTGCTAGGGCTTGTTCTACCGGTTAAGCAGTAGGTGCTGGTTGATCTTCTGTTATAGCAACAAAAACCCATCCATTTTCTGTTGGATCCTCATCAGAATCATCAGTCACACCTTCATAAGCAATGTAATAGGATTTGTCTTTGTGCTTCTTCAATCTGTATATCTGATATTCAGGATTAGGCTTGTATGTTCTTCTAGCTTCTTCTCTTAGTCTAGCATGTCTATCAGGGCATCTCAAAGCCATATGACCAATTTTATTGCAGTTGAAACATTTAAAGGGTGTTTTTCCTTCATACTTACTTCCAACTGGACCTTTTGGAATTTTCCTTGCAAATAGTGCTTCAAGTTCTTCAAGCTCTTCATTCTCCTTCCTAGTTTCTTCAAGTTCTCTTGCATAAAAGGCTTTCCAGTCTGATTTGTCAAATGATGGAGTAGATGATGTTGATGCTTTAAAGGCCAAATTTGTCTTTATAGTAGCAACAGGACCAAATTCCTCAATTTCAAAGGCTGAAATTTTTCCAATCAATGTATCCCTAGTTACTGATGTATTAGGCATTGTTCTCAACTCATTTATAGGAGTAACCTTCATTTTATATGCTGGTGGAAATCCTCTTAAGATTTTTGAAACAATTTCATCCTCACTCAGGGTTCCTCTACAACATTTAATACCCAAAACAATTTCATTTACTCTTTCCATAAAAGCAAAAATTCTTTCATCTTCTTCCATTTTCAGATGTTCATACTTGACTCGGAAGCTTTCAAGTTTTGCAATCTTGACTGTGGAATCTCCTTCATTTAGTGTTTCCAAATGATTTCAAATAGCTTTAGTAGTAGACCTATTTGATATTCCCATGATTTGTTGATCTGATAATGCACTCAAAAGTGCTTCTCTTGCTTTGCAATCATTCTCCTTATCTTTAGCTAAGGTGGTTGGAGCAGTTTGACCAGCTATAGCAGCAGTATAACCATTCTTTGTAACTTCCTATATGTCTTTACCAATACAATTCAGATGTGTCTCCATCCTGATCTTCCATATCCCATAGTTGGTTCCATCAAGTTTAGGACTGTCCTTCCTGAAATAATTAGTAGACATTGGATCTCCTCAAGTTGTTAAACTTCTGCAAAAGAGGACTAGGCTCTAATACCAATTGTTAGGCCCCGGAGACAACTTGGGGGGGGGGGGTGAATCAATTGTCTAATAAATTCAAACCAAAAACCATTTAACCAGCTTAATGCTTAATACTGGTAAACCAGTTAAGTATTCTGGTAGACATTGTTAACAGTAAATTGCTATACCGATAAAGATTAATGCATGAAACATAAACATAAAGTCATCCACAACACATAACACCAATATTTGTACGTGGAAACCCTGTAAGGGGAAAAACCACGGTGGGAAACCTTACCCACAATCAGATGATACTACTGCAGATAGTAAGTGTACATAAATGGGGTCTGCACATGCAGAAAGGCCAACAGCCTAGAGCTCACTGCTCAATCACAAAATGGGAGTCACACTGACTACAGTTGGATGGTTAAATCCAATAAGAATGTACTGTACAAAATAGCATCTTCATATGCTGGATTCAGTACTAGTGTAATGCTGATATGCTTCTACAAAAACCTAGCTTCACCTTCAAATGATGTCTTCGTGTATACCTCTCCTTAATCTCACATATACCTTCTCACAATTCTTCTTCGCCTTTCACATTCATTCTTACTAATAAGATCTTACATTTATACCATAACCTAAGACCAATTTTACTAGGTCGGCTCTACAAGATATTACAATAAAAAACATTTTACAAACAATATAATATTTGATGTAATAACTAATTGAACATGTTGGCTTAATGCATTTACAACAATAATAAATCATCTCCATAGCGTGCCATGCTGATCTGGAAAAGATAAACCTGTCGGTGTAACCCTAGATAACCCTGGACCTATTTGTCGGTAAAAGCAAATATGCAAATATGAATATACCAATGATTAATTCTTCAAAACAAAGTGTCCACATGATGTCTTCGACATTACCAAGTGTCTTCCATATCATGGGTGAACTCACAATAATGGTTCCCACTTTTTTGCCACTTTTGACACTGAGATGAACAATTTTAAAATAATCTTCAACTTCCGACAACTACAACTTTTAAACTATTAAGAATTTGAAGATGATGTAAATTAGTGATTTGTAGAATTTTGTGTGTAGATTCTGTCTATATTTTTTTCAAATTTTTTTGAAGGATTTTTTTAAAATTTTTCCATCTCCCTCTAAAAGTAGTTTTTTACAACAAACTACATTTTTAAAGAGTGATGTGCCTCCCGAAACGTATAACTTTTTTTCCATAAATGATAAAAACTCAATTCTTTCGAATTTTGGTTTGTAACATCAATATCCAAGGCTTGTAGTTGGTTTGATAGTGATATATTCAATATTTTTCATTTTATTAAGTTTTGAAGTCCGACTAGTCATAATTTAGACATAGGTTTACGTTTGAACACATAACTTATTCTATATATATCGAAATTCAATTTTATTTTTTTTGTTAGAAAGAAGACATCAATAACCAAGGCTTAGATATTTTTCAGAATATTTTTGAATTAGTTTCCTATTTTTCCCAATGCATTGAATAGAGAAGTTCATGTTCAGTGAAAAACCTATATTTGGTAAAATTAAAAAAATAAGTTCATAATAAACTCAATATGTAATAAAATTATATTCATTGGAAAGCTTGCTTCGAGGACTATAATACTACATTTTGGGTTGTCAAAATCATTCCATTTGAACCTTCAACTAGAGGTTTCAAGGCCAGAAATCTACAAAAAAATGTAGAAATCCTCAGAGAAGTGTTAAAAAAGGGATTCGAACGAAGGGGGGTTCGAGCGAACCCCCCATTTTTAGGGGGGTTCGAATGAAGGAGGGTTCGATCAAACCCCCACACTATAACTAAAAAAAAACATAAAAGGGAATTAAAGGTGCTTCACTCGAAAGATGGGGTTCGAGCAAAGTGGGGTCTTCGCTTGAATCCCAAAGGGTATTCCATTCGAACACCCCCACTTCGCTCGAACCCCCCGTAAACAAAATTTTCCACTTTCATCGATTTCCTTCATTGGTAAAAGTGGGAACCAGCTTTGTGAGTTCACCCTCATTCCAAGTGTTGGTGAACCATATACCAGTAACTGTGCAATAGTTACTTGTTTGCTGGTGAATTTTGTTGAATCTCCAAAGTGCTAGTGTTTCACTAGGTGTTGACATCAATGACAAAACCATACCAAAATACCAACATGCTCATGGTGCTTTTTCTTTCCCCAGTGGTGGATGACCCGGTTATAGAAGAGTACCCCTTTGGTGAGAATATTATCAACCTTCTCAAATCTCCTGCAAAGAATTAGGACAAGGCCCCTAAGTCATCTTTAAAGGAATAGTGCATCTCCCTGATGGCTAGCTTAGTTCAACCTTTTGAGCAGCTGGAAGATGGAAAAATTGTGAGGGGCCCCATTCTTTCCCCTGAGAGGGCTCGCCCCCTGATGGTGTTAACTAACCCCACTCCAGACCTAGGCCTCCCCTCTCTTGTTGCACCTTGAGATTCTTCCAATGGTTGCAAGATACCTGATGATGAGGGCTAGACTACTCAAAGATGCAAAACCAAGAATACAAAGCCTGATGTGAGGAGTGACCTTAAAGTGGGTTGGCCATCATAGAGACTATCTAGACAGAAGGAAGCAACAGGGACATTGCCAATGGCAAGCAAAATACCTTGGAGACATCCATAAAAGTTAAGAAATGATGGTCCTCTCATGGAATATCAGGGGCCTCAATAGTCCCCAAAAGAAATATGCTCTTAAGAATTGTATTTTTGAAAATAAAATTAAGGTCCTCCTTCAAGAGGTTAAAATGTCTACGACCTCCTTTTCCCTTGTTGCTGGAAAAAAATTTGGTCTGGTGCTAAGTTATTTATCAATGATGCTACTAGAGCTTCTGGTAGCTTTGTTACCATGTGGGACCCCTCCCATTTCTCTAGCATTCTCCTCTCCTACTCTACCAACTCTTTGGTCTCTAAACTCTCTTCTGTGATGGACTCCTACCCGCTCATCAATGTTTATGCCCCTAACGTCAGGTCAGGTAGACTGAATCTCTAGAATGACATAACTACTTTAATTCAAAATAGCGCCAATGCCCACTGGTTGATTGCGGGTAATTTCAACTCCCCTCTTATCCCCTTTGAGTAGTTGGGTGGCCTCCCGAAGTACTCTGATAGCATGACAGACCTTGCCGACTTCATTGGCAAGAATGGGTTATTGGATGTGGAATTAACGGGGCAAAAATTCACTTGGTCCAATCTCAGGAAAGGTAAGGATCTTATACAAGTCAGACTTAACAGGTTTCTCATTTTGGGTAATTGGGGAATCGGTCCTTCTTTGAAGCTCTTTGCCCTACCCAGAATAGTCTTTGACCACAACCCTCTACTCCTCTATAGTACCACAAATTCTGTAAGGAAAAACCACCCCTTTAGGTATGAAATTATGTGAAATTATTATCCTGAATTCAAGTACTGCATCAAAAGGTGGTGGGGTACCAGCATCCCTGGCACACCCATGTTCCAGGTTGCCCAGAATTTAGATTTGATCAAAAGGAATGTCAGGGGTTGGAACAAAAATACCTTCAGGGACATCTTCATTCAGAAAAATAATCTCAATTGTAAGCTAACTGCTATCTAGAAGCGTATTGATCATGGTGACTCCCTTGAAGCTACCCACTTGGAGGAGGTGTCTCTTTGCAGAAAATGGAAAGAAAACTCTTACAAAGAAGAACTCTACTGGAAACAAAAATCTCTAGTGCAATGGCTCAAGGAGGTAGATAACAATATGACTTTCTTCCATAGATCTACCAACATCCATAGGCATAGAAACCACATCTCTTCCCTCTTGGATGACAATAATTAGGAGGTCAATGATGAGCATAGTCTAGGTAGATTGACTACTAACTATTTTGCCACCTTGTTCATGGATGATAGTGATATTAGGGCCCGTAATGGGGAGGACCTCATCAATTGCCTCCCACCCCCCCTTTTGCTGGAAGATGATAACCTCATTATGGCCCCTGTCTGTGAGGAGGAAGTCAAAACTATTGTTTTTTCTATGGGTGCCTTCAAACCCTTGGGTCCTGATGGTTTCCCCCTTGCTTTTTTTCAGGACTTCTAGGATGTGGTGGGCCATGATGTTGTTCTTGCCACTCAAGATTTTTTTCAGATCTAGGAGACTTCTTAGAATGTTCAATTACACCTTCATTTCCCTTGTCCCCAAAATTTAGGTGGCGGCCAGCCTTAAGGACATCCACCCTATCAGCCTTTGCAACACTATCTACAAAATATTCAACAAAGTCCTTGTCAAATGGATTAAAGCTTTCCTTGACTCTCTGATTAGACCAACCTAGAAAGGCTTTGCTCCTAGTAGACAAATTCTTGATGTGACCATCTCTACTCATGAGATAATCCATTCTATGGAAAAGTGCCATCAGTCGGGGATGGTGCTTAAGGTTGATATCTCTAAGGATTATGACAGAGTCAACTGGAACTTTTTCTTCAAAGTTCTAAAGAAGGTTGGGTTTGGTGAAAAACTTCTAAATCTCATCAGGGAATGCATATCTATGGTCAGCTATTTTGTTCTTTTTAATGGGTGCCTGCTGGAGAAGTTTAGGGCCTCCAGAGGTCTGAGACAAGGGTAACCTCTCCCCCCTTACCTCTTTATTATCCTTGCTGAAGTGTTGGATTCTAATTTGAACTTTATGGTTAATAGAGGATCCCTCCTAGGCATCAAATTGGCCTCAACGACGCCTCCTAATGTTCTACAACAATTTGTCGACTATACTATTCTCTTTGGAATCTCCTCTATGGTGGAAGTTGCAGCTTGGAAATATTTTCCCAACTTATATGCTCAGGCCTATGTTCAAGACATCAACTATGAGAAGATCAACATATACTTCTTTCACACTCATATGCAACTCCAGGACAAAATCTATAGAATCGTTGGCTGTCAAAGGGCCTCCCTCCCTAGCACCTATCTTGGCCTCCCTTTAATAGTCAAAGATGATTCTAATTCTTTCTACGTCACCATCCTTGAAAGAAGGCAAAAAAACTAGCTGGTTGGAAAGGAAAACTCCTCAGTAGTGCTGGGAAATTGCAGTTGCTTACCTCCTCCCTCCAAGGGATCCCTGTGTACTTTCTCTCCCTTTTTAAGATTTTGGCGGCCATGGCTTCCAAGCTAGAGAATATCCAAAAGACCTTCCTTTGGAATGGGATGGAAGAAAAGAAGAGGCTTGCTTTGGTGGGCTGGGACAGAGTCTGTCTCCCTAAGGCCATGGGTGGGTTGTGAACCCGAAAGATCTCCAGGTTCAACAAGGCCCTTATGACCAAAATCTCTTGGAAGCTTCTGAATAAGGATAAAGATATGAGTAGGATTATCAAGACTAAATACTTGGGAAATGGAAAAATTTCCTCAATCCTTAAGGAGGATCACCTCCCAAGGAGTTCTAAAATTTGGAATAATATCATAAGTTGTAGGGATTATTTATCCCATGGTATGAGGTGGATTATTGGCAATGGTAGGAATATCCTCCTCTGGGAGGACTACTAGTTGGGAGAGAAGCTCCTTTCTTTCTCCCCCTCCCTAAGAAGGCTACAAGAGGCTACTAAATGTTTCTTCAAGGAGAGGGTCAGTGATTACTTCATCAACAACACTTGGAGAGCTTTAGAGAATTGCTGCATTGATTAGCCCTTACTCCTCCCTGTTGCTAGAGAGATTCAAAAGCTTTTAGTAGGCACCCTCCTCCTCTTCTTCCCCAAGGAAGATAAATTCATTTGGAAGTGGGACCCCTCTGGGGACTTTTCTATCAGAACTACTTACAACAACTTGCTGTGGGAACCTGATCATACCATCAACTGGAATGTGGTCTAGAACCCCCAACTCATCCCCAAGGTCAACTTATTCTAGTGGACGACTCTCCATAACAAAATATTGACTCAAGATAATTTTCTCAAGAGGAGATTCCAATTGCCTAACACATGCATCCTTTGCAAAAATGATGTGGAAAGCCCCACCCATCTCTTTGTTCACTATGTGTTTTCTCAGGTGCTCTAGGGGATGGTTTGCAACAAGCTGAATATCAGTTGGACTATGAGTGACAACTTATTAAATTTGTCCTGAGAGTTCGGAGGTCCCTCCTCCAACCCCCTTATCCAATAAATGTGGAAATAGATACCCTCTCATGTGAGCTGGAGTATCCGAAAGGAAAGGAATGATAAGATATTTAGAGATAAAGAGGCCTCTGTGGAAACTATGTTTTCTCATTTCCTAAAGTTGATTCTTGAGAATATCTTGGTCACTAGAACTCGGTTGGACTCCAAGCCCCCCTCTATCTGGAACTGGTAAATTGTGAGATATTTGAATCTTCTCCCCTCATTCTATCTTGTTGATTGCTCTAAGAAACTCCTAAGGAACAAAATGATTTGGTCTTCTCCTGCCACCCATGGCTTTAAACACAACTTTGATGGGGTTGTCAAAGGGGGCCTGGTTGTTGGTGGAGGGATCATAAGAACCCACACAGGGGCCCTTGTTTCTACTTATGCAAGTAACCTGAATGGGCACTCCTCCAATCAGGTTGAAGCAATGGCCTTAGCTTGGGGACTCATTTTGCCCTCACTATGGGAATTAGGTCCTTGGATATTGAGGGTGACTCCAAGATCATCATAGATATTGTCAAAGGCGGAATAGGCTTAACTGGACCATTGAGGCAACCATCGGGGACACCCTAAGGCTCATTTTTGGGCTTGACTCGTTCAAATTCATGCATGTCTTTAGAGAGGGTAACAAAGTGGTTGATGCTTTGGCTGCCCTTGGGCTAAATATTTATGGTTTAAGATGTTGGAGGAGCCAGAATTCTCTCCCAGACCATGTCAACTTCCTTCTTCAGGGAGAGAAATCTAAAATATCTACCAATGATTGAGTTGTTGCTTAGTTTTTTCCTTACTCTCCTTTTTTCCTTTGGGGTTGTTCAGAGGGGTTGGTTTCATAATTCAAAAAATGAGAATATTCCTATGGTTACTATCGGTTGGGTACTGACTCATTCGGCCAGCCTAGCTACGAAGGACGTGCCGCTTTGTTGGAAAGCCTTTTGGGCTTATCACCTAATGATGAGGTATGATATGGAAATTTACATGATGGTTGTCGCTGGTACATGTTGGATTCTCATGCCACATAGCTAGGAAATCATTTCCAAATGCATGTTCAATATTTCCCATGAGCCTAACTTAATATCTCACTTAATGACCCCTGGCTCGCACACTTCTCATTGTTTTCTCATGACTTGCTTTTCCAATGGTCTCTACATTTTACTTTGCATTACTGTCTTCATGACTAAAGAAGCTCTCTTGGTGGAGGATATGGGAGGTGAAAGGGTCAGATATGAGTTGAATAAAATGGATGACTTCAAGAATGACCCCTTGGTCTGGAATTTATGCATGGAAGGTGGGGTCACTGATTTCTTGGAGTGCCTACAGGGCCATGATGAGGGGCTATTTGATGAATTTGCCTCCTCCTGGTCCGGGCGACATGTCAAGGTGGGCAACATTTCATTTGAGGTCTCTAAGGAAACCATCTCACTGGCCACGAGACTGGCTCTTGATGGGCAATGCTGGAAGCGCACCAACCATATGGCCAACAACAAAGCCTTAAAACATTTCTTCTGCAACTGTGAGGAATTTGTTAAACTCCAGTGTGGGTTTGCTCGTGAAGAGCTCAAACATCCTTGGAATATGATCTGCCTGATGATAATGAAATATTTCATGCTCGAGGGTAGACACAAGGTATTTTATTATTATCATCTGCCCCTTCTAAATCATTTTTCATAATAACGATTTGCTATGTTTGTCTTTTTACTTGTTGTATTCTATTGAAAGCTCTGTTAAAGATACCTTGGACCCCAAGCATGGGGATAAACCACCCTACTTGCTCCACCAGGGTCTCATTTATAGGATTTATAAATTTCACTAGGCCCTTTTCCCCCTAGGAACCTCACGCTCACTCAACCCCCTATGCCTACCCCTCAGTAGCTTGCTGCCCTTTCTATGACTTTCCCCATATTTTTCCAACTCTCGCATGTAATCTTTTCTATGACTAATTTCCCCATGTCTTTTCCATCTTTCACTTCCACGATCTCTATTTCCAAGGTCTCTCCCATCTTGATGTCACCTTCCTCTCCCAACATGCCCCACTCCCTTTCCAAGGGTAAAGGTAAATCCCTTGCCAAATGCAAACAAAATATTTTTTAGGACAATTCATCTTCCAAGGATGCTGAGAATGACAACCCCTTGACTCTGAGGGGAGAAGGAGGTCTGTAAGATTGGCCTCCAAAAGATCGGTTAAAAATAAGACCCCTGTGATTAAGATGATCGAATCTAAAGAGGACCCCACGGAGGACAAGGTTGGGGGGGACCCTAAAAACACTATGGGCCACCCTAATGAGGATGCTACCAAAGATGGCAAGGGAAGGAGCCCCATGGATATGGGCACTATGGAAGCCACCGATGAGGGAAATACAACTACTAATACCCTAGATTCTGTCAGTGATAAGGATAGGGTCCTTATGAAGATGGGCACTACAAGAGCCACCAGTGAGGACAATATTGATATTAAAGCCCCAAATTCTATCAACTTGGACTCAAATGACAATATGAAGATAGCAGAGATGTGATGGACTCTATTCCTCTAATGGGCCTTGATACTAGAATTGATTGTTCCCTTGCTGACAATGTGGCCAAGGTAGTGGAGGTGACTATGGATGAGAAGGCTACTGATTTTCCCCAGGGGGTCCCTTCCCTGGAGCAAATGGAAAAGTTGCACTCCAATGTGATTGACATCACGCAGAAGATTGAGAATTTGGGTCCTGGGCTGGAACTGAAAGCTATCATGAATGAGGTCAAGAGGCTCCAGAGCATGGTGGAAGCTAAGAACATCCAAATTCCTGGCTTTAATGAGTTTTATCTGTAGGTTTTACCCAGATCGGCACTCCCCCTCTCTCTATTGAGAGAACAGACTACGAATTCAGAGGAAGAGAAATAGGAGGCCAAGGAACTGTATAAGTTACTATTCACTAAATAGAATACGGTCATTGACTACATTGGGGGGTGCAAGGAGTCCCTATAGTTGTTGTGGTTTCTCTTGTTTTGTTGTTTTTTTAATTTCTAAGACTGGGTTTAGTTGTTGTTAATGTTCTTATAGTGTTGTTGTTGAACTGTGGTTTCATTAATGTTTTTGCTATGTAAAGGGTCAGTGCCCTAGTTCTCACTACTTTTTAATTAAAAACATTCACACTCTCCACAATCTTTTTTTTCCTTTTGTTGTAACACTTCAATGCTTTACTCTTAGTGGAGTAGCCAAGGAATGTTCTCTCATCACTTTTAGCATCAAATTTACTAGTATAATCATCTCTTTTTATAAAACATTTGTTGCCAAAAACTTTGAAATAGCTGACATTAGGAGTTCTACCATACCATAACTCATAGGGATTTTTATCATTACCTTTCTTCACTAGTACCTAATTCAATGTGTAAACAATAGTGCTAACTTCTTCTCTCTAAAACATCTTTGGTACATCTCCCTATATCAGCACAGTCCTAGTTGCTTCAACAATGGTTCTATTTCTCCTCTCTGCAATTCCATTCTATTGTGGTGTCCTTGGAGCAGATAACTGCCTCTTTATTCCATTTTCATTAAAATATCTCACAAACTCATCTGATGTAAACTCTGCACGTTGGTTAGATCTTAGGCACTTAAGATTCTTACCAGTTTCCTTTTCTACTAAGGCTTTGAATGCCTTGAATTTGCTGAAAGCTTCTAACTTTTCCTTCAAAAAAGTAACCCACATCATCCTTGAAAAACAATCAGTAAACAACATGAAATACCTATCACCATAAAAAATTCTAGTCCTCATAGGACCACATAAGTCAGTGTGCACTAAATCAAAAATATCCTCAGAAGAAAAAATATTTACTCTTAAAAGAAGATGTAGTCATCTTACGTAACTGACATTATTTACACAACACATTGTCTAGTTTAACAAGTTGTGGCATACCTCTCACCATACTAGATTTTCTGACCTTAACCACATTATCAAAGTTCACATGACAAAACCTTCTATGCCATAACCAACTATCTTCAACCTTAGCAACCAAACAACTGTTCACATTAGCATTCAGATGGAAAAGATTACCTTTAGTTTTCTTACCAATAGCAATTAATTCTCCTTTGCATCCTAAGATCCTACACACTCCAAACTTAAACTCAAGATGATAGCTTTTGTCAGTCAACTGACCAACACTCAACAAGTTATGTTTTAAACCTTCAACCCAATATACATCATCAACATTGATTGTACATTTCAAAGAGATAGAACCTTTACCTTTAACCATACAAGGTAAATTGTTTCCAAATCTTACTACACCGCCATCAAATTATTCAAGAGAAAGAAACTTGTTCTTATCACCGGTCATGTGGTGTGAGAAACCACTGTCAATAATCCATTCATCACTGTTGTCAATGTGAGATACTAAAGCCTTCTTATCAGACAGATCTTCTTTAACAACAACAAAAACAATCTCCTCATTGTCTTCATCCTCGAATTCTTCATCAGTGACACCTTCATCAAATGCAACATAGCATCATTTATTTCCTTTTCCCTTATATTATCTAAACTTTTCCTTTTGAACACTATTAGGATAGTTTGCAACTATATGTCCTATCTTGTTACAAGAGAAGAATTTGAGAGGCAACTTACCTTTGTACTTACCAGTGCCTCTAGGAAGTCTTTTAGCCAATAGAGCTTCAAATTCCATCAGATTACCTTCATCATCCATATTTGCCTCACTAACTCCATGATGACTTGACCTACATTCATGACTATGAAAAACATCTTTCCCTTTTCTCACTGGTACACTAGATACATAAGATTTAAAAGAAGATTTTATCTTAGGTACACTGCTATAAAAAATATTTAACTCAAAAGCAGCGAGCTTACCAATCAAAGAATCAACAATAACCTTATCCTTAGTAATTGACCTTCACTTTTGAATAGCAGACACTCTAATGGCATAGGTAGGAAATAGGGTTCTAAGATTCTTACTCACAACAATGTCTTCTTCTATAGTACCACCTACACTTTTGATTCCACCGACAACCTCTTTAATCCTTTGTCCATACTGAGTAAGGTTTTCTCCTTCCATCATTCTCATATCATCAAACTTTCCTCTAAGACTCACTTCTTTAGCCTTTTGGACATGCTTATCACCACCATAGATTAGTTCTAATTTCTCCCAAACTTCAAAAGTATTCTCTAAACCATGGACATCAATATATTCAGTATCAAATAGTGTACTTACTATGGCTTCTAGTTCTTGAATGTTTTCTTGCTGCTCCTTAAGATGATCTATAGTCAGAAGACTAGTAGGAGATATATACTTAGTAATAACATATTGCAAGAATTGAGAACCCATAACTTTGATATATATCTTCATTCTATCACTCCATATTATGTAGTTGTCCTTAGTGAATTTGGGACTGGTGCAGGAGCACCTAGTCATGTTTCTCTCCTTTTTAGTATTTTCATGCTTAAGTGTTTGTGAGTCCTATAATAGGTTTTGAATGTTGTTATAGGTTGTGTTTATTCATTTCATAACTGTTTGATCTCATTTTGTGCTTGAGAGATCAAGTTTTGCTTCTTAAGGTTTGAGTTGTCAGTTTTGTGCTCCTAGGCCAAATAAGGCTAAAAAGTGGAAAATTGCCTTATAGGCTTAGGCATGATTTGGAAAGAATTGAAACATGTTTAGAAAGTGTTTTTAATCATTCCTAGGTTATTTTGGAAGGTTGGTTGAGTTAGGTTTCTCAAATTGCCACTTGGGGCAACAAAAGTTGTCATTTTGGACACTTTTTGTAAAAAGAAGACAAAAATGTCTTATGTCCATACAAGACTTGATAACTACCTCCAAATGATATTTAAATGCCTCCCTTGTCTTGGTATAGGGTTGGCTTTTGTACTTTCTATCAAAATCAATTGCAAGAGCAAGCATTTTCTGGCATTTTCTCATGTTTTGACTCCATTTTGGATGACAGTCCGTACTAGGGCTTTTCATTTCCATACTCTACCTCTTGGATAGTGATTTTGATGTATATTCAATTCTCTTCATGTAATTATATTGCAGGTTTTGCATTTGGAAGTTGGTTGTACAAAAAAGTTTCATTTTTGCTCTTTGACTGCCTTGTTAAGGGTTTTGGTCTCCAAAATGCATCAACTTATCTAAATCCAGGGTTGGGCTCCCATGGGTGGAATTAGACAAGTTGTATTACACATGTACAGTGTAAATATTCAATATTTTGGCCAATGTTGTGCAAAAGAATTGCTTTTGAGCATATTCTAGTCAAGTTGGAGATCGATTTGGCTAGCAATATGAACAAAGACCAAACTTGTTTGTGCTCAAGGATCAATTTGAGTAAGAAAAATTAAGGTAGAGGTCTGCACTAGTCTCCTTGGAGTTTTAGATGTATTTTGATCTCCAAACAATATTTTCTTTACCTTGCAAAAGTGTCAAGTTGTGGCTGGCAGCAAGTACCTAGTTTCGAGGAATTTAATGTCTTTTGAATCATAAATGGCTTTATGAACATGTCCATGTTTGAAGACCTCGTGACAAGTGTTAAAAAGGTTTTTTGAGATTGTTACATGCTTTGGTGAAGTTATTTATGAAGTTATAACCCTTCAAAGTGCAGCAAAAATAGTGAATTAGCAGTGGTAGTACATTTTAATAGTCATTTTGTTGTTGTATGGCAAATGTTTGGTATAATTATTGGTATTACATTAAGTTTGTTGGTATGATGATATTGAGAAGGTTGTTGGAGATTGTTGATATAATTGATAAATGCTGATTACTATCTTAATATTATTATTTTGTCATTGATGTCAAGCAATTGATTTTATGATTTAGTATGATGTTGCCATATCTTAAAGAATATGTTTTGATGAGTATAAAGATGTTAGTAAGTGACACAGAAAGAATGTGAAAATGAAGGGGAGTAATAAGTTATTCAATGAGCAACTATTTCTGAGTTAGACAGTGATGAGATTATGTTATTTTGATATCCTATATATGTGTATTCGAAGATTGAATAAGAAGGAGAGAAGATTTCATGTAATAGAATGAGTAAAGGATTGATACTATTCTATTTTACTGAGCAAGGAGCTAGTCGGTAAACACCAAGGTTATCAGTGTCGGTTAAAGAAGAAAAATGTTATTGGGTAAAGTTTAGTATTTACCGAGTATCAACCGAGCAATAACAGAATGAATTCGATGAATAAATACATTATTAAATGAAGGGATGCCAATGAGCTAGAGATTTATAGAAGATTGGAATGTTGTGCAAGAAGTTTGTTAAGGATCAACGACAATGAAAATTCAAGAGTTGGATCTACATCACAGATTGAACGGTCATAACTGAACACAAGTACCAAGGAAGGTATACAAGTTTCAAGGCAAGATAAAACATTTTTCAGTTCAAAGGATTCAATGAACCTAGTCAAGTTTGAAGATCTAATGGCTAAGATTAATCATGGGAAATATGATTAAGGAGAATAAGCAGTTAGTAATTGCTTATAAATAAGGAAAAGTTGATGAATAAAGTAAGTGGACAAATAGAAGAGTAGTGATACTGCAGAGGTGATTACCGAGTACAGAAGATTGAAGATCTGATTGAATAATAGATTGAGAAGCCCAACAAGGAGGAAGATAAGTCTTTTGACAAGATTATTTGAAGCACATAGAGTCTGCTTTAACATTTCAGATGTGAAGTTGTAGATGTATTTTATTATTGTTATTTATTTTCGTAAGTGATAGGAAATCTCTTAACTGAGTGGACCCAACATTCTTATTTGTAAATCCTCTAGCAAGGTAACATTCTGAATGAGTGTTTGAAATCCTTTGACAAGGTCACTTCTAACAAAGTGCAAGATTCTGATAGATCTGAGGGAAATCCCTTGACCTGGTCACATGTAACAATGTGTTTATGTAATCTTTAACAGGATTGGCTTTTAACCAAGCATACTCTAGAAGAGTATATTTTCTTAGTGGGTCCAAAATCCCACAGTGGTTTTTCCCTATTTAGGTTTCCATGTTAAATCTAGTGTTAAATGTGTTTTGTTGTTTCAAGTTTATCAGTTTATGAGTTTGAATGATTTACAATCATAGTTGCATATCAAGTAAATTCTACCAAGGTTGAATCTGAAGAATATATTGAATTGTAAGTTTATCTGATTCACCCCCCCCTCTCATCTAACTAACAATTGGTATCAGAGCTAGAACTCCGAAAGAAAAGTTTAAAGGAACTTGAGGCAAGATCCAAAGTTATAAGAGGGATGCACCAAAGTTGAACAAGTCAAGTATCTCTGATAGTTCTGATACTTAATGTAAGTACAGATCCAATAGAAAACAAGATGAGAGGGCGGGGGTGAATCATACAAACTTAATCTTCCATAAAAACATCAGATTCAACCTCAGTAACATATACTTCAGTAATATAGCCAAAACTGCTAAACATGCAAACTCAAAAGCATATAAACATTATAAACCTCATAACACCAGATTTAACATGGAAACCCAAATAGGGAAAAACCACTGTGGGATTTTGGACCCACTAAGAAATATACTCTTCTAGAGTATTCTCGGTTAAAAGAAAATCCTATTAAAGATTACAAACACATGACTAGATGTGACCCGGTTAAGGGATTTCCCTCAGATCTGTTAGGATCTTCACCTTGTTAGAAGTGACCTTGTTAAAGGATTTCAAACACTCAATCAAAATGTCACCTTGCTAGAGGGTTTTACAAATAAGACTGTTAAGTCCACTCGATTAAGAGATTTTCTGTCACTTTCACAAAATAACAATAATAAAAATCTATCTGCAACTTCACATCTAAAATGCTAAAGCAGATTCTTTTTTTCTCAATATAATCTAGACATAGAACTAATCTTGTCCATCTGCTGGGCTTCTATACTCTATTATTCAAATAGGTCTTCAAGCTTCTGTGATCGGTAATCACTATGTAGCATCCCTATGCATACATTTGCTCGCATACATTGTTTATCAATAGTTCCCTATTTATAAACAATTTGCCAACCGCTTAATCTCCTTGATCACATTTCCCATGATCAATCATAGCCATCAGATCTTCAAAATTTGACCAGGTTCAATGTATCCTTCAATCTGAAAAATGTTTCACCCTACCTTGGAACTTGCATACATTTCTTGGAACTTGTGCTAGGGTAATGTGGATCAATCTGAGCTTTAGATCTTCATGTCGATTTTCCTTTGCCATAGATTCATTAACAAACTTCATGCATGACATACCAATCATTTAATCAGTTCCAGCTCATCAGCTTCCTTCATTAAATAATGCATGTAACCATTTAATGTATTCTATTACAACTCGGTTACAACTCAGTAATAACTTGGTAAATACTAAACTTCACTCGGTAGACATTCTGTCTTCATTAACCGATAGCAATAACCTTAGGGTTTACCGACTAGGTTCTTTGCTCGGTAACATAGTATAGTATTAACCTTACAATTTACAACATATGTATGATGTTAAAACAATATAAACATAATGATCTCATCATTTTCTGACTCGGTAATAGTTGCCCATTGAATACCTTATTCATTCCCTTATTCATCATATTCTTTCTATGTCTTTTACCAACATCTTTATACTCTTCAAATCATACTTCTCAAGATATGGCAACATCATATTGAATTAGAAAATCAATTTCTTGACATCAATGACAAAATAATAATATCAAGACAGTAAACATCCTTAATCAGTTATATCCATAATCATCAACAACATTCTCAATATCCTTATTGAAATGCCAACAATCTCCCATTGTCTGTTATAATGTCAAATGCCAACATTCTCCACATGGTAGAAAAGGATGAAGCTACACTTATCAGGAATTAGAGAATATGAAAGATATTATCTGGAGAATGATTACACTGCACCTAGCACCTACCCGATGACAATGGAAGAGATAAAGGCAAAGCAAGAACATTTCAAGCAATGATTGAAATAACATTAGCATTGACCGACTCAGAGTTTAATGATCTAGAAGGTTGTAATGATGCCAAAGCTATGTGGAATAAGCTTATATATGTGTATGGTGGTGATGAACATGTTCAAAGAGCAAAAGTAGACAATCTAAGAGGATAACTTGAATCCATGAGAATGAATGAAGGTGAGAACATAATCCAATACAGTACAAGGTTAAAAGAAACTATCAATCAAATCAAAGGAGTAGGAGGAACTATTGAAGAAAAGGATGTAACAAGTAAGTTGCTGAGAATACTTCTACCTGCTTATGCCATTCGAGTGTTTGCAATTAATGAATTAAGGTCTGTACCAAATATGCCAGTCTCTTTGGATGCTACTATCAGTAAGCTACATGCTTTTAAGTTGAGTAATTTTGATAATAGCGGGTCTTCGGTTAACAAAGTTGAATTTGCATTCAGTTCTTTTCATCTTGATGAATCTAATGATTACAAAGATAGAATGTATAAGTATTCTGAAGGAAATCACTGTGCAGAAAGTGAGAGATTTTGCTAAAACATGGAAGAAGTACACAAACTAAATGAGGAAATCAGAAAGCAAGAAGAGTTTGAAGCATTATTGGCCAGAAGGTTACCGAGAGGCAAAGGTAAGTATAAAGGAAAGTTACCTTTGAAATGTTTTAACTATGATAAAATTGGACATATGGCTTCAAACTATCCTGACAAAGAATCTAGTGAAAAGAGAGAATACTGAGATGACAGATAGAAAGACAACCAATACAGAGGGCATCGAGACTTCAGAAGGAGAGATAGAAAGACATGCCTAGTAGCTGATGAGGAATCCAATGATGAAAAATCTGATGGGACTGAGACAGAGGAAGTTGTATATGTGGCTATCAAAGATGGATCAGATGAAGAAAGGTATGAAGAAAAAACCTTAATATCACACATAAATAATAATGATTCTTGGATCATAGATAGTGGATGCTCACATCACATGACAGGTGATAAACACAAGTTTGTTAAATTAGAAGATTATGATGGATGTTATGTAAGATTTGGTAATGATACACCATGTCCTGTGAAAGGTAAAGGATCTATCACACTTCTTGACAATGCTAAATGTGATTATGTATATTGGGTTGAAGGTCTAAAATACAATTTGTTGAGTGTAGCACAACTAAACAATATAGAATACTAAATATAATTTCAAAACAGAATTGTTAAAGTTCATGACAAACATGGAAAGTTGGTTTCTACCAGGACTCAAACAAGAGGTAATACATTTCATCTTGACTCAACTCGGAAAAATTGTCTGTATGCAAAAATAGAAGATACCTGGTTATGGCATAAAAGGTTTTGTCATGTAAATTTTGATAACCTGATCAAAATAAGTAAGAAGCACCGAGTAAGAGGTCTACCGAGCTTGGAAAAACCTGAGAATGCAATATGCCGAGGATGCCAGATGGGTAAGATGACAAAATCAAGCTTTACAAGAAAGTCTTACACTTCTAAAGGAATTTTAGATCTTGTACACACTGATCTTTGTGGTCCTATGAAAGTTCAAAGTTATTATGGTGATAAATACTTCATATTATTTGTGGATGATTAATCAAGGATGATGTCAGTTATGTTTTTAAAAGAGAAATCAGAAGCCTTTCAAATATTCAAATGGTATAAGGCAAGAGTTGAAAATGAAATAGGAAGACGGTTGAAATATCTAAGATTTGATAGAGGAGGAGAGTTCATTTCAGATGAATTTAACTTACTTTGCAATGATCATAGTATAAAGAGACAAGTGTCTGCACCGAGAACACCACAACAAAATGGGATAGTTGAAAGAAGAAATAGATCAATTGTAGATTGTGCCAGAACCTTGATGATAGAAAAGAGAGTACCTCAAACATTTTGGAGAGAAGCAATAAGCACTACAGTTTACACACTAAACCAAGTACAACTGAAGAAAGGAACCATGAAGATACCATATGAAATCAGGTATGACAAGAAACCAAATGTAAGTTATTTTAAAATATTTGGAAGTAGATGTTATGTTCACAAAGATGACAGAAATGGAAAATTTGATCAGAAAAGTGAGGAAGGAACATTTCTTGGTTATTCCTCTAGGAGTAAAGCATTTAAATGTCTGATCAAATCATCTAACAAAATAGTGGAAAGTGCAAATGTCAAAATTGATGAATTTGCAGAAAGGAATGATGAAGGAAACTCCAAAGAACCAGAAGATTATGAAGAGTTTTTATATATACAACCGAGAAGTTTTACCGAGAAAGTTGATGAAGAAAATACTCAGTTACCGAGTGATGAAGAAGATCATATAGAGCATACCGAGCCTACATTAGCAAAATATGTCAGAAGAAATCATGAATCAAGTCAGATTATAGGAGATAAGGATGCTCTAGTGATGACAAGGAACAAATTGAGACAGAACACATGTCTGATATCCGAGTTTGAACCAAGGATAGTAAAAGAGGCATTAAGCAATGAAGATTGGGTGAATGCTATGACAGAAGAGATTGAACAAATCAAGAAAAATGAAACATGGAAATTGGTCCCAAGACCAAAAGAGAAAAATGTAATTGGTACAAATAGGATTTTTAGAAATAAGCTAAAATGAAAAAGGTGAGGTCATTCGGAATAAAGTAAGATTAGTTTGCAAAGGTTATGCTCAAGAAGAAGGAATAGACTATGGTGAGACTTTTGCACCTATGGCAAGACTTGAGGGAGTGAGAACATTGTTGGCATATGCTGCTTACAAAAAATTCAAGGTATATCAAATGGATGTTAAATCTGCATTTTTGAATGGTATACTAGAAGAAGAATTCTATAATGAACAACCTAAAGGATTTATTGAAGAGAAGAATAAAGATCAAGTATGTAAGTTGAACAAAGCTTTATATGGCCTAAAGCAAGCACCTAGAGCATGGTATGAAAGGTTTCAATCTTACTTAATCAAGATTGGATTTATGAGGACGAGTGAAAACAACATGTATATGAAGAATGATGAGGATAATGGAATACTGATTTCAACCATATTGTTGATGATATTATTTTTTGTGGAAATGATTCTTTATGCAAGAACTTTGGAAATGAAATGTGCAAAGAATTTGAGATGTCATTAATTGATGAAATAAAGTATTTTATAGGTGTATAGATACATCAAATGAAAAATGGGATTTTCATTACTCAATCCAAGTATATAAAGGGAATCTTGAAGAAATTTGGAATGGAAGATTCTAAACCTGTAAGTACTCCTATGACTACTAATTGTAAACTATCAAAGAATGATGAATCTACATCTGTTGATGAGACACTTTACCAATCTATGATTGGAAAGTTGCAATATGTAGTTCACAGTAGGCTTGATATAGCACATGCAGTAGGTATAGCTGCAAGATTTTCTGCAGATCCCAAAGAAATCCATATGACAGCAATCAAGAGAATTTTTAGATACTTGAGAGGCACTGAAGATTATGGTTTACTATATAAAAAGAGGAATGATTTTGACTTAAAAGTCTATACTGATGCTAATTGGGTAGGAAATATTGATGACAGGAAAAACAGAAGCGGTGGAGCTTTCTTTTTGGGAGAAATACTAGTAAGTTGGCTTAGAAAGAAACAAGGATGCATTTCATAGTCAACATCTAAAGCTGAATATGTCGCTGCAACATTGAATTGTAGCAATATAGCATGGATCAAACAATTGTTGGAAGGTATGAGTGAGATAGTTACCAAGCCAGTAACTATATTTTGTGATAATACAAGTGCTATTAACATTTCAAAGAATCCAGTAATGCACTCTAAG
This sequence comes from Cryptomeria japonica, assembly GCF_030272615.1. Taxonomy (NCBI): domain Eukaryota; kingdom Viridiplantae; phylum Streptophyta; class Pinopsida; order Cupressales; family Cupressaceae; genus Cryptomeria; species Cryptomeria japonica. Next base: position 151,422,084 of record NC_081412.1, read on the forward strand.
ACAAAGCATATCTCTATAAAGTATCATTATCTAAGAGAAGAAGTTCAAGAAAAGAAAGTTGTGCTGGAGTATGTTAGCACAAAGGTACAAATTGCAAACATCTTCACAAAGCCACTGCCAAGGGACACTTTTGAGTGTCTCAGAAGTAAGTTAGGGGTCCTACCCCTATCTAGTACTCACTGATAGAGTTCGGTGAAAGCATCAATTCTATGACTCTATAGAATACTATTTGTGAGTTGATGTTGATTTACACTTTTTAGGAGGTTGCCTAAAGTTGTGTAGTAAATAGTGAATGAAGACAAGATGCCCTGATCGAGACTGAGATGATACATTTGAATATGTTTTAACAAGAAAGGAAATTACTTCATAGGGGAAGTAATCATGGATTAGTTTTACTTTTGGCATTGTTGTCAAAGGGGGAGAAGACTAATGACAGGGAGAGAAGATCACAGGAGAAGTTTACAACTCAAGGATAATAGGAGAAGAATAACAGCAGTCCGAATCAATTGGAATAAATCAAGTTGGTATTGCCATTAATGTCAAAGGGGCAGATTGTTGGCATTACATTAATTTTGTTGGTATGATGATATTGAGAAGGTTGTTGGAGATTGTTGATATAATTCATAAAGGATGATTACTATCTTAATAATATTATTTTGTCATTGATGTCGAGCAATTGATTTTTTGATTTAGTATGATGTTGCCATATCTTAAAGAGTATGTTTTGATGAGTATAAAAATGTCGGTAAGTGACATGAAAAGAATGTGAAAATGAAGGGGAGTAATAAGTTATTCAATGGGCAACTATTACTGAGTTAGAAAATGATGAGATTATGTCATTTTGATTGTTTTGATATCCTATATATGTGTATTAAAAGACTGAATAAGAAGGAGAAAATATTTCATGTAAGAGAATGAGTAAAGGTTTGATACTATTCTATTTTACTAAGCAAGGAGCTAGTCGGTAAACACCAAGGTTATCAATGTCAGTTAAAGAAGAAAGATGTTACCGAGTAAAGTTCAATATTTACTGAGTATCAACCGAGCAGTAACAGAATGCATTGGATGAATAAATACATTATTAAATGAAGGGATGCCAATGAGTTGGAGATTTATAGAAGATTAGAATGGCATGCAAGAAGTTTTTTAAGGATCAATGGCAATGAAAATTCAAGAGTTGGATCTACAACACAGATTGAATGGTCATAACCGAGCACAAGTACCAAGGAAGGTATACAAGTTTCAAGGCAAGATAAAACATTTTTTAGTTCGAAGGATTCAATGAACCTAGTCAAGTTTGAAGATATGGTGGCTAAGATAAATCATGGGAAATATGATTAAGGAGATAAAGCAGTTAGGAATTGCTTATAAATAAGGAAAAGTTGATGAACAAAGTAAGAGGGCAAATAGCAGAGTAGTGATACTGCAGAGGTGATTACCGAGTACAAAAGATTGAAGATCTGATTGAAGAACAGATTGAGAAGCCCAACAAGGAGGAAGATAAGTCTTTTGACAAGATTATTTTGAGCCCATAGATTCTGCTTTAACATTTCAGATGTGAAGTTGTAAATATATTTTATTACTGTTATTTATTTTTGTAAGTGACAGGAAATCTCTTAACTGAGTGGACCTAACAGTCTTATTTGTAAATCCTCTAGCAAGGTAACATTCTGAATGAGTGTTTGAAATCCTTTGACAAGGTCACTTCTAACAGAGTGCAAGATTCTAATAGATCTGAGGGAAATCCCTTGACCGGGTCACATCTAGCAATTTGTTTATGTAATCTTTAACAAGATTGGCTTTTAACCGAGCATACTCTAGAAGAGTATATTTTCTTAGTGGGTCCAAAATCCTACAGTGGTTTTTCCCTATTTGGGTTTCCACATTAAATCTGGTGTTAAATGTGTTTTGTTGTTTCAAGTTTATCAGTTTGTGAGTTTGAATGATTTACAGTCATAGTTGGATATCAAGTAAATTCTACTGAGGTTGAATTTGAAGAATATATTGAATTGTAAGTTTATCTGATTCACCCCCCCCTCTCATCTAACTAACAATAATTTCATGTAGGGAAGACTTGGAAAATAGTTCAAAATGATGTGGTAGAGGTTCTACAATAATTTGGAGGCTTGGTTTGTGGTTTTACTTGAGACATCCTTTGGTACATGAGAAAAACCCTCTCAAAACCCTACTTTCTTGCCTAAAAATGTAGACAATCATTATACCAACTTCTCAGGAGATAAAACCATGAAAATACTTGAGTTTATACCTTTTTGACACCTTCCAAGTTAGGTTCCAAGGTTGTTATGGCCATCGTTTCCCTATGCAAGAAAAATTCACCCAATTAGGCCTCCAAGGGCTAGTAGCCTTTTTAGCCTTGTTTTATCAAAATGGTGAACCCGATTACTTCAAGGGTGTTAGAACCTACAAAATATTTGAGAGACAGTTGAAAGACACTCAAGGAGCCTAATCCAATCAATTTTGACAGTTAAGACACCATCTAGGGGCGTGGACCTATGGTGGAGGATTTGAGTAACCTTGAGGAGATAAGCTTGAGCAAGGGAGTGTAACAAGATAATAGGGTGGTTGTTTGAGAAGAGGTGTGGGTGTTGAAGTTTGATATTGAAAAAAACTAATTGAACACAAAAGAAAAAGCATATCCTTGGGTCCACTTGACTAATTAAGCCAATTTAGACTTATTGAATAATTTCTCACTCAATCTCCCTATGATAGTGGTAACAGAGCTTGAGAAAGATTCAGGTGAAAGGAGAAAAAAAATTGACTTAGGATCAATAGAATCCTTAGAAGAAAACATGGTGACTAATGTTGAGTTAGCCAAGAAGGTCGAAGACCAAGAAGATGAAAATAGAGCACTCGGAGAGAGGTTAGAGCAGCTAGCAACAAAACTAGTTGAAATTGAAGTTAAGACTGAAGAAGTCCATGATAAGGTTGGAGATAAGGGAAAAATGGTGGCAATAGAAGATAAGGTTCCCATACTTGACCCTGTTCTTGAGCAAGAACAATTCTTGAAGGCTTTGAGAGCCATGAGTGGTAAAACCTTAGAGGGAGTGGCTCTTTTCAGTGGAAAGATGGATCTAGATGCTCTCATAGAAAGGATTGAAGGCTTGGAAAACCATTTTGAATGTGATGGAATAACTGAAGCACAAAAGGTTAAAGTAGAAAAATCAAGGTTGAGAGGGGCAGCCTTAACTTTGTGGAAGTTCATCCAAGAGGAAAGGGTGAAAGAGGGTAAGAAACCAATAGCCACCTAGAAAGTAATGGTAACCAAAATTAGAGACACCTATCTTCCTGAAGACTATGAAATCCAAATACATAGGAAAAGACAAAACTTGAGATAAAAAGACTTAGATGTCAGTAGCTACACTGAGGAATTTCAAAAACTATGCATGAGATCCAAGGTAGTAGGGGATGAGAGTATAAGAGTAGCCATGTATTTGAATGGATTGAGAAGGAACATACAAGAAGAGATGAGTTTGTTATGTCCACAAATAGTTCACAAGTGTTATGAACTAGCACTCAAAGTGGAAGAGAAGAATAAGATAAAGCAAGAACAAAGCAATAGAGGGAGAGGCAGGGGAAGAGATGGTAGAGGCCATAGAGGAAGTTTTGGTGGAAGAGGAGATCAAAGGTCCCAAGGAGAATCCAAACTTATTGAGCAAAGTGGGGATTCATATAGAAAGAGTAGCTATAGAGGAAGGGGGTCTAGCAACCCAGGTAGAGGTAGATCTAGTGGACCAAGAAGAGGGACCTACTTCTCCACCATGAAATGCTACAACTGTTAGAAGTTGGGGCACCCTGCCTACATATGTCCAGAGAAACCCACTTCATCACAAGGAGGTTAAAGAAAAGTACATTATGTGCAAGAAAATGCAGCAACCATCCTAGCTCATGAAGTGAGATTAACATCAGAAGATGGTGAGAGCTTGATTATGAGAAGAGTCTTGATGAAGGAGCCAATCAAGGAGGAACCTACTCAAAGAAGGTCATTGTTTAGAATTAAGTGCAAGATCATGGGAAAGGTATGAAAGGTGGTCATTGATTCAGGATCCACAGATAACATAGTTTCAGAAGAAGCCACAAGGAAACTCAAACTAGAAATAATCCCTCACACACATCTCTATAGAGTCAGATGGTTGAATAGGGAGAAGCATGTTCTTGTCAATGAACAAAAATGGGTAGAATTCACTATAGGAGGGTATCAAGATAAGTTCTTGTGTGATGTTCTTCTAATGGATGCTTTCCATCTACTTCTTGGTAGACCTTGGCAATTTGATAGGAAAGCCATACACAATGGTGAAAAGAACTCCTACTCATTTCAGAAGGATGGTGTTACATACAAAATTTAGTATATAAATGAAGAGAAAGAGGGCAGCAGGTCAAAGAATCAGAATGTTTTAATAGTGAATGAGAAAGAGTTTATTAACACACTTGAAGAGGACAAAAGAGTGGGATTTGCACTCGTAGTGACACCCAAGGAAGAAAAGAAGGAGAAGAAGGTTGAAATACCACAAGAAGTGCAACAAATACTTGATAACTTTAAAGAAATTATAAGGGATGGAACACCTACAACCTTACCACCTCCTAGAGCCATTAGCCATTAGATAGACTTCATACAAGGAGCCTATTTACCAAACAAAGCAGCCTATAAGATGACACTTGAGTAGAACAAAGAAGTGGCAAGACAAGTGCAAGAACTCCTAGATCAAAATTTGATAAGAAAAAGTATAAGTCCTTGTGCAGTACCTATCATTTTAGCACCTAAGGAACGAGGTACATGGAGATTATGCATAGATTCAAGAGCCATTAATAGAATCACTATAAGGTATAGATTTCCTATTCCAAGGATTGAGGATTTGATGGATTGTTTGGGAGGTGCAAAGTATTTCACAAAAATTGATCTCAAGAGTGGTTATCACCAGATTGAGATAAAAGAAGGCGATGAATGTAAAATGGCCTTCAAAACAAATGAGGGTCTTTATGAGTGGCTAGTTATGCCATTTTGTCTTTCTAATGCCCCAAGTACATTCATGAGACTCATGAATGAAGTGTTGCATAATTTCATTGGTAAATTTTTAGTGGTGTACTTAGATGACATTCTAATTTTAAGTAAAACTCAAGAGGAGCATTTGAAGCATCTTGGAAATGTTTTGAACAAATTATATGATTAACAACTGACAATCAATTTGGAAAAGTGTGATTTTATGAAACAGGAATTGGTTTATCTTGGCTTTGTTGTCTCAGGTGGAGACTTGAAAATGGATAAAACCAAGGTGGAAGCCATCACTGTAGACATCTAAAAATGGCCAACGCTTGCGGAGTCATACTTTAACATCTGCGCATTGCCTTATTTTTAGGGTTCTTGCATCGCATTAACATTTCTCCTATGTCATGCACTTGGTTTTTATCATTTGTGAGCATCAAGTCCTTCTTCTGCATTCATCATTTATCTCGCTCTCAAATTTGGTCTTGTCGACAACAATCTTCAGTCATGATTTTGGTCAATCTTATCCTGTCGCATCAATGTGCGTGCTCATTTGTCATCATTTTGGACATCGTCAATCCTAATTAGGGTTTTTTCCTCTTTTTAATCTTGTCATTTTGCGATTGATTTGTCATCGATCATTGTCCTCTTATCAATCTTGTCATTTTGTGATCGATTTGTCATTGATCGTTGTCATTTTCAATCTTGTCGACTTGCGATCGATTTGTCATTGATCATTGTTATTTTCAATCTTGTCGACTTGTGATCGATTTGTCATCGATCATTGTTATTTTCAATCTTGTCGACTTGTGATTGATTTGTCATCGATCATTGTTATTTTCAATCTTGTCAACTTGCGCTTGATTTGTCATCAATCGTTGTTATTTTCAATCTTGTCGTCTTGCGATCAATTTGTCATCGATCGTCGTCTTTCTCAATCATGTCAATTTGGATCAATTTGTCATTGTTCCTTGTTAATTGGCACATTTATAATTCAAATCATTTATCAATTCAAAATCATGATCGAATCGACATCAAATCGATCTTACATCAAGACCTAATTGTCGTCCTTGCATTTCTAATTCATCTTCTAGGGTTTCATGATTTATTTATTTAACCTTGTTTGTCATTTTCTCTCCGTTTTCTCTTTAGGATAAATGATTTATTTATTTATCCTAAGTCTTCTTGTCACAATTAAATGTTTATTTAATTGGCTAATTAATTCCTCTTATTTTTGTAAATTAATTAATGAATGAGAAATTATTAGTTAATTTACCTAATTTTCATCAATTTCCTAAATTCCAAGTCATCATTTCTAACCTAATTTTCTAATTGCTTCTAATGTCTATTTCTATTTCAAAATCTTGTCATAAATTCTTGCATAGCAATTTGTCATAAATTGTCATAAATTGTCATAAATTGTCATAAATCCTTGCATAGCAATTTGTCATACACTTGTCATAATTTTGCTATTCCTGATTTGAATTTCCATTCGAATCACTTTCATGCTAATCTGATCTTTTCTCCAATTTGTCTATAAATTGGATGAATTTCTTCAATCAAAGTCCCTAGTTGAATCAATCACGCTTCTAGTACCCTTATGCTGTCATGTTATCTTGTCAATCTTGCTTTCATCTTATGCGTATGCACTTGTAGATGAGATCCATAAACAAAAGCAATTTGAAGGAGAAAGAAGGACAATGGAGATTTCTGGAGGAGACATTCACGTTTGCGTTGGTTTGCATTTGCATTTGAATGTTTTATTTCCCTTTCTCTATTGAATGTTTTTAGGATTATCACTGCAATTTAGTTTTTCGTGATTGAACTAGGCTAATGTTTATGTTGCTTTGATGATTTCCAGATTCCTATCTACATTTCTTAGTGAACCCAACATGAACTAACCCCCTAACCATGCTTTTGAGTGCTTTTGAGTTGATTTGCAGGTGAAAAACCAAAGAAACAGGGTAATTTAGGTTTTTCTGGGCACTTCTGCGCCTGCGTAGGAGAGTTTTGCGCCTGTGTCAAGGGATCTGCGCCTATGTTACTGCATTCTGCGCCTATGTCAAAGGGATCTGCACCTGTGTCAGTGCATTCTGTGCCTATGTTACTATATTATGTGCCTGTGTAAGACATTTTGCACCTGTGTAAGGCCAGAAACAGAGGTAAAAAGCAGTGTTTTTACTTGCAAACTGCTTTGTTTTGCATTCTGTTTCTGCATTTTGGTTTTTCTTTGGTACTAATTCTCTGTGCAGTACCTTGGCATTATGCATGGAAAAGACAAAAATGAAAATACTAACAAAGTTTATGCAGGTTCACTAGTCAAAGACCAAACAAATCAAACTTTTAACTTGGTGATTTCGTAGGTTGCCTTGTATTTCAACTGAATTTTTGTGTTTGTGGTTCATAATTAGGCACCTAGTATGATTTCTAAGTAGGATGGAATGAACGTGTGTTTTCTTTGATTGTTGAGTTTGACATTGGAGTAGGAGAGTATGCTCTCATCCTTCTTAGGGTGATCAGAAATCAAGATCTTCGATACCATTCTCATGGCTCAGATTGTTTGTTACCTTTAGAGGGCCTGCCTTCCTGACCATTTGCTTTCTTTTGCAAGCAAGTGACAATCGTGAGAAGGGAACAACCCAAAGTGAGCACAACCAAAGTACCCTGGCAGTCTAACTCACTATAAATAAATACCTAATGGGAAAAAGCTTTGAAGGAAGGGTTACATGGGAATTGTAGTTACTTGGGAAGTGATGACCCTTGAACTCTTTCTCATATCAACATCTAAGTAGGGCCTCACAGTCTAAATTGTGCTTGCATGACTACATTTGTTTGGTATCTTGGTGGGCTTAATGTCTCAATCACGCTTGTGTGACACCAAGGAGTAACGCTTAACATAAATCCTTACTAAACACCTTGTATTTAGAGGCCAAAAATCCTTCTAGTTGCTTGAGAAGGACAAGTTTGGATACTTGGAAGAGATACTAAGTTCACCATGGGGAGATTTCCATGGGGACTGATGCTTGGCTGCCCTGAGAAGTGAGTGTCGTGGAGGGGAGCCAGTGGGGTCAAGCATCTATGTATTCTCCTTGAATCTCATAACAAGTCTACCTCTCAAGTACCTACTATCCTTACCTACCATAAGAAATGTGTGAATGAACATGATTGTCTTGAGTCTAAGTTAAAATATCTTGTCTTCTTTGCTTGTCAAAAGTTGAGTTGTGTCTCATTTAAAAACAAGGTTAAACCCAAGAGTATTCCATTCAACAAACTTCAAAACACCTTCAAACATGGTTGTCAAACATTTTTCAAAATCTTGTCTCAACATTCATGTCACTTAGATTTAGGTTCATCCTAGGTTTGCATTTTGCAAATTCATTGTCAATTACCAAGGTTAGGTTTCACCTAGGTCATACTCCTTTGCATATCAATAAAAGTCATCCATTTGCATGTGTCCTCTTGCATTAGAGTAATACCATTTCATAATTCAACCTAAGCTTAGGTCATTATCATATTATATTAGGGTCATTTGCATAGTAATTGTCCCTTTGCATATAGTCTCAAAACTAGGTTTTGTCATACTTGAGTAATGCAAATCTTTGATAAACCCTAAGTTATTGTTAGGAATTCTTGACCTTATCAAACTTTTGTCTTGTTGTCATCAATGTCATTTGTTCAAACCTATCTTAGTATCCAAGCATATAGGCGAGACATTGTCAATTTGTCCTTTTGTCACTTGGTCCTTTTGTCCTTTGAGGTCTAGACATCATTTCAATTTCCTAAGGGTCTCATTTTTAGAATTGCATTCATGAGTTTGTCAAAATCTTGAAAAACAACAAAAACATAAGTTGCATTCTTTCTATAGATTGCATTTTCGTCTATTTAGTTTGCATTTAGTTGCATATCATACATCATCCTTTTAAAATCAAAAATCCCAAAAACATTGCATAGTGACATGTCTATTGAAACAAGGTTCCAAGCACCAATGATGCAACAAATTTTGACATATCAACCAACAATGCAATCAAATTTCAATCCAAGGCAATCACAATTATATCCAACCCAACAACAAGGCAATATCGATCAAACTTTTTATGATGAAACAAGTCTCCAAATACAAAAACTAGAGGAGAAACTAGCTCAAAAAAATGAGATTTTGGAACAAAAAGTGGAAAACATTGAGAAGAATAGATCACAAATGTCCAAAATGTTTCAAAAATTTTCGGGTCAAAATCCAAAGATTGAGCCAATTGATGTAAGATCTCTTCTTGAATGATCAGACATACTAGCTCTCCTCTCACAAATAGAGATGATGAAACAATTTCAAGAAAATAGACAACATCAATTTCAACATTATGTGCCTCCACAAAAAGAACAAGAAGGTGTTTACTATCAATCAGATTTTCATCCAATACAGCCAATGGTTCAACCAATTATTCAACATTTCCAACAGACACAACCAATGGTTCAATTTCAACAATATGTCCAACCAACTATACAATGTCCACAAATAGTTCAACAAATGGTGGAATATCAACAAGTTCAATCAACATATCAATGTCAACAACTACAATCACAAATTCACAAACAAAACTTGCACCATGCACCAAGCCAAATTTTGAACATGTCAAACCAATTTGATCAACATCTATTTCGAAATCAAAACATGACATCAAACCAAGACCAAATTCTTGCCAAACAAGTTCAAATTCCAGATACAACCATTTCAAAACCTCGAAAGAAAGGTGGCTTTATTGAAAGGCTCTTAAGGAACCTACCAAGTGAGTTCTTTGAGGAAGATCAAAATAATACACTTATGTCTATCAATGCCTCATACCCCCACAAACAAATTGACTCTCTAGTGGCATCTATCCCTACACCTCTAGAAGTTTCCCAAGAACCTTCCATATTGTCCTCATCAAACAATACACCCAAGGATGAAATTATCCAAGGGCTATCCATAATTGATTGCCAAGATAATCCAATTCATGATGCACATCCTTGTCATGTTTCAGAAATACAAGACCCAATGCAACCATGCACTTTATTGCCATTACCTATGTAGACACCTATAAATGGTCAACGCTTGTGGAATCGTACTTTAACATTTACGCATTGCCTTATTTTAGGGTTTTTGCATTGCATTAACATTTCTCCTATGTCACACACTTGGTCTTTATCATTTGCGAGCATCGAGTCTTTCTTCTGCATTCTTCAGTTGTCTTGCTTTCAAAATTGGTCTTGTCGACAACAATCTTCAGTCATGATTTTGGTCAATCTTATCCTGTTGCATCAATGTGCGTGCTAATTTGTCATCATTTTGGACATCGTCAATCCTAATTAGGGTTTTGTCCTCTTGTCAATCTTGTTGTTTTGCGATTGATTTGTCATTGATCGTTATCATTTTCAATCTTGTCATTTTGCATTATCATTTTCAATCTTGTCATTTTGCGATCAATTTGTCATCGATCGTTGTCCTTCTCAATTGTGTTAATTTGGATCAATTTGTCATTATTCCTCATAAATTGGTGCATTTATCAATCAAATAATTTATCACATTGATCATTTATCAATTCAAAATCATGATTGAATCAACATCAAATCAATTTTATATCAAGACTTAATTGTCGTCCTTGCATTCCTAATTTATCTTCTAGGGTTTTATGATTTATTCATTTAACCTTGTTTGTCATTTTCTCTCCATTTTCTCCATCTAGGTTAAATAATTTATTTATTTATCCTAGGTGTTTATGTCACAATTAAATGTTTAATTTAATTGGCTAACTAATTATTCCTCTTTTTGTGAATTAATTAATAAATGACAAATTATTAATTGATTTACCTAATTTCCTAATTTTTCATTAATTTCTAAATTCCCTCTTTGTGAATTAATTAATAAATGAGAAATTATTAATTAATTCACTAAATTCTTAATTTCATCAATTTCTAATTTCCTAATTTCCACATCATTTCTAATTTTCTAATTTCCTAATTTTTCTAATTTTCCTAATTCCTAATTTCCACCTATTTTCTAATTTGTCAAATTCAATTTCCACCTAATTAATTTCTCTCTAGTTCTTCCTATTTTTGTGCTTCGGTGGAAGCATGAATTTCTCATGCGTCATACTTTTGGCATGGCAAGATGTCATAAGCCTCTAGTCTTCTAACCTTTGCATTGGCAATATGTCATAATTCATGACATAGAAGGTGTCATAACCTTCTTCTTTCCACTCAATTGTGCCATTTTTGAAATCAATTGCCTCTAATATCAATTTCATGCTAATCTTGTCTTTTCTCCAATTTATCTATAAATTGGATGAATTTCTTCAATCAAGACTAATCACTTTGTCGAATCAATCACGCTTCGAGTATTCTTGCGCTACTATCTTGTCTACTTGCTTTCATCTCATGTGTATGCACTAGTAGGTGAGATCCACAAACAAAGCTATTTGAAGAAGAAAGAAGGACAATGGAGATTTCTGGAGGAAACATTCACATTTGTGTTGGTTTGCATTTGTATTTGAATGTTTTATTTCCCTTTCTCTATTGAATGTTTTTAGGATTGTCACTACAATTTAGTTTTCGTGATTGAACTAGGCTAATGTTTATGTTTCTTTGATGATTTCCAGATTCCTATCATACATTAATTCATGAACCTAATGTGAACTAACCCCCTAATCATGCTTTTGAGTGCTTTTGAGTTGATTTACAGGTTAAAAACCCAAGAAACAGGTTAATGCAGGGCTTTTTGGGAACTTTTGTGCCTGTGTTAAGCATTTTGCGCCTGTGTCAAGGACATTCTGTGCCTATGTCAAGACTTCTATGCCTATGTCAAGACTTCTGTGCCTGTGTAGGGACAGAAACAGAGGTAAAAGGCAGTGTGTTTTTACTTGCAAATTGTTCTATTTTGCATGCTGTTTCTACTTTTTGGTTTTTTGGTACTGATTCTCTGTGCAGAACCTTGGCATACACATGGCAAAGACAACAAATGAAACTACTAAAACATTTTTGTGCAGGTTCGATAGTCAAAGACTAAACATATCAAACTTCTGACTTGGGTTTTGCAAGTTGCGTTGGACTACAACTAAACTTTGTGTTTGCAATTAATATTTAGGCACCTAGTAATTTCTAAATAGGATGGAATGAACGTATGTTTGCTTTGATTGTTGAGTTTGACATTGGAGTAGGAGAGTATGCTCTCATCCTTCTTAGGGTGATCAAAAATCTAGATCTTCAATACCATGCTCATGTTTTTGATTGTGTGTCACCTTTAGAGGGCCTGCCTTCCCGACCATTTTCTTTTGCAAAGCAAGTGATAATCATGAGAAGGGAATGACCCAAAGTGAGTACGGCTAGAATACCTTTGTACTCTAACTCACTATAAACAAATACCTGATGGGCAAAAGCTTTGAAGGAAGGGTTATGTGGGAATTGCAGTTACTTGGGAAGTGATGACCCTTGAACTCTTTCTCATATCAACATCTAAGTAGGGCCTCACGGTCTAAATCATGCTTGCACAACTACATTTGTTTGGTATCTTGGTGGGCTTAATGTCTCAATCACACTTGCGTGACATCAAGGAGTAATACTTAACAAAAATCCTTACTAAACACCTTGTATTTAGAGGCCAAAAATCATTCTAGTTGCCTGAGAAGGACAAGTTTGGATACTTGGAAGAGATACTAAGTTCGCCCTGGGGAGATTTCCATGGGGACTGATGCTTGGCTGCCCTGAGAAGTGAGTGCCGTGGAGGGGAGCCTGTGGGGTCAACCATCTATGTATTCTCCTTGAATTCCATAATGAGTCTACCTCTCAAGTACCTAATGTCCTTGCCTACCATAAGAAACGTGGGAATGAGCATGATTGTCTTGAATCTAAGTTGAAATATCTTGTATTCTTTGCTTGTCAAAATTTGAATTGTATCTCATTTCAAGAACAAGACAAATTGATTCAAAACAAGGCTAAACACAAGAGCATTTCATCCAACAAAGTTCAAAACACATCTTCAAACATGGTTGTCAAACATTGTTCAAAATCTTGTCTCAACATGCATGTCACTTAGATTTAGGTTCATCTTAGGTTTGCATTTTGCAAAGTCATTGTTAACTATCAAGGTTAAGTTTCATCTAGGTCATACTCCTTTGCATATCAATAAGAGTCATCCATTTGCATATGTCCTCTTGCATTAGAGTAATACCATTGTCATTCATTCATATTTGCATACCCTAGGTCTCTTCATTAAGCTTAGGTCATTATCATATCATATTAGGGTCCCTTGCATAGTAATTGTCCCTTAGCATATAGTGTCAAAACTAAGTTTTGTCATACTTGAGTAATCCAAATCTTTGATAAACCCTAAGTCATTGTTAGGAAGTCTAGACCTTATCAAACCTTTTGTCCTTTTGTCATCAATGTCATTTCATCAAACCTAGCTTAGTATCCAAGCATATAGGGGAGACATTGTCAACTTGTCCTTTTGTCACTTGGTCCTTTTGTCCTTTGAGGTCTAGACATCATTCCAATTTCTTAAGGGTCTCTCTTTTAGATTTGCATTCAAAAGTTTGTCAAAATCTTCAAAAACAACCAAAAACATAGATTGCATTCTTGCCATAGATTGCATTTTCATCTATTTAGTTTGCATTTAGTTGCATATCATACATTATCCTTGAAAAATTCCAAAAATATTGCATTTGCATAGTGACATGCCTGTTGAAACAAGGTCAAAATCTAAAAAGATGGGCAAACCTACGTATCAACCCATTGACAACATAGCAAATTCGTAGTTTCAAACTAGTCAAATAGTACAAATTGAAGGTTCATCAAACACATCATTACCACCATATGGAATGGTTCAACTTGGACCACCTCCATTATATGAACCAGTATTTGTACCCATGAAACTAGGACATGGGAGTGTTCCACCAACACCAAGAGGAAGTACACCTTTCGATTGGAATCAACCACACCTGCAACATGACATTCAAACTCTAACATTATATGAGGAACAAATTCTTTCACAAGGATTTGGTTCAGATCAAGGCATTCAACAAGAAATGAATCCAAATGTCCAACCAGATTCTTCATCAGATTCCAATGCTTCTGATGATGTTGACATGTTCCCTCAAGATCCAAAGTTGACAAAAAAGATGGATAAGTTTTTGAACAAGGTCTTTAAAATGTTCCCACAAAAATATCTTAACATGATGAGTAATGTGACCTCCCCAAGTGAGCAAGTCAATGTGCAAAAACAACAAGGCGGTGAGTTGTTAAGTTTCTCTCCGCATCCAAATGAAGAAAAAGTGCAACTAGAAACTCAGCCTACCTTGATGAGTAAACGTGCTTCAAAGGCATTGACAGTAACTATTCCTCAAAAGTCACCATTTGAGACAATAAATAGTCCATTATTCAACACAACACCTGTAACACAAGATCAAATGAAGACCACGCAAATATTGACAACTCTCCCTCAACAAGAAGTGGTTCCTTACATGCATAAAATTGGATCAAAATCTAAGATGCAAGAAAGCTTCACGACTGGAATGCCTGATATCACTAATGTCTAAAACAATTCCACGATGCACCAAAGTTCTTATTTCCCATTAAGTTCAATATATTTGCCAAACACTATTGCAACAGATCCTTCGATAATGGTGACACAAAGAACTATGGATAGTGGTTTGCACCAACAACAATTGTTGCCACAATTGGGTAATACACAAAAGGTACAATCGAATGTGCAAAAAAGCAATGTACAACAACAACAATACCACATTCAACAATAGGTTGTAGTGCCCTCTGCACCATTACAAGTTAATGCAAACTTGCAACCATCACAATGGATTGGACAAACAACACAACAAGTTATTGCAAGTGCCATACCCCATCTTAAGGAGAAACAACAAAAACCATCTAAACAAAGTTTTTTGCAAATGATGGGATATACACCGTGACAACAATTGGCACAAAGTCAACAAATTCCAATTCGTCAGCATCAACAACAACATGTGCCTCAATATGTGCCAAGGCAAACAAGCTATCATACTTCACAACCGCAATTGGCGCCTGTGCAATATCAACAATACCCTCAATTGCAATATCACCCTAGGCTACAAGAAGCACAGCAACAAGGTCAATATCAAGGCATGGCACAACCACAACAACAAGGGATGTACCAAGAACATTATATGCCGGAGACACCAAAAATGGCCATTTCAGAGCATCAACAACCGATTGGAAACATGATGTATTGACAAAGAGTACCCACTGGGATTAATGATGGACCTCCAAAATCTGATACAATTGCGCAATAGCTTGAGAAGTTGTAATGACAAGTCGATGCATTAGAAACAAAAGGAACAAAGAAGTTGTATACAGATTAGGATTTATGTCCTAATCCATTTGACAAGAGCTTATACATGCCTCCATTCCCTAAACATTTTGAGGCACCTAATTTTGAGAAATATAAGGGGAATGGCAATCCAAAAGATCACATTCGAGCATTTTTCATGGCATGTATTGAAGTGAGTTATGAGGAAACATATTTAATGCGCTTATTTGCACAAAGTCTCACCAGACCAGCCATGGATTGGTATTCGCATCTGCCAAGAAATATAAAGACTTGGTCTGAATTGGCTCAAAAGTTTATATCTCACTTCGCATTCAACATTGACAGTGATGTGACCATGTCAGATCTATGCAACACCAAGAAAAAGAAAGGTGAGCCATTAGGGACTTTCTTGCAACGATGGCGAAGCTTGTATAGTCATTCTCCCCTAGATATACCTGAACAACAACAAGTGAATCTGTTTATCCAAAATTTGGTCTAGAAATGATGTATGAACTAAAATTGAAAAGTCCCAGTACTATAGAGAAACTCATTAAGAAAGGGATGAACATTGAAACTTCTCTTGTAGCCAAGGGAATCATTAAGCTTAACAAAGACAGTGACAACACGACCAATTTAGGGGATAGAAATAGATTTTGGTATAAGAACAAGAATGTCACTAATGATGGTGTTGTTGATGCAAGAGCGGTGAATGCAAATCAACCCCCGTTCACAATCAAGAAATTGAGTGTTCCTAATATGTCAACTATGAAACAAAATCAAACACCAGTGAGCAATGTTACTCAACAGCCACAATACCAATAGCATACTCAACAATACACTCAACAATATAATCAACATCAAGGCCAGCAACAAAATCAACAACGCAAACCTTTCTGATCGAGGGATGGGCCTCCTCGATAGTTTACACCATTGGGAGAGCCTATTGAATCAGTAATGAAACAATTAATACAAGCAAAATTTATCAAGCTACCAGATATCAAGGCAGAACCAGTGGTAAAGCCACATTGGTGGAATGATAATGCCTATTGTGAATACCATCGGTCAAAAGGACATAAAACTACATCATGTTTTCAATTGAAACATCTGATTCAAGACTTGTTAGAGAAAGGAGTAATTGAGGTAGATCCACCCCATGCGACCTCTAACACTGATCATACTATTTTCAAAACTCCTTTGCTTGATCATGACAAGGGTAAAGCGTCTTCTTCAAACTCTACCCAAACAACAAATTATGCAAGTCCTGGTTATAATAATGTCATCAATTGTTTTCATGTGTCAAATGAGTATGTTTTTACCCTAAGAATAAAGGGACAAGATCCTTCTTGCGCAGTCACCACTTGTCGATCCAAAATAGTCCTGAAAGGAGCTCCTACAGCTCCTCCCAAACCAACTCCTGCAAGTCAATATAATCTCTTGGATCATCTAGGAAAGACACCTACACAAATATCAATCCTTGAGTTGTTGAAAATGTCCCCCATGCATCGTGCAGTCCTAGAAAAAGCTTTAATTGAGTCCATAGTCCCGACAGACATTGATGTTGACGAGTTTCAAGCCCGAATTGGACATCTAACTGTTTCCCAAAATGTCACATTTTCTGATAATGATATCTCACCTGATAAGCTCCCTCATAATGATCCTTTACACCTTGAAGTCTTTGTCCATAATTGCAAAATCTGACAAGTCTTGATAGATGGCGGAGCGGGTCTTAATATTTGTACCTTGAGAGTGGTCATTGGCCTTGGATATACAGAAAATGACATTGATGCTTCCAGAAGAATAACAATCAAAGCATATGATGATGTTGAGCGCCCATCCAAAGGGATAATTACATTGCCTATCAGGGTCGGTCCAGTGATAGAAAACACTTTCTTGTAGGTCTTAGACCTTGATCTCCCTTACAATATGATTCTTGGCCATCCATGGATCCATGCAATGAAAGCAGTTCCATCCACCTATCATCAATGTTTAAAATATCCTTACAATGGAATTGAGATAACAATTCCAGGAGATCCTAATCCATTCCAATTTTGTGCTGCCCTAAAGGATTCTCCGCAGCAGCAAGTCCCAGTCAATAGAGAGGCCAAATCACATAGTTATGTGGATCCTAATGAATTGTTAGATGTTGTCAAAGGAAAATTGAGGATACAGGACCAAGGATGTGGAGAATATTCAATGGATCAAACATTCCTCATTGAGAATTTACCAATATCTCCAAAATCATATGGCAAACTGCATTTGTTGCAAAAGGAACCTAAGGTGGTTATTCAATATCAACCTACCACTACATTTACAAGATGGGGTGAACTTGACAAAGAAACTTTAGGTGGTTATTCAATATCAACTAAGACCCCACCTGTCAGGTTGCCAGTGGAACAATATGGCAAAGGATTTACTATGCTACAAAAGAAAGGATATGACAGCTGCAGTGGCTTAGGCCTAAACAACAATGGAAGGCTATAACCTATTATACCTAAGATGTGACCTCCAACTTTAGGGTTAGGTTTTGTACCATTGCGAATTGGATCCTCATCTACCAAAGTAACCACGTGTGGAAAAGGGCGTGACTCTGATGATGAAATAACACCTGAGGATATCCGACCTGAAACTGATTCCAATGAATGGGAGTGGAGTTCTTTTTCTTCTAGATCCTATGCCCTTGACAATATTTTCCTTGACCTTGATCATTTGCCTATGGAAGACAAACATGAAATAACTCCTCTTCCTAAAACATGTCCTAATGCTTGGATAGAGTCATTCTGGAATCCAAGCTCCGAATCAGATACAAGTAGTTCAAACAGTGATACTACAGATGTTTACATCTTTACCATCTTAGTCCTCTCTCTCCTTAAAAACAATGATGACATGCCCCTCGTCTATCCCCAGCTTATCCAACGTGACCAACAAGAACCACTCACATTGGACTATTTTCAAAATGACGAAGCAATTGCAAAATTCCTTGGACTATAGGAAGGCATACCACAAGGTGATCATAAGGTAGGATTTTCTATTGACTTAGATTCCATAGCATATTTTGGGGAGTCAACTCCATCTTCCAGTCATCAAAATGAAAAAAGAAAAGAAAAAGTAAAAAATCAAAA
Organism: Cryptomeria japonica; assembly: GCF_030272615.1. Classification (NCBI taxonomy): domain Eukaryota; kingdom Viridiplantae; phylum Streptophyta; class Pinopsida; order Cupressales; family Cupressaceae; genus Cryptomeria; species Cryptomeria japonica. The sequence continues at coordinate 151,440,529 of NC_081412.1, forward strand.
GAATAGGTCTTTGAGTGAAAACCGTAAGGCACTCTCTGATCATGAAAAAGTAAAAATAAAAGATGTACCTGCGGGTGAAAACCTCTCTGAGGTGCCCAAAGGTGGAAGAGTGGACATACCCCTATCAAGTCAGGATAAATCAACATTGCTTGTGGAAATGATCGAGGCAATCAATTTGGGTACACCTGACAACCCTAAGGTCATTCATTTTGTTGCTTCTCTATCAAAACAGGAAAAGATAGACTTTGTCAATTTCTTTCTTGAGAAGAAGATTAGTTTTGCCTGGTCCTATGTAGATATGCCTGGCCTTGATCTAGAACTAGTCCTTCATCACTTGCCATTAAAAGCAGATGCCAAGCCTGTCAAACAAAAACTCAGAAAGATGCATCCCTAGGTGGCTCTTTTGGTCAAGGTCGAACTGAAGAAACTATTGGATGTGGGCTTTATCAGACCCATCGATTATGTAGACTGGATTTCAAATTTGGTACCAGTTAGCAAAGTAACTGGGGGCATCAGAATCTGTATAGATTTTAGGGATCTCAATAAAGCATGCCCTAAAGATGATTTTCCATTGCCAAATATCGACATCATAGTTGACATGACTGTTGGATATGAGATGCTCTCATTGATGGATGGTTTCTCTAGCTATAACCAAATTCGCATTGCTCCTGAAGACCAACATAAGACTGCATTCACATGTGCTTGGGGTACTTATTGCTGGAATGTGATGCCCTTCGGTCTTAAAAATGCAAGCGCAACATATCAACGAGCGATGATGACAATTTTTCATGATTTCATGCATACTTTGATGGAGGACTATGTTGATGACTTATTATGCAAATCTGTCACAAGAGATAGTCATTTAGCCATCTTGGGCCCAATCTTTGACCAAATGGAGACTTACAAGCTCAGACTCAATCCAAAGAAGTGTGTCTTTGGTGTCACAGCTGGCAAATTACTAAGGTACATTGTTTCTCACAGAGGCATTGAAGTCGACCCTACCAAGGTTAAAGCAATAATGGATATGCCTCCTCCTTCTAATCTCCATCAACGACACAGTCTGCAAGGAAAGCTACAGTCAATCCGCTACTTCATAGCTCAGTTGGCTGACAAATGTCATCCATTCTAGCATCTATTGCATAAAGGTGTCGCTTTTAAATGGATTGAGCAATGTCAATCAGCCTTTCAAGCTCACAAAAACTATTTGTTGTCGCCGCCCATTCTAATGCCTCCTATAGAAGGAAAGCCATTTATATTGTATATTTCTGCAACTGAAATGGCATTAGGAGTTCTCTTGGCCCAACAGGATGAGAATGACAAAGAGCAAGCTATTTATTATATTAGCTAGACACTAGTAGGCTATGAGCTGAACTATTCAACTATTGAATGGGCATGCTTAGCAGTGGTCTTTGCAACATAGAAGCTCCGACACTATATGTTAAATCACCAAACATTGCTGGTTGCAAAAATTGATCCCCTAAAATACTTGCTTAGCATAGCAGCTTTGACGAGTCGCCTAGCAAAGTGGGTTATGATTCTTAGTGAATTTGATATTGAGTATATGGAGCAAAAGGCAATAAAAGGACAAGTCATAGCAGATCAGCTTGCAGAGGCTCCTATTTATGATGATCATCCCATGTTGACCGATTTTCTAGATGAATCAGTCTTTGCTCTCACATCTTCTAATGAATGGAAGTTATACTTTGATGGATCCCATACCAAGTTCGGGTCCGGAGCCAGCATCTTGTTTGTCACCCCTCAAGGTGATGCTATTCCCAAGTCCTATAGGATAACTTTTCATTGTACCAATAACATTGCCGAGTATGAAGCACTAGTCACAGGACTCCGAGTAGCAGTCCACTGGAATATCAAACATTTACAAGTCTATGGAGATTCTCAATTAGTCATTCGACAAGTGAATGATGACTACGACACAAAAGATGAAAGGCTTATTCCTTATAAGCATATGGTAGATTTCTTTAAGACAAAATTCATGGCTATCCGTTGCAGTCAAGTTCCAAGAATGCAAAACAAGTCGGCAGATGCAATGGCTACGATTGCTTCCATGTTAAATATGCCCCACAATATGGATAAATGTGAATTTTTGGTCGAATAGTTGCTTGTTCCTTCTTTTGACATTCTGACAGCAGATGTGATGTGCGTTCTTGTTGGTCCCAACTCCCCATGGTACAATGACGTATATCAATATTTGAAATCCCAAACCTTACCACTTAACCTTTGCGCTAACCAACACCGAGCCTTCATCCGACAGATGGCCAAATATGTCATCATTGCCGACACCCTTTACCGTCATTCCTTTGACCATACCCTCCTCAGGTGTTTGGATTCTGACGAAGCACAAATGGCTTTACACAAGGTTCACGATGGTATATGTGGGGGCCATTTCAATTGTCTGAGCTTAGCCAAAAATTTGATTCGTGCTGGGTATTATTGGCCCACTTTGGAAAAGGATGTTCATGATTTTGTTAATAAGTACTACAAATGCCAGATCCATGGAAACTATATTCATGCACCAGCCCAAGAGCTTCATTCTGTCATATCTCTGTGACCCTTTTCTCAATGGGGATTGGATCTTATTGGCAAGATTCACCTGACATCTGCAAATGGACACAAGTTCATCATTACAGCCACAGAGTATTTTACAAAATGGATCGAGGCTATCCCCATGACCTATATCACTGGTGTGCAAATTTCAAAATTCCTATTGAATTATATCATATGCCAGTATGGGGTTCCCCTTGCCATAGTCACAGATAATGGTCGTCCCTTCAAGAATAAATATGTCAAGGAACTCTATGAAAAGTTTTATATCCAACACCGTTTCTCCAGTCCATACTATCCACAGGGTAATGGTCAAGCCAAAGCATCAAATAAAACCATTATCAAGATCCTGAAAAAGGTTGTCAATGACGCTGATCGAGATTGGCATGTACAATTGAATCCAGCACTATGGGCCTATCGCACTTCTATCTGCACACCCATTGGAGCAACACCTTATTCCTTGGTGTATGGTGTGGAAGCCATTTTACCCTTGGAAGTGGAGATTCCTTCCTTGCATGTTTCCTTGCAACATCTGATTGATGATGAGATGCATAGAGTCTCTCGGTTGCATCAGCTTGAGATGTTAGATGAGAAATGTTAGATAGCCCTGACACATTTGCAAGCATATCAAAACCATCTCCATCGCTCTTATAATAAGAAGGTCAAAGGGCGACACTTCAAAGTGGGAGATCTAGTTTTAAAGGCAAATCCTAAGAATGCACAGTCTACTGATATCATCAAAGGTAAGTTTGAACCTAATTGGGTTGGGCCTTTCATAGTGACTGTCGCCTATGGCTCGGGGGCATATCAGCTTGCCACTCCAGAAGGTGAACCTTTGTCTGATCCTGTAAACAGCATGCACCTTCACAAGTACTGGGCATAATTTTCTATTAGCACTTCTTCAAGTATGATCCTGAAAAAATACAAAAAAAAAAAAAGCAAAAAAGCAAAAAAATACAAAAAAAGTGAAAAAAACAAACAAAAGACACAAAGAGCAAAAAAGTAAAGACAAATGATTCGCCCTCTAGTGAAAACCTGGCAAACAGGTGCTTTGGGCAGGTACCATGGTGAAAACCTAGCAATCAGGCGCCATGTGTAACGAGATCATTGCTCCATCATCTGTCACGACATCTAGCTATACTTTCTCTCGGCTAGTTTATCATGCCTATCTTTGTCTTGACCCAATGTTCTGCTCCAGGCCTATGATTGGTCAAGATCATTGTCTTGCATACTTTGGTTTCTTGTACATATGTCTTTCAAATGTGCATTGGGTGCATTCCCCTTTTCATGATCAATCACTGGAACTTCCGAAAAAAAATTGAAAAATGTCCTGAAATAATCCAAAAAAATTGAAAAATGTCCTGAAAAAAAACTCTAAAAATCAAATAATGTCCTGAAAAAATCCCTAAAAAGTCAAATAAAGTCCTAAAAAAATGAACAAAAATTTTTCAAAAACATTAAAATCCAAAAACACGCATTTTTGCAATAAATATCCTCTTGGTGCATAAGACAGATCACCGAGTATACATCCAATGACTCGCAATCACACACTGTGCTTTAATGAAATCATGCATAAACAGATGAACTTTTTCAATCAAACCAGACATTCAAACTGATCACAATTATCATATCAATCGAACGTTACCATCAATATCATTTTTCCTTGTCTCTACTATCATGGGTCTTATACAGGGTGTGGTATACTCGAAACCAGACTGTGTCCCATCTTAGATGGGGTACCACATGTCCTGAAACTAGACAACATGATCGTCCTATCAGCACTTTCAACTTTTGACAATGAAGATCAAGATGTTAGTTTGATTTGTTGGAATTTGTGCATCTTATCTTTTTACTGATTTATCTTTGGCTTCGATCATGTTCCTATGTTGCTCGATGATGTCACTGAGTGATTTAGAGTGACCGAGATGGTTCATGGTCCTTTTCTTTTTGGTTGTGATTGTTGTTTGTCTATGATGTGTCTGTCTTTTGCAAAAAGGGTTGCATTTCAACTCTGGCCTTCAATGCCATGATGCTACGCATCCATTTTGCTACATTAAAATAAAGGTTCTCACCTGCAAAGTGCAATACTGAAAGCAAGTTTTTCTTCGTCTCTAACTATCCTCTATCTCATTTTCTTCTTACTAACATTTCTTCCATCTGTTCTGATAGTCAATTTGGTGTAGTGCTCTGATCTCCAAAAACATATGCTGCATCTTGCATCCATTTGGTTAGTACATTTGCATTACATTAAACATCATATCAAGTATTTTATCCATTTCATATTATAAATACATCAACAAAACACATAAAAAAAATACATCCATACATGTTCCACAATGGTACATAAACAATGCATAAGTCATCCATACATGGAAAATAACATCAGTCATAACATATTGCATCCCATCATATCGATGCATATCATATCATATGTCACAAAAATATCGGAGTACAAAATTGGACTGTCTGTCCTACGTATGGCCCGCAGGCTGACTACAAAATGTCAAACTACATAATGTCCACTGTCCATCATACGGAGCATGTGCCTCTATCACTGGGTGCTCCCTCTATCCTCCTCATCCCTACCATGTCTCACGGATGATGTCCCTCCTGGGCCTGGCTGTGGTGGTCTTATCAGTCCACTCACCCCCATGCTACTCAATGACCTCCGAGAGCGTGCCCGGCTCTCTGTCCTCGATCGTGCCTGATATGAAGTTCTCTCTGCTCTGGTGGAACTACACTCTCATATAGTGTCCTCCAATGGTGTATCTCCTCTTCAGTCTCTACCAGCATCTGTGCCATCTCCCATGCACTGGCATCCTGAATCGACCCAATATACTCAGTGACTCTCTGTTCTTCTCGCTGTGCCTGAGCTATTGTTGTATCTTGAGCCACTGTAAGTCTGGCTATCTCCACTCTGAACTGCTCATGCTCTATCCTCAGGATGGCATTCTATCTCTCTAAAGTCGCAATGTGATCATGTTGACTCGCTATGGTAACCCTACACATCTCCATCTCCTCTATGCTAGCTGTCTCCGACTCTATGGGTATATCCTGCAATGCCTCCTGCTCGCCTGAATCTGGCTCATCCTCGTCATCCCCATCCTCATCTCCATCTTCATCATCCTCCTCATCCTCATCACCACCTTCATCCTCCTCATCCCCATCATCTCCCTCCTCCTCTCCAATGAGTGGGAAGTCCTCCTGTCTCCTCGGTACTAGAATCTCAGGATCTGTCAATGGCATTGGCCACCATTGTGCAAACCATCTCTCATACTCCTCTGTCATCCCGGCATCCACTACATCTGATCTCCAATCCCACTATCTCTGCTATAGCTGGGTGAAGTCAGTATATGTTATGTGTGGCTGAATCATACTCCCTCACTGACTCGTCTCTCTGTGAGATCGGGCAAAGCGTGTAGTCCTCCTAGGTACATCCTGCCTTTCTCCAAACTGTCCTCTGACTCTCTCTAGCAGGTACATCTCAATCACTCTCTGGCGATTCATTGGTCACCCAATCAAGTACCTCTCCTATCTACAATATGGTAGCTCATCACTATCATCTGACCATCCAGGGCAATCACGATATGGCCTCCATGTGAACTCTCTTAGTCTGTCTAGCTTGTGTCGCCAATACAATATGTATCCAAAAGGACCCTATCTCAATGCTCCCCCATAGCAGTACACATATGGTCAGTGTGGTTCTACCTATCTCTCTGCAATCAGTTGACATATGGCTATGTGCTCAAATGCCCATACCTGTAGCAGTGTAACCCCACAGCTCAAAGTCTGAACTCCCTGATATGCTATCTGATGCAACTGAAAAATACAGCATAGCCAGTACACATGGTCCCCATGCATACACTATACCCTCTATCGCCATCCGCTCTAGCACTCTTCCCCATCCAATAGGGAATCCATGTCCTCGTCTGTCTCCTGCTAGTAGGCATGCTATAACCACAACTATCACCACATATCGTCGATCGTACTCTGATGCCATGGTCTCCCAGCCAATCTCCCTCTCTACGATATCTAGATCATTTGCGTTGCACTCAAATAATCTGTACAATGCATCTCTCCCTATCACTGGGTCGTAGTCTACCATTTCTCCATGAATCACAATGCGGAGGATACGCCATACATCCTCTAGTGTCACCGTCGCCTCTCCAGTCGCCAGATGGAATGAGGAGGTCTCTGAATGCCATCGCTCTGCCAATGTGGTAAGTAGTCCTGTGTTTGCCCTAATCTCAGGCATGAATGTGACATAGTATATCCCAAGTCCTGCTAATGTATCTCTATCCGTGCTTCTGAGTCTATGTCGTAACATGAAGCAGTCTAGTCGGTTCTCCTGCGTGATCAATGGATACTGTCGACTCTGCATCACAATTGGGGCACATTTTGTCAGTTTTAGGGTTTTCTCCTACAAGTTGCATTTCCTCATTTTCATGTCCACATCAGGGTGTTTTTCATCTATTTTAACCTATCCTACCCTTATCCCCCCTTTCCGGATCATTTGCATGTTGTTTTTGACCTAAATTGAGTTCCCAGGGCACAACTGCACCTGTGTTGTGTATCCTGCACCTGTGTCACATATCTTGCACCTGTGTCCCCCTACACAAGGGTAGAAAACCCTACACAAGCGCAGGAGTCCCTTTCTGCATCCCCTATGGGCCCCGCAAGGTCCCGCAAGCAAGTCAAATTCATCAAATTGAAAAGATGGGTTTTTGAGATACATACCACTGCTCCCGCATCATCTGGTTGTCTATACATGCATACACATTCTTCGAGGTGATCTGCCCTTGGAATGTTCGCCATCTCTCTGCAAGTGTCCTTTTCCAGAGCAACAAATTCTCCTCTTTGGCTAGTGCAAATGAGCAATTTTCACTCTCTTTGCCTCATTTATAGATCTTTGTCAGTGCATCGATGGATGTGCACCTTATCCATCTTATATTGGTCGCGGTCTTTTGCATCTTCTTTTTTTTGTCCTACGTGCATCCGATCTCTGATTGATGGTATGTTCGATCCTATCATTTTTATCGATCAATTGGCCTCTTTTCTGCATGTTTTCGACCAATTCCTCGAGGGGGCATGCATATGTCATTGTCAGTGTCTGGGGAATTTTTATTATTGTTCTTTGAAACAACGCTTAAAATTGCATTGTCTCAAAGAGGGGCAAAATGTAGACACCTAAAAATGGTCAACGCTTGCGGAATCGTACTTTAACATTTATGCATTGCCTTATTTTAGGGTTTTTGCATCACATTAACATTTCTCCTATGTCACGCACTTGGTCTTTATCATTTGCGAGCATCGAGTCTTTCTTCTACATTCTTCAGTTGTCTCGCTTTCGCAATTGGTCTTGTCGACAACAATCTTCAGTCATGATTTTGGTCAATCTTATCCTGTCGCATCAATGTGCGTGCTAATTTGTCATCATTTTGGACATCGTCAATCCTAATTAGGGTTTTGTCCTCTTGTCAATCTTGTCATCTTGCGATCGATTTGTCATCGATCGTTATCATTTTCTCTCTTGTTGTTTTGCGTTATCATTTTCAATCTTGTCATTTTGCAATCAATTTGTCATCGATCATCGTCCTTCTCAATCGTGTTAATTTGGATCAATTTGTCATTATTCCTCGTAAATTGGTTCATTTATCAATCAAATCATTTATCACATTGATCATTTATCAATTCAAAATCATGATCGAATCAACATCAAATCAATTTTATATCAAGACTTAATTGTCATCCTTGCATTCCTAATTTATCTTCTAGGGTTTTATGATTTATTCATTTAACCTTGTTTGTCATTTTCTCTCCATTTTCTCCATCTAGGTTAAATAATTTATTTATTTATCCTAGGTCTTCGTGTCACAATTAAATGTTTAATTTAATTGGCTAACTAATTATTCCTCTTTTTGTGAATTAATTAATAAATGACAAATTATTAATTGATTTACCTAATTTCCTAATTTTTCATTAATTAAAAAATTCCCTCTTTGTGAATTAATTAATAAATGAGAAATTATTAATTAATTCACTAAATTCTTAATTTCATCAATTTCTAATTTCCTAATTTCCACATCATTTCTAATTTTCTAATTTCCTAATTTTTCTAATTTTCCTAATTCCTAATTTCCACCTATTTTCTAATTTGTCAAATTCAATTTCCACCTAATTAATTTCTCTCTAGTTCTCCCTATTTTTGTGCTTCGGTGGAAGCATGAATTTCTCATGCATCATACTTTTGGCATAGCAAGATGTCATAAACCTCTAGTCTTCTAACCTTTGCATTGGCAATATGTCATAATTCATGACATAGAAGGTGTCATAACCTTCTTCTTTCCACTCAATTGTGCCATTTTTGAAATCAATTGCCTCTAATATCAATTTCATGCTAATCTTGTCTTTTCTCCAATTTATCTATAAATTGGATGAATTTCTTCAATCAAGACTAATCACTTTGTCAAATCAATCATGCTTCGAGTATTCTTGCGCTACTATCTTGTCTACTTGCTTTCATCTCATGTGTATGCACTAGTAGGTGAGATCCACAAACAAAGCTATTTGAAGAAGAAAGAAGGACAATGGAGATTTCTAGAGGAAACATTCACATTTGCGTTGGTTTGCATTTGCATTTGAATGTTTTATTTCCCTTTCTCTATTGAATGTTCTTAGGCTTGTCACTGCAATTTAGTTGTCGTGATTGAACTAGGCTAATGTTTATGTTGCTTTGATGATTTCCAGATTCCTATCATACAACCTATTTTAGAGGACCCCATTCGAAGTCCCTCTTCCTCATGTTCAAGCATTGATTCCTTGCTAGAATCCATCACAAATGTTCAAAGTGCATTTCCTTCATGCCAAAACATTGATCGCTTGTCAAAATCCTCCATGCATATCCAAAGTCCAACCTCATGTCAAGAGGATAATTTAGAGCATGAAGAAACGTGTCTTGAAATAGATGAAGATCAAGATCTTGAAACCTTATCATCCCATCCAATTCTTGACTAGGACCCCATGTTCCCAGACACTCATGACGATTCCCCTATTCTTGTCCATCCTATCCAAAGTCCTATTGACACTCCATTCCTTGAGCAAGATCAAGATATCCCAGTCCATCCAATCCCAAACGATCCCCTTCCATTCCAAGAACACAATATCCTTTCAAATCCCATTGACATTCCACTTCCTAAGAAAGATCAAGATATCCCTCCCATCCTTTATGATGATCCCATTAAAAGTCCAGAGCAAAGCACCTTTAAAGAGGATTCCAATGATCTGCCTCCTTGTCAAGATCAAATTATTCCTTTAAATCCTCCATGAGATCCTTTTCTTAATGCTCCATATACACTCCAAGGTCTCATTTCTTTTGATGATCCCATTATTTATCCCATTCCATCTCTTGAATATCCTATCATTGAACCGTGTCCACTACACAATCCTAGCCCCCCTCATGATCCTAATCTCCATCATGATTCTAACATGTCAGTGCAAGATGTTTATGAACCCACAACATGCATAATGGGTTCTTCCACTTTGGTGCAATCCGATCCACTTCAAGATCTCATTATTTCTCTCATATCATATCCACCTCATAATGGACTCATGTCTTCTTCCCAAAGAAAAGAGTATCCTACAAGTCAAGATATTCATAAAGGCCAAGGGGTAGACCTTCATGAGAAAGAACCCCTCCATATGAAAGAAAATGTTAAGGGTTATGTCTACACAACTCACTCTCAAGACGTTGGTATCCCTCCATCAAGATCAAAACATACACCTTTCCCATCATACTTTCCATCCATCTTAGGTCCTCATATCCCTTTGTCCTCTATGCAAGGTCAGCAAAGGCACACATCCTTGAGTAAATTTCATCAATCCAAAAGAACTCCATTTCATTCATATCCATCCATGCATTCCTTTCCCCCTCCACGCAATTTGGATGCCAAGTTTAACAGTCATAAGTCTAGAAATCCACATGTCCAATATAATCGACATGTCAAAACAAAGAACAATATGATTTGTCAAGAAAAAGAAATATCCAAAAGGCCACAGAGGCCCACTGAGCAAAATAAAGCAAAGTCAAAATATATATGGGTTCCTAAATCCCTTGTGCAAGCAATGCACTCCAAGGAACCACAAAAGCATAAAAAATCAAAAACCATGTGGATCCCTAAGCGACTCCTTGAAGCACAAAAGCCTAAAGAAAAATCCAACTTGGCATCCAAAATTGTTATTCCTCCATCCAAACCTCTCAAATTTGTTCCTCCATCACCTTCTTCATCCATTTTGGGCCCTTGTGTCCCAAAATCCCAAGCTATTCCTCCGTCAAAATCTCAATATCCAAAATACATTTTTCCTCCATCAGTCCATCACCCCTCAAGGTGTGTGCCAATGTTAATCTTGCCTTCATTTCCATCCAGTGAAGCACAATTATTCCAATACCCTATCCATTATCCAATGCATATTTTCCATCCTTCGATCCCTTTGATCCCATCCTTTACATAAATCCTTGCCTTAGTTTCATCTTATTTTCCATGTCCTTATCCTACTAACATCTTTGAGCATACTTTTAAAGGTCATGATCCATTTTTTTCAAGGCTACTATCCAAACAAAAAGATGTTTTAGTCCTTCTTCCATCCCCTATCATGTGTCCATCTTCTCTTAAAAAAGTCAAAATACAAAAAAAAAGTGAAAAAAAGACAAAAAGACAAAAGAAAAAAAAAAGTAAAGCAAAAATAATTCGTCCACTGGTGAAAACCTGGCAAACAGGTGCCTTGGGCAAGTACCATGATGAAAACCTGACAAACATGCATCATGCATAATCTATGAACTTCTTGCACACCACACTTGGGGGCAGGTTTCCTCCTTCATATCCTATTTCCCTTCATTATCCTATCATACCATGTCATACTCCTCCATTATCCTATTGTCCCTCATGTCCATTTCCTCTTTCCACCTCTGATCTTGAGAAGGCTGAGGATCGTCATTAGCATCATGCATCTTGTTTGCAGCTTTTAGTCTATCATAGCTTTTGGTCATTTATCCATTTGCTTATTATAACCTTTCATCCATATTCCCTAGCTTATTGCAACTTTCTGCCACTATCTCTTAGCCAATCCCGACCTTCAGTCCATGTCCCTTATCCATTCTTAGTCTTGCTTATCCTATCCATATCTTATCACTATCCATACACTCTTTTTCATTCCTTGATCTTGATCTGACATAAGGACGCAAAATTTAAACATGGTTTCAAAAACCTCTTGACATGTCCCTCATGCCATGTTCCTGCTTTACATTGTCATATCCAGTCTCTTGTCCCATCATGTAGTAGCCCTTGAAAATTGCATCTGTATTGTCTCCATGATAAAAAGCCTTTGTCTTCCCTCTATCCACCAACATTTCAGCAAGCCTATTTATTCACCTACCATATTCCTTGCCTTGCTAGACACTGGGCAAAATCATAAAAAATTGAAAAATGTATAAAAATCAAATAATGTCCTGAAAAAAATCCTAAAAATAAAAAAATGCCCTGAAAAAAATCCCTAAAAATCAAATAATGTCCTGAAAAAAATCCCTAAAAAGTCAAATAAAGTCTTGAAAAAATGAACAAAAAAAATTGTAAAAAACTTGAAATTCCTACAAAGTGAAAAACATCAAAATCCAAAAACAATTCCTTTGGCATTTTGCATTTTGTCAATAAATGGTCCCCTTTGTGCATAGACAGATTGCTGAGCATACATCCAATGACACTCAATCAAACATTGTGCTTTAATGAAATCACGCATTCATAGATGAACTTTTTCAATCAAACCAGACATTCAAACTGATCATAATTGTCTTCTCAATCGAACATCAACATCAATATCATTTGACCTTGTCACCATTATCATGAGTCTTATATAGGGTGTGGTGTACTCAAAACCAGACTGTGTCCTGTCTTAGACGGGGTACCACATTCCCTGAAACTAGACAGTATGATCGTCCTATCAACACTTTCAACTTTTGACAATGAAGATCAAGATGTTTGTTTGACTTGTTGGAATTAGTGAGTCTTATCTTTTTACTGATTTATCTTTGGCTTCGATCATGTTCCTATGTTGCTCGATGATGTCACTGAGTGATTTAGAGTGACCGGGATGGTTCATGGTCCCTTTCTTTTTTTGTTGTGATTGCTGTTTGTGGAATGATTGTTACAAACTGGGGCAACTATATCATTGGGTGTCTGTGATAAGTACGTTTGCTTTGTGAATGCCGCACCTACCTCGACCCTTGATGTATGCACCCTTGGATGCTTCACTCATTCCTTTTGTGCAATGTGTCTGTCTTTTGCAAAGAGGGTTGCATTTTAGCTCTGGCCTTCAATGCCATGATTCTATGCGTCTGTTTTGCTACATTAAATAAAGGTTCTCACCTACAAAGTGCATTACTGAAAGCAAGTTTTTCTTCATCTCTAACTGTCCTCTGTCTCATTTCTTCTTACTCGCATTTCTTCCATTAGTTTAGATAGTTAGTTTGGTCTAGTGCTCTGATTTCCCCAAACACATATGTTGCATCTTGCATTCATTGGTTAGTACATTTGCATTATATCAAACATCACATCAAGCATCATATCAAGCATTTTATCCATTTCATATTATCAATGCCTCAAAAACACAAAAAAATATATCCACACATGTTCCACAATGGTACATAAATAGTGCATAAGCCATCCATACATGGAAAATAACCATAAGTCATAAAACATTGCATCCCATCATATCGATGCATATCATATCATATATCAAAATAATATCGGAGTACAAAATTGGACTGTCTGCCCTCAGTATGGCCCGCAGGCTGACTACATAATGTCAACTGTCTATCATAAGGAGTACATGCCTCTGTCAGTGGGTGCTCCCTCTCTCCTCCTCATCCCTGCCATGTCTCAAGGATGATGTCCCTCCTGCCCTAGGTCCTGGCTGTGGTGGTCTCATAGGTCCACTCACCCCCATGGTGCTCACTAACCTCCGAGAGCATGCCCTGCTCTCTGTCCTCGATCATGCCCGATATGATGTTGCTCTCTGCTCTAGTGGAACTGCACTCTCATATAGTGTCCTCCAATGGCATATCTCCTCTCCGGTCTCTACCAACATCTGTGCCATCTCACGTGCGCTGGCATCCCTAATCGATCCAATATACTCAGTGACTCTCTGTTCTTCTCGCTGTGCCTGTGCTATTGCTGTATCTCGAGCCGCTGTCAATCTGGCTATCTCTACTCTGAACTAATCCTGCTCTATCCTCAAGATAGCATTCTATCTCTCTAATGTCGCAATGTGATCATGCTGACTCACTATGGTGGCCCTACATATCTCCATCTCCTCTATGCTAGTTGTCTCTGGCTCTATGGGTATATCCTGTAATGACTCTTGATAGGCTGAGTCTGGCTCATAATCATCATCCCCCTCATCATCTCTGTCCTCATCATCCCCCTCATCCTCTCCATCCTCTTCCTCATCCCTATCCTCATCATCTCCCTCCTCCTCTCTAGCAAGTGGGAAGTCCTCCTATCTCCTCGGTACCAGAATATCAAGATTTGTCAATGGCACTGGCCATCGTCGTGCAAACCATCGCTCATACTCCTCTATTGTCCCGACATCCACCACTTTTGATCTCCAATCCCACTGTCTCTATTGTAGCTATGTGAAGTCAGCATATGCTATGTGTGGTTGAATCATCCTCCCCCATTGACTCGTCTCTCTGTGAGATCGGGCAAAGTGTACAGTCCCTCTAGGTACATCTTGCCTCTCTCCAAACTATCGTCTAACTCTCTCTGGCAGGTACATCTCAATCATTCTATGGTGATTCACTAGTCACCCAATCAGGTATCTGTCCTATCTGCAATACGATAGCTCATCACTATCATCTGACCATCTCGGGCAATCAAGATATGGCCTCCATGTGAACTCTCTCAATCTGTCTAGCTCATGTCGCCAATACAATATGTATCCAAAAGGACCTTGTCTCAGTGCTCCCCCATAGCTATACACATATGGTCAGTGTGGTAATACTTGTCTCTCTGCAATCGGTCGACATATGGCTATGTGCTCAAATGCCCATACCTATAATAGTGTGACTCCACAGCTCAAAGTCTGAACTCCCTGATATGCTATCTGATGCAACTGAAAATATAGCATAGCTAGTACACATGGTCCCCATGTGTACACAGTCCCCTTTGTCACCATCTGCTCTAGCACTCTTCCCCATCCAATAGGGAATCCATGTCCTTGTCTATCTCCTACTAGTAGGCATGCTATCACCACTGCTATCACCACATATCGTCGATCGTACTCTGATGCCATGGTCTCCCAGCCAATCTCCCTCTCTACGATATCCAGATCATCTGCGTCACACTCAAACAATCTGCATAAAGCGTCTCTCCCTGTCACTAGGTCATACTCTATCATCTCTCCATGAATCGGAATGTGGAGGATACTCCATACATCCTCTAGTGTCACCGTCGCCTCTCCGGTCGCTAGATGGAAGGAGGAAGTCTCTGAATGCCATCGCTCTGCCAATGCGGTCAGTAGTCCTGTGTTTGCCCTAATCTCAGGCATGAATACGATGTAGTATATTTCAAGTCCTACTAGTGTGTCTCTGTCCGTGCTCCTGAGTCTGTGTCGTAACATGAAGCAGTCAAGATGGTTCTCTCGCGTAATCAAGGGATACTGTCGACTCTGCATCATAATTGGGGCACATTTTGTCAGTTTTAGGGTTTGCTCCTACGGGCTGTATTTCCTTGTTTCATGTCCAAATTAGGGTGTTTCTAATCTATTTTGACCTATCCTACCCTTATCCCCCCTTTTTGGATCATTCGCATGCTCTTTTTGACCAAAATTGAGTTCTCAGGGCACAACTGCACCTGTGTGCTATATCCTGCACTTGTGTTGCATCAACTTGTGCCTATGTACCCTACACAAGCACAGGATACCCTACACAAGCACAGGATGTGCTCACACAGGCGCAAAAGTCACTTTCTGCATTCCCTGTGGGCCCCGCAATGTCCCACAAGCAAGTCAAATTCATGAAATTGATGATATGGGTTTTTGAGATACATACCGCTGCTCCTGCATCATCCAGTCATCTGTAGGTGCGTACACGTTCCTCCAAGTGATCTGCCATTGGAATGTTTTCCATCTCTCTGCAAGCATCCTTTTCCAGAGCAACAAATTCTCCTCTTGGGCTAGTGCAAATGAGCAATTTTCCTTCTCCTTGTCTCATTTATAGATCTTTGTTAGTGCATAAATGGATGTGCACTCTCTCCATCTCATGCTGGTCGCAGTCTTTTGCACCTTCAATTGCTTGTCATTTATGCATCTGATCCCCGATTTTTAGTCTATTTGCTCCTATCATGTTCTATCATTCTTATCGATCAATTGGCCTCTTTTCTGGATGTTTTCAGCCAATTCCTCAAGGGGACATGCATATGTCATTGTCAACATCTAGGGAATTTTCATTATTGTTCTTTGAAACAACGCTTAAAATTGCATTGTCTCAAAGAGGAGCAAAATGTAGACGTCTAAAAATGGCCAACGCTTGCGGAGTCATACTTTAACATCTGCGCATTGCCTTATTTTTAGGGTTCTTGCGTTGCATTAACATTTCTCCTATGTCACACACTTGGTTTTTATCATTTACGAGCATCAAGTCCTTCTTCTGCATTCTTCATTTATCTTGCTCTCGAATTTGGTCTTGTCGACAACAATCTTCAGTCGTGATTTTGGTCAATCTTATCTTGTCGCATCAATGTGCGTGCTCATTTGTCATCATTTTGGACATCATCAATCCTAATTAGGGTTTTGCCATGTTTTCAATCTTGTCATTTTGTGATCGATTTGTCATCAATCATTGTCCTCTTATCAATCTTGTCGTTTTGCGATCGATTTGTCATTGATCGTTGTCATTTTCAATCTTGTCGACTTGCGATCGATTTGTCATTGATTGTTGTTATTTTCAATCTTGTCAACTTGCGGTCAATTTGTCATCGATCATTGTTATTTTCAATCTTGTTGACTTGCGATCGATTTGTCATCGATCATTGTTATTTTCAATCTTGTCGACTTGCGATCAATTTGTCATCGATCGTTGTTATTTTCAATCTTATCGTCTTGCGATCAATTTGTCATCGATCGTCATCTTTCTCAATCATGTCAATTTGGATCAATTTGTCATTGTTCCTCATTAATTGGCACATTTATCAATCAAATCATTTATCAATTCAAAATCATGATCGAATCGACATCAAATCGATCTTACATCAAGACCTAATTGTCGTCCTTGCATTTCTAATTCATCTTCTAGGGTTTCATGATTTATTCATTTAACCTTGTTTGTCATTTTCTCTCCATTTTCTCTTTAGGATAAATGATTTATTTATTTATCCTAAGTCTTCTTGTCACAATTAAATGTTTATTTAATTGGCTAATTAATTCCTCCTATTTTTGTAAATTAATTAATGAATGAGAAATTATTAATTAATTTACCTAATTTTCATCAATTTCCTAAATTCCAAGTCATCATTTCTAACCTAATTTTCTAATTGCTTCTAATGTCTATTTCTATTTCAAAATCTTGTCATAAATCCTTGCATAGCAATTTGTCATACACTTGTCATAATTTTGCTATTCTTGATTTGAATTTCCATTCGAATCACTTTCATGCTAATCTGATCTTTTCTCCAATTTGTCTATAAATTGGATGAATTTCTTCAATCAAAGTCCCTAGTCGAATCAATCATGCTTCTAGTACCCTTATGCTGTCATGTTATCTTGTCAATCTTGCTTTCATCTCATGCGTATGCACTTATAGGTGAGATCCATAGACAAAAGTAATTTGAAGGAGAAAGAAGGACAATGGAGATTTCTAGAGGAGACATTCACTTTTGCGTTGGTTTGCATTTGCATTTGAATGTTTTATTTCCCTTTCTCTATTGAATGTTTTTAGGATTATCACTACAATTTAGTTTTTCATGATTGAACTAGGCTAATGTTTATGTTGCTTTGATGATTTCCAGATTCCTATCTACAATCACAAATTTTCCTACACCCAAATCAGCAAGTGATGTCCTAAGTTTTCATGGTTTAGCACAGTTCTACAGGAAGTTCATCAGAGGGTTTAGTGAAATTTGTGGAGCAATGCTTGATACTATAAAAGGTGGAGTTAAGGTAAAGTTTTAGTGGACAGATGCAGCAAATAAGGGGTTTGAACTTTTGAAAACCAAGGTTGCTTCTCAACCAGTGCTTATACTTCCTAGTTTTGACAATTTATTTACTATTGAATGTGATGCTAGTAATATTGCAGTAGGTGCACTGTTGAGTCATGATAATAGACCTGTAGCTTTCTTTAGTGAAAATTTGAATGATGATAAATAGAAGTACTCTTCATATGATTTGGAACTCTATGCTTTAGTTTAATCACTTAGAAAGTGGAGACATTATTTGCTTCCAAAGGAGTTTGTTATTTATATAGATAATCAGGCTTTGAGTTTCTTGAATTCACAAGATAAGTTAAATCATAGGCATGTTAAATGGGTTGAGTACTTACAATCATACACTTTTACTCTTAAGCACAAGAAAGGAGAATGCAATAAAGTAGCAGATGCTTTGAGTAGAAGGCTTCTAATAGTGCAAGAAGTATAGGTTCAGAGTATTGGCATAGAATGCTTCAAGGGAATGTATCCTGATGATGAAGATTTTGCAGCCATCTATAAGGTTTGCCAAGCATTTGATAATTCTTTTTATAGTGAATATGCTGATTATACCTTGCAAAATGGTTTGTTGTTTAAAGGTGGGTAGCTATGTGTTCCTAAAGCTCAATGAGGGAGAATCTGATTCAAGAAAAGCACAATGGGTGTTTGAGTGGACATTTTGGTCTCAACAAAACATTGGAGTTGGTGCAATATTTCTATTATTGGCCTAGAATGCAGTGAGATGTTAGAAGGTATGTGGAGCAATGTATGGTTTGTCAAAAAGAAAAAGGTAATACTTCTAATGTTGGTCTTTATCAGCCTTTTCCAATTCCTACAAGGCCTTGGGAATGTGTTAGCATGGATTTTGTGGTAGGCTTACCCAAGACTCAAGCTGCTTGTGATAGCATTTTTGTGATTATGGATAGATTTAGTAATTTGGCACACTTAATTCCTTGCAAGACTACACATGATGCTAGTCATATAGCCTATTTTTTTTTCAAGGAAGTGATTAGAATCCATGGTTTACCTTCTAGCATTGTTTCTGATAAAGATGTTAAGTTTCTTGGCCATTTTTGGAAGACATTGTGGAAAAGATTGGGTACTAATCTTTCTTTTGGTTCAGCTTATCACCCACAGATTGATGGCCAAACTGAGGTGGTCAATAGGACTCTTGGAAACCTCTTAAGGTGTTTGAAAAAGGAATATGGCCAAAGTTGTGATCAGCTCATCCATCGGGCAGAATTTGCATACAATGATAGTGTTAACAGGTCAACTGGTAAGAGTCCCTTTGAGATTATTTATGGTATGCACCCAAGGGGTGTCATGGAGTTAAGGGATCTTGGTAACATGTAGAAAAAGAGTGGTACAACAAATGACATGGCTCAATCAATGAAGGAAGTTCATGAGCAAGTGAGAAAGACTCTTCAGGATACCTCACAGGAAGTGAAAGCTAGAGTGGATGCTTCAAAGAGGGATGTTCAATTTTCAGTTGGGGACTTTATGATTGTGCATTTGAACAAGTATATATTGCAAAAGGGAGTTCCCAGCAAGCTCCAAATGAGGTGGATAGGTCCTTGCAAGATATTGGCTAAGTATGGTTCTAATGCATATAAAATTGATTTGCCTATTGATATTTCTTTGTCTCCTATTTTCAATGTTTCAGATTTGGTGGCATTGAAATGTCAACTTCCTAAGGAGGATGATAGAGTTTCAGATGTTCACAAGTCACTTTCAGACCTATCTTTGCCTCCTCCATCCATTCCTCAAGCTGAACAGGTGTTGGACTCAAGAGTTTACAAGAGGACTCACCATCAACTATACATGGAGCATCTCATCAAGTGGAAAGATAAACCACTTTCAGAAGCCACTTGGGTACATGAGTCTAAGTTCTCTCAGTCTAGAATTCCTTCTTCTTTGATTCCTCATAGAGTCACATGACTTCTTTGTTTTTGGGGGAGTATGGTGCAGGAGCACCTAGTCATGTTTCACTCTCCTTTTTAGTATTTTCATGCTTAAGTGTTTGTGAGTCTTGTAATAGGTTTTGAATGTTGTTATAGGTTGTGTTTAGTAATTTTATAAGTGTTTGATCACATTTTGTGATTGAGACATCAAGTTTTCCTTCTTAAGGTTTGAGTTGTCAGTATTGTGCTCTTAGGCCAAATAAGACTAAAAAGTGGAAAATTGCCTTATAGGCTTAGGCATGCTTTGGAAAGCATTTAAAAATGTTTAGAAAGTGTTTTTAATCATTCCTAGGCAATTTTGGAAGGTTGGTTGAGTTAGGTTGCTCAAATTGCCACTTGGAGCAACAAAAGTTGTCATTTTGGACACTTTTTGTAAAAAGAAGACAAAAATTTCTTATGTCCATATAGGAATTGATAACTACCTCCAAATTATATTTAAATTCCTCCCTCTTCTTGGTATAGGGTTGGATTTTGTACTTTCTATCAAAATCAATTGCAAGAGCAAGCATTTTCTAGCTTTTTCTCATGTTTTGACTCCATTTTGGATGGTAGTCTGTACTGGGGCTTCTCATTTCTGTACTGTACCTCTTGGATAGTGATTTTGATGTATATTCAATGCTCTTCATGTAATTAGATTGCAGGTTTTGCATTTGGAAGTTGGTTGTACAAAAAGGTTTCATTTTTGCTCTTTGACTACCCTGTCAAGGGTTTTGGTCTCCAAAATGCATCAACTTGTCTAAATCCAAGTTTGGGCTCCCATGGGTGGACTTAGACAAGTTTTATTGCACATGTACAGTGTATACATTCAATATTTTATCTAGGGTTGTGCAAAAGAAGTGCTTTTGAGCATATGCTAGGCAAGTTGGAGATGGATTTGGCTAGCAATGTGAACAAAGACCAAACTCGTTTGTGCTCAACGATCAATTTGAGTAAGAAAACTTAAGGCAGAGGTTTGCGCTAGTCTCCTTGGAGTTTTAGATGTATTTGGAGCTCCAAACAATATTTTCTTTACCTTGCAAAAGTGTCAAGTTGTGGCTGGCAGCAAGTACCCAGTTTTGGGGAATTAAACCAATTTAGACTTATTGAGAAATTTCTCACTCAATCTCCCTATCAGGGACCCTCTTTCTTCATCATCTTCCTCGGATCTTTTCCTCAAGAGGTTAAGCTTCTGCACAAAGAGGACCTAATGCTCTGATAAAAATTGTTATTGTGAGAATCCAGTTATTACTGAGAGGGGGGGGCGGGTGAATCAGTAATAAGGATAAATGGCAATCTTTCACCAATCTACAAAGTACTTCATAAAATAGTTCATAACTAGTACCAGTAGCCGATCAAACAATCTTAGTTATAACAAAACATTACCGGTAGCAAATTAAAAGTTCATCATTAAGAAAATATAGTAAAGCCATCAATTGAACAACTCAAAAATCCATCCACAACATGAACACAAGGATTTGTCACGTGGAAACTCAAATGGGAAAAACCACAATGGAAATTAGTACCCACAAGATTTGCACTCTTTTGGAGTGCATCTTGTTAAGAGCCTAACCTGGTTAGGAGCTTTACAACAATGCCTGGTTAAGAGAAAACCCTATTAGGAGTCACCCAGTCAAGGGATTTTATAACTTAGCCTTGTTATAAGCTTTACCCTGTTAGGAGTAACCTTGCTAGAGGATTTAAACCCAAATTAATGAGCAACTCGGTGAAGGGATTTACAAGATCAAGCCTATTAGGACCTACTCCATTAAGGGATTTTAATGTTGTCGCAAATATTAGAAAACAACAAATAAATGATCTGGACTGAATACTTCATAGATTGCTATTACAAATCTTTGTCAGCTCCAATCTGCTTCTCTCATGCAGACATCACAAATTGGTTCGACACATACACACTTCTCTGATGACCAACACAATAAACTTACTAAAACTTGACCTAAATAACCTTTACAATTAGGCCAGTTACATAACCCTAGTAACTATCAAAATACATTGAAATTATATCAAGCATGGAAAAATAGTCTGCCAAAACATATTACTAGATCATTACAACAATTTTAAGACAATTACAGCCATTGAATGATCATAACTCATCACTGCACATTGATCTTATAAGTTGTCAAACCCTTAGCACATTCCTCTAAACACTTCACTTCTTTCCAAGAAATTCACTCCTTGTATGCGCCAAAACAACATATTATCTCTTCATATGGATTCTGACACATCACCATCAACTTATGAAAATAAAAATAATCACCGCCAAACCATGAAACAACACCGGTCAAAACATCTTGTTACCGGTTCTCAAACCCTAGCTGAATATACAATAGTCAATTACAAATATGACTTTTGGTTCTCCAAACATGATGTAGTTCCAGTAATAGACTCATTACAATGTCATAAGCATACATTCCAAACTG
Organism: Cryptomeria japonica; assembly: GCF_030272615.1. Taxonomy (NCBI): domain Eukaryota; kingdom Viridiplantae; phylum Streptophyta; class Pinopsida; order Cupressales; family Cupressaceae; genus Cryptomeria; species Cryptomeria japonica. Next base: position 151,462,696 of record NC_081412.1, read on the forward strand.
CAACACCTAACTCAACACAAATTTCTACCACAATCATCTCCTTCTCTGTTCCTTCTTACCGGTTTAAAGTCACTTGGTAGTTTTACTTTCCAACTCAATCCATTCCAATCCATTACTGGTTAGACTTAACTAATAGACTTAGATAACTTATATGACATACCAAAACATAAACACACATGGTTTCTATCAATGACAACACAAATAACTCATCATCAAGCATCATATCATAATTATATCATCACCAATAGTCCATCAATATATCATCACCAACAGTTCATCACCAATACACCATCATCTCCATCACTTATACCAACATGCCAACAAAGATTAGCCTCATTCAAATCTACACATCTAGTAAGGGTGTCATGGTATCCTTGATGATATAGATTATCTCCTATAAGTGTAAATTGGGCACAATGATGAATGAGGTTTTGGTGATTGTTTTAGGATATGTGGGGTCAAAGGGTGCCATCTTTAAGGTATGTATAAATATCATGGTACCAAAGCAATTGGGGACCAATGATGTTGCACACCATCTCCATGTGTGATGTCTCAAATGTTGGTTGGAGAAACTACTTGACCAAGTATTCATATTTAGGACTATCTGACTCGATGACAAGAAGTGAACTGATAGTAGCCATTGCATCAAATGCCTTTTTTTGTGCCCTAGGGATCTGATCAAAGGTAAAGGTTTAAAAGTTTTTCTTGAGATCGTTGACCATTATTTTGTAAGGAAGGAATTTTTCATCCTTAGTTTTGAACTCATCATTCACTTTCTTGATAAACAATTGTGAATCCCCATAGACAAGAATATCTACAATATTCCATTAAATAGTTATTTTGAGACCGATGATGAGACCTTCATATTCGACAATATTATTGGTACATGGGAAAGAAAATTTGAATGATTTTGGGATGAGATCTCCTTGGGGAGTTACAAATAGAAAACCTTCCCTTGATCCATTTTGTGTATGGAAACCATCAAAATAAAGTTTCCATGGGGGTTGTGCTATGATTATATACACGCATTCATTTGAAAATTCGATGATTAATGGATGGGTATGAAACATGGGTGTTTTTTCCAGTTGGTCTACAATAACCTATCCTTTAATGGATTTTTAGTCTACATATTGAATGTCAAATATGTTGACAAACATGACCCATTTAGCCATATGATCGATAAGGGATTTCTTTGATAACAGGTACTTCAGGGGATCAATCTTGTAAATGAGCTTGATAGTGTGACTTAGCATGTAGTGTTGGAGCTTTTGAGAACAAAAGACAACAACTAAACATGATTTTTCCATAGGTGATTACTTAATATCATATCCCACTAAGGTTTGATTGATATAGTAAATGGAAAGTTCTTTCTCCTAATCATCATGTTGAGCAAGGAGTACCCCAACTACAACTGGAGTAACTGAGATATGTAGAAGGAAAGGTCAACCTAAATTGGTGGGATTAATACTAGGGAATGGGCCAAATTTTCCTTTATCTTGTCATATGCTTGTTGGCATTAAGCATCCCACTTAAACTTTGTGCCCCTTTTGAGAAGATGTGTAAATAGCTAGCATTTATCTACAAGTTGAGTAATAAAGTACCTAACAGATTGTACTTTTCTTGGAGACTACACAAATTCTTTAGTGTTTTATGAGGAGGTATTTCTAAGATCACTTTGACCTTCTTGGGATCGATATCTATGCCATACTTGGAAACTATGAATCCTTATTTCCTAATGTAACTCCAAACACACAATTTTTAGGATTGAGGCATAGCTTATACTTAGCCAAGTATTCAAAGATTTTTTCAAGGATAACTGGATGCTTTTCTCTTGTAAATTTATTTTCCTAGTATGTGATGTAGTCACCGGTAATGAGGAACCTCAAAGAGATTAGTCCAAACTGGTTAGTTTGTCATCTACATAGTCCTTCATATCTTATGCACGAGGTCTGGAAGATTACTATCATGGCATGTTTATATGTAGCACCTACATTTCTAAGACCAAATGGCATGACCTTATAACAAAAATTTCCCCATCGAGTGGTGACCATTGTTTTTCATTGATCATCTTCTATAATTTTTATTTGATTGTACCTTGAAAAACCATCCATGATAGAAAGCATTTCATGTCATGTTGTCAAGTTGACAAGAATGTCAATGTTGGGAAGTGGAAAGTTGTCTTTAGGACAGGCTTTGTTGAGATATTGGAAATGTTCACACACTCAAAGAGCCCCATTGGGTTTGGAAACAAGTACCATGATATAAATCCATTATAAATAATCAATTGATCGAATGAACTTACTTTCTAATAATTTTTCCAACTTTTATTTGACCAATAATGCAATCCAAATGCATCTTTTGGATATTCTGTTTGACAAGTTTGGCATTCAGATAAATAAATACATGATGCACTACAAGCTTGGGATTGAGTTTGGGCATATCCGCACAAGACCATGTGAATTTGATGGGCCCCTTATGTAGCATCTGGAAGACATGAAAGCAACCACATAAGTGATATGGAGATTTTTTGTGATACCCAAGTTGATTTCTCTTGTCTCATCTATAAGGATTGGTGATCTATTAGGAAGCTGCATGTAAATGAGAGGAAGAGGGGAGTCCTCATCTTGGCACCTTAGTGAGGTTTTCACAGGAAGATATGCCCTTTATTTTTACTATTTTATGGTCTATAGGTGCCTCAGAAATTTTTTGACCAATAGACACTTGATCTTTTAATTCTTTTTCACTTTTAGAGTTAAGGATCTCCTCTTCCCCAAAGTAGCCTTAAGGATCCAGCTTTTATACTATGTTCTAAGTTGGATGATAGTATGGTGCACACTTAATTGCCCCCAAGAATTGTATTGTTGTATCATTTTGGAATGTATCAAGGTGTGTAATAGTTTGGCCCCAATAAATGAGTTTAGGATGGTGAAGTATGAGGTCAGTTAGGAGTATAGATGTGTTAGAGAGGGTGGATGTGCCAAAGGTCAAGGAGTTATCCATATCATCCTACGCTTGTTTGACGACCTCCTCAAGCATGTCTTTGATATCAATTAAAATGTTTTTATTGTTTTTAAAAGTGCCTACCGAAGTTGAGGCTTCATGAGAGGCTGGATGTCCAAAACCAAGCCCTTGATGGTGAACATTAGGAACTATATCAATAGGTCTTCTAATTTCATATTCTTTTCCCAATCCCCCACCTTGATAGTCTTATTTGTTGGTAACCAATTTGTGGGCTACTAGATATTTCTCTTTAAAGTGATTAAGGCAGATATCATTATACATAGAAACATCTCTTAAGAGCCACTAGTTGATATCTCCTTCTATAACCCCATGATTGATTTCACCATGAAATTGGAATGTGGTGGAGCCACACATTATGACCACTAGTTCATTCTTATTTTTTTCTTTGGTAGGTTTCCCATGAGCATGAGGATCCAGTGGTAGTGCAGCCAATGCAAAGGTTCCTTGTAGATCATACTGACCATAGCTAATGTTAGTGATCTTAAGTTGGGAAAAAGTGGATGAAATGGATTTTTTTCTCTTTAGGAGAAATGAGTATGGAATTACGATCAACATATGAAGTGGCATGAGGGGTTCTAATGCTGATACCTAGGAAATAGTGTGAATATGGTGAAGAAGCCTCGAGAGCATGACAATAATTGAATAGTTGAGTGTCACCACAAATAGTGATTTCACAACCTTGATATGGAAATTTAAGGCACTAGTGGTAAGTGGATGAGATAGCCTGCATGGCATGGATCGATGGGAGAATAAGGAGGATATTGAACATCAATTCAAGATCAACAAAATGGCAAAACATGTCTTGTGTTACTAAGCCCACCTGAATAGGGAGACTGATTATCTTGACTGAGCTTCTCTTAGTGTTAATCATATTCTATGTTGGTGATGCCTTGATTATTTATTTCTGTGATAGTGTAACCCACTTGTGTAGCAAACTTTAATGTATAAATATTCAAGACAAACCATTATTAATCATGACTCATGTTACCTTGTAGTGTCTGATAATGGCCTTGATAGTGAGTGGACAAATTTGATTAGGATTTGAAACCATAGAATCAGATTGGGTAAATCTGAGATGGTATATGGAAGATAGGTGCACTACCATGGATTGGGATTCTGTAGGGTCTATGTTACTAGAAATATGAGTCTCTTGTAGCATATGGGTGAGAATCTCCTGAAGAGTAGGTGAAGTTTTTAGAAAATCTACAATGGAGATCTATGTAGAATTATTTCCTAAGTGCTCAAGAATATTGTAATGCATAGACACAGGGGGCTAGAGGCATGGTATGAGCTAGGGCTCCAAGGACTATCATGTGAGCATTTCTAGTGGTTGATGTATGTTGAGTATTAGCTCCTTTGATGTGAATCATTTTGGCATGATCCTCTAAATGGGTAATACAACCTAACATACTACCATAATCAAATGATACATTGTTGTAGTTGATATTATTGTTCATACGAGATTGACCGGTGTTAGAGATACTAGCTTCCCCTTGATGCTTGGGAAGAGAATCTTTAACATACCTAGGTTTGCATTGTGTGATTTTTCTATGACAGGCTCAACATCAAATTTCCCCTTATCAATAAGATCCTAGATTAGATGCTTGAGCTTCATGCACTTGCTCATAGCATGACCCTTAATACAATGATAAAAAAAATAATCATTTTCCTTATACCAATTAGGCTTAAGTTTAGAATCATTAAATAGTTGCATTTGTGGATACATGACCATATTATGTTGCTCCATGCATTTGAAAATCACATCCAAAGGTTCCCCCATGGGTGTGAACTAATGTTTGGGGTTGTTATAGCTCTTTTGATGAGGAGATTGAGAAACGATGATGGTATTTGTCTAATTACCTTGCACATTTGGCATTTTTGTTTGAGGATTATGATAGGCCCAAGATGGTGAATTGACATGTATCATTAGTGAGGCATTAGTTTATGATTTTTATAGGGCATTAGCATATGTGTGCAAGAGTGGTGATTTTGTAGCCACAATCTTTTGAACCATCCTAGAGTTGGTGACCCCATCTCTCACAACATTCTTTTTTTATTCGAATACCTTTGTTTGTTATTAATTCACTTGTTGGAGGACTCTTTGTAGAGTTTGATGATTCCATCAACAATCAAAGCCTTTTGTACTAACAGTCCTTTGGACATGATATTCAGAATGTTCTTGCGCAATTGAATCGTATATGAAATGCAATCTTTGCATGGAGATTACATATGAGTACCAGGACCAATTAAGTATCAGGAATTATGCAAGGGAGACAACCAACAAGGGCTCTCCATCTTTGGATATAGTCCAAGAGGCTTTCATCTCCTTTTTGTTTGATTTGAAAAATTTCAATCATGAAAATGTCACTTTCTACATTGTAGTGATGATGAGCCACAAACCTCTCTAATAAGTCCACAAACATAGTGATAGTGCCAAATGGAAACTTGGAAAATCATTCTAGATATGGCCCACTAAGAATTTTGGGAAACAAACATAGGAGATAGTTATCACAATAAGCTACCTCTTAACAATCCATATAAAACTCCTTGATGTGATGACGTGGATCACCTTTCCCTTTGTATTCATTAAACTTTGGCATTTCAAAGTGCTTGGGAATGAGATTATCATAATTGACTTATCAAATGGATAAGGGAAAATCTCATCAAACTTGAAAACTTATTTAGAGTTGCTATCTTGTAAAGCTTCAAGAGCTGCCTTTATTTCCTCCCATTCAAGTATTGATCGAAAACAGATTAGGAGGTGGTGTAGTTGACTAATAGGGTGGTGTTTGATATGCAAATTAAGATGGATGACCATATTTTTATTGTTGTGGTAGGTATTGATAGCATGCCATGTTTTTATTGACAAGAACATGTTGTTGGACAAGTGGTGGTTGTTGATATTAGGTTGGCAATGAGTAGGTTACAACATTTTATTGTAGAGTGATGTATTGTTGCTAATAATACATATTTTGAGGTTGTTGAACTTGACGAGTATCGCTCGGATGATAACTATCCCCCATATAATTAGGATGAGATACGTTTGGTTGTGCATTATACAATGGGGGATTTTGATTAGCACTAGTTGGAGGTTGATGAATGTTTGGAACAATGTAGGATGAGGGTGCTTGCACGTAACTGAATCATGGTTGTGAGATGATAGATTGTGAAGTCATTTATGGTTGATAATGAGGTGCACTGACAACTTGTCATATGGATTATTTAGGTGGAGGCATGGACAATGTTGGGGTTGCATAGCTCATGCCCCCGATCATATCTTGTGTAATAGGTGGTGGTAGATAGTTGAGCATTTTCATAGTCCAAGTTTGTGTTTGTGAAAGAGGTAAGTTCGATGGTCACATGACTGAATTGATGAAAGGGGTAACATGCACTATTCTATAAGTCATGGGAATTCAAGCTGTCATGGCGATCAAAGTTATAAGCCACATATATGGTGCAAAAATTTGTGCATATTAGATAATTGGACCCTTGAAGATGAAGGTGGCACAAGCCCTGATGAGGGAGAATAGAAAGGTTGATAATACCTTCCCAGCATGCCCAAAGGTGGTAATCCTATATCTATGTAAATTGGGTACTCTATTATGGTGGCCATATTGAGGTTTGGATTTGTTTTTGAATAAAAAATAATGCCGATAAGGATTTCTATGGAGGTACTTGTTGTTGAAGAGGTTCTTATGGATTAGGAGTCATAGACATATCAAGTGATGCAATGATCATGCCTTGGGAAACCATAGTCGCAAAGATGATATTATTGTGACTTTCAATGATTTCATCTACCATTTGAGCATTATCTAGATTCAAGAGGAACTGATTGATGGGATTAACTTGGAAATCTATCTCATCAGGTTGATTAACCATAGTCTCCTTAGAAACAATCAGATTGAGAGGATAAAAATTGATGGGAACTTTCTAACATAATGGGATTGACACCCAACTCGAGATTCGGTTGTGAGTCAAAAAACCCTACTCCTAATTGAGAAGTTTGGTGTTCCATTGCTTGTTTTGGTCGAGACCAAGTGGTGACGAGCATGAACTGCAAAATAAATATATGTGATGATAAAAAACAAATTCTAGAGTCAAGGGTTAGATGAATTCATTGATCCAATCAAATTGAAAAAATTATAGATGAGATGAAAGAGACAGTTGGACTAAAGAGTGGTTGATTGGGAGATTGGTACTCAAATTGCAAATGGATAAATTTAATTAAGCAATGCAACATTGAAGATACTCAAGAGGATGCACTTAAGAAACAAGATGGACCAATGTGAACCAAACTTATGGCTCGAGGTGATAAGGCCACAATGATGCAAAAGACTAAACTCTAGACATGATACAATCAAAGGGATAGTGATAATAATGGCTAAAAAAGAGGATGTAGACTATATTGCAATTTTGGAATATGAGATCAAAGATGAAAAGAAGGATTGATTTATTTTTATTCAATTTATTTGATAAACTACATGGAAGGACTGAATGATCAACTGAAAAAGGATAACCAATTTGATAAAATGACTAGCCAAAAGGCTTGGAAATGAAGGATTGATTGACTCAATTCAGTTATACAGGATGACTGATTCAAGACTCAATTAATATTAGATAAATCGATTGATGACACAATTGATTAGATTAGGAGATTAATTTGACTGAAAGATTGATCCCTAACCTAGGAAAAATGTAATGATGATGGAATTACGAAGACACAAGATGATGAAGGGTGAAAATTGAAAATAATAACAATGCAAGATCAAAATGGTGACCAAGATAATGACTCAAAATCTAGGATGATCAAAGTGATGATACAAATCAAGACCTTGGTAGGTGATAATGATGAAGCAAATGGACTAGAACCAAGTTTCGATAAAAATAAAATTCACTAGACGAGATAAGCAATCAAACACTAGAAAAACTTGGGAAGAATAACATGACAAATGGCATTCCTATCACTTCTCAGTACAAACCCTTTATTTTGTAATGTGATCTCGCAGTTGCTGAGAGTGAACCCGCAGTTTTGATAGAACTTGATAAAATTGAGGACAATGAACAACATTCCCACCATCTATAGATACGATCCCGCTACTTGAAGACTTGATAATAGACTATTGAAAAAAAAATTGTTTTCGCTACATGGAGACTTGGTAAACTGAACTTGAAAATTGGGTACAAACCCATTGTTGTAGACATTTGATAAAATAACTTAGTGAAGGGATAATGTTTCTGTTATTTCAAAGAACTGGGTAAAATGACTTGGCAATACAACAATATTTTTGTCATTTCAAGAGACCTAGTAAATTGACTCGAGTAAATAGTGTTCCCATCATTTTAGGGTGCAAACCCATTGTTTTGTGAATTAGGTAGATAGACTTAAGGAAAATGGTGTTGCCACCACTTCATGATGCAATCATACAGTTGCGAGAAATCAAACCCATGATTTTTTATTAAGTGAGATGGTAAAAATGAGGATCTTAAACTACAAAATTACTATTTTTGGGTAACTTTGGACTTGAATTTTGGTAAAAGATTTGAGTGGCACAAAATTAGATCAAGCATAAACACAAAGTGTCTGACTCAACTAAGATGATGAGGGTCTGAATTATCCCAAGTGTCTAAATTACTAGTCCAAATGTGAAGACAATTCAAACAAAACAATGTTAGGCTTGAAATACGGATACTACTTGTTGAGTCCCCACTAGGAATAAATCCATATATTGAAATAAAGAAAACAACTAGAGATGTTGGTGGCATTGGCTCCCCACCATGATGCAGGCACACCAAATCTCTTACCCCAAAGACCTGAAGATCTTATGAACGGATGAATTTTCTCTCTACAATGAGTAGTATGAATTGGGGTGGCTTTGGAGCTCTAACCTCCTGCACCAACATGTATCAAGGCTTTTGGGCTACTAAAAACATTGGTTCGTAGTGGGAGAAAATTCAAGGTAAATCTAAAGGCTATGCATGTGGTGGCTAGCTCATTTAAAAGATATCACAATTAGTAGAACATAGGTTTTTACACATCTTCCACACAAGCACCAAGGGATTTTGAGTTTTGTAAAGATTGTGAAGGTATTTGCATGTAGATACTAAGGGAAACTGTTAGTATAATGCAACTATACTAGTTGATTATGGCTTTCAACAAAATCATGAATATTTATATAGCAGACCAAAACAAAGTATCGCTTGGGCCATTCCCTCTCACCAACATATAGTACTGGAAGGTAGACCCTTTTCTACAAATAAAAATTTGGGTGTTGTTAATCACCTTTCTCTTACACCTAGTATTTTGGAGGCAAGGAGAGAGGATAATTGATGTAAAAGTGGGTCCACCATACAATATGAAGGCACATCAAACATGGAATACACTTGTTCTTTCCTTTAGTAAATTGAAGTGTGCAACTAAATAAAAACAAGGTATGATGTAAATTTTAAAACCAAAGATTGTTTCAAAAGGACCCCTCTTTGGCAGTCCTACAATGAACGAGTTAATGTTTAAGTTGTGGGGTCTTCGACAATCGATGGCACAAATGTTAGCAAAATCCAATAAAATAACAAGCATTAGCACAACCCAATAAAACAACAAATGTTAGTAGGTTAGAAATAATCTAATAAAGTTTAGATTCAAGAAAATGATAGGAAAATAAAACACAAAGCACTTCCACCATTCCATAGACCAAACACACTATTTCCCCAAACTACTCACGAACATGATACCTTACTAGTAAAATTAAATTTGACAGAGGACAAAAAACCAGAGAACATAGACAGAAAATCGTATCCACTATTTCCCATAACAAACTTGCTATGACTACCCTCAATCCCACTCCTCTACTATTGAAAAAATAAATTGACAAAGACATAAAAACCAGAAACAATAATGCTTGCCAAAATACCCTAGAGAAATATCACTAACTAACATGCAAATATAGATACTTTTTTATAAAAAACATCATCTAATGCAACACATACAACTAAGTACTCATATCCTTTAAAATTCTATTTACAATATATACACATATCCATCATGATCATAAACATAAAAGCACCATACACAAGTGGAATTAAATACAACTCAACAATTATCTTTCCCTAGGGTATCTCAATGTCATTACTTATAACATAATCAAGAACCTATCATCATAAGCATAACATCATGATTACTACCATCATCCAATGCATTCTAACACAACTATCATTTCCTCTTTTCATGTCTATATATAAGATCATTCACTACTCAGTAATCTAACTATCATGATTACACTTATGCAAGTGCCATTAAACCCCCTTAAGATTTATTTTAATAACACCAATCCAAATGTTCCTAATTCCCAATCTATTATTCATTAACTTAACATCAATATTCCATTCCTAATATTATCCACTACATGTCTAATTCATTTTCTTAATCACAACAGACATTCACATAGCTCTAATGTACATCCATTCGATGAAGTAAGTTCAAATAGGAAATAACTCTTTTGCAACTAAAGCATATACATTAACTTCTCACTTTTATAAATAAATAATATCCAAAATACAACAAGAATTATAATCATACAAGAATTATTATCTTACAAGAATTATAATATCCAACATTTTTGAGATGGACGATACTTTTTGATATTGGAATGGCGATTGCATGCTCAGTTGGTTGAGCTAGGGTGCCTATGTCCTAGCTCGATCTTTGGTGTTGTCTGTGGTTGCGATGAGGGGAGATCTACTGCATTTAGGGGGGCATGTTTTCATCTTTTTTTCTTTTTCCTGTGGTGGTGGTCTTTCTTGGTGGGCGGTGCTAGTTTGAGAGTGACACCCTGCTAGGGTTTGTTCCTTGGTGTGGTTATTATGAAGAGTGAGCAGTTTTTGTGTGTGAGTTTTTGAGGGTTTTGTCTATGGTGAGGTGCCCCATAATGGGTCCTCTTTAGGTCTACATGGCTCTTCTTCAGGTTTGCATGCACAAAAATCAGAGTTTTTTTATGAGGGTGAGGGCTCAAGAATGAAGAAAGTTAATGGTTGCTTCCCTAGATGTCAAGATCATCTAGTTTTGGTTATTTCTCTGAATTTATATATAGATGATGTCTCATATTGGAGTCATCACACTCTCATTTGAAAATTTCTTGGCATTCATATTCCTTTGTCAGTATTAGAGGCTTGGATACAAAGATCATGGTAGGTTGAGGGTGAGATGGATATTATGCTTTCTATGAATAGCTACTTTATGGTCTCTTTTTCCAACCCTAATGATCGAAATCGGGTATTTGAGGGAGGACCCTATTTCTATAATCATGTGGGGCTATTTATCCAAACTTGGCATATGGGTTTTAATTCTACTAAGGAATTACATTCTAGGGTTCCTGTTTGGGTTCACCTATTGTGGCTTCCACTGGAGTTATGGAGGGATGACATTTTGCAGTGGATTGTGGCTCTGCTTGGGAAGCCTACTGCGGTGGCTCAACAAACCCTTGATCATAAGGTAATTTCTTATTCTTGTATTTATGTGGAAATTGACTTGAATAACCCTTTGCCAGATTCTCTTGAAATCTGTCTTGGCTCCTCTTCTTGGGTTCAGTCGCTTGACTATGAGTCCTTGCCTTTCCATTGTCGCGTTTGTCATGAATATGGACATCTTCAACGACAATGTCCTAAGGTTAATAAAAATTCTTGTTCTGATAAGTTCTCTCCTTATTCCATACCTAAGGAGGCTGAAGCAGACACAAGGAAAGCTCTAATGAATGAAACTGATTTGGGTAAGGATAAGGAATGATTTGTTCCTATTAAATCTCGAGCAAGGAATCGTGGGCAAAAAAGATCTTTCAAAGATAGGCAAACTAATGAGGGCCTCAATCGGTTTGAGGTATTGAATTCATTGGCCTTAGAGGAGGTAATTCTAGTGGATGTTGTTATGAATAAGGATTCAGGTTCTGACTCCCACATTTTACAGGATATTATTGTGGTGCTGATAAACATGTTGTTTAGGATCAAAATGTGACCATGGAGGAGCCTTTGCAAGATGATATGGTTTTTGCAGATTTGGCTAAGGCACTTTATGATAGGAGTAAGGGTTCTTCTCACAGTCTTGACGTGCAACAATGCCCTCTCAAGAAAAGTTCTTTTTCTCCTTCTTCTACAGTTGGGAGAAAGAAGGATCTTGAAAAGATTAAACTTACTAGAGATTTATTGATGGAGTCTGGGTTTGTTAAGACCATTGATTCTCACTTTTCCCCATCTCCTCCATGATTTTTCTCTCCTGGAATGTAAGGGGGTTGAATAGAACCTTCCATAAAAAGGATATTCATGATTTGATTGTTTTTCATTCTATGGACATCTTCTGTGTTTAGGAGACCAAGGTTTCTATTGATGTCATGCTTCAGTGTGCTTCTTGTATCTAGTATTTCAGCCAGTGTCAATGGATTGGCTCTCACGGTAACTTTGGAGGTCTAGCTCTTTTTTGGGATCCTCATAAGATTGCTCCCCTTTGGTGGATTTCTAGTCATTCTTCTATTTCCATGGTTGCTTCCGCATTGGACTCTAGGGCGACTATTCTTATTACAAATGTTTATGCTCCAACTGATATTCAAGGTAAAATCCAACTTTGGGCACATCTTAGATTTGTCCGCTCTTGTGCTCCTCATCTTCCTTGGATCTTGGGAGGGGATTTTAATTCTATGTTGAGTCTGGAGGAGAAGAGAGGAGGGCTGCCTAGATTGGGTCATTCTTCTGATCTTTTTCGGGCTCAGTTGGATGTACTTTCTTTAGTGGATTTTAAGCCTTCTAATGGGATTTTTACTTGGAATAATAGATGAAGTGGAGAGGAAGCAATTTCTGAATGGTTGGATAGGTTTCTTGTCTCCTATTTTTGGGTTGGTGGCGGTTTGGTTAATATTTCCAAGATTTTAGACTGGAAAGGTTTTGATCAATGGCCTATTAAATTTTTTGCTGCTTCTTTTACTACTCCAAAGAATTATCCTTTTAAATTTCATCTTGTGTGGCTTCGGGACTCTTCACTGCATGACGTAGTGGCTAAGTGGTGGAGAAAGGGAGGCCCTTCTTTTGGCACAACTATGTATTTCTTTGTCAAGAAACTTCAATATGTCAAATATCACCTTAAGAGATGGAATATGTCATGCTTTGGTCATCTTAAGTCCAGGAAGAGGAGTTCTTTGGAACATCTTGTTGTGATTACTTGCCAGATACGGGATAATGGTTTCTCAGAGGCTCTTGGAAAAGTGGAATCCCAAGCTGTGCGCAATGTGGAGGATTGGGAGCTTCATGAAGAGATTTTTTGGAAACAAAAGGCTCAGGTTGATTGGCTTCAGGAAAGGGATAGGAATTCTTCTTTTTTCCATCACTCGATTCAGGCTCACCATAATAAGGGTTATATTTCCTCTCTAGTTACATCAGAAGGGCTTCAGATTTCATCTTTGTTAGCTATGTCTTGGGAGGCTCATCATTACTAATGTGATCTTTTTACTAAAGATTCCCCACCTGCTGTGGATGAGGTGAATTTGATTCTCTCTTGTATTCCCTCTCTGGTGACAGATGCTATGAATTCCTCTCTCATTCATCTAATTTCATTACCTAAGTTAGAGGATGTTGTGTTTGAAATGAACAAGGGTAAAGCTCTAGACCCAGATGGTTTTCCTGTTGAAATTTTTCAATAGTTTTGGGATATTATTAATATGGATTTATTGGAGGTGGTTCAAGAATCTCTTCATTGTAAGTAGACACTTTGAGCTTTGAATTCTACTTTCTTTATTCTCATTCCAAAAAAGGATGGTGTTGATAAACTTGAGTTTTTTAACCCGATTGCTCTCTGTAATGTGGTATATAAGATTATCACTAAGCTGATTATAGAGAGGCTCAAAAATTGTCTTCCTTTTGTGATGTCTAAGGAACAAGGGGGTTTTGTGGTTGTTAAACAAATTCTAGATGGGGTGGTGGTGGCTTATGAGGTTATTCATTCTATGGCGACCTCAAAGGAGCATGCTATGTTTGTCAAATTGGATATGGCCAAAGCGTATGACAAAGTTAAGTGGAGTTTTCTTCAGAAAATTCTTTTAGCCTTTAGTTTTAGCATAGAGTGGGTGAATTGGACTATGAGTTGTGTTACTTCTTCATCTTTCTCAGTTATTGTGAATGGTGAACCTTCGAAGCCTTTTGGGGTTTCCCATGGTCTTCGTCAAGGGGATCCTCTTTCGCCTTACCTATTCATTATTATGGCTAAGGGTCTGGGTTGTTTTCTTAAGTTTCGTGCTTCTCAGGGCCTTACTCATGGTTGGCAATGGGGAAATGGCTTGCCACAGATTTCACATCTCCAATTTGTAGATGATACTGCTCTTATGGGTTTGGCGTGTATTAGGGAAGCTAAATCTTTTTAGCATGCCTTGGATATTTACCTTGCTGCTTCTGGTCAGAAAGTCAATGAGCATAAATCTTCCATCTTCTTCTTTAATACTCCTCAAGCCACTTAGAGGTGGATTGCTGATATTCTGTGGTTTTAGGTTGTGTCTCTTCCCTTTGTTTATTTGGGTATTCCTCTTACTAGTGGAAGGCACCCCAGGTCTTCTTGGCAGATTCTTCTTGACAAGTTGTGTCAGAAGGTTAATCATTGGACTCACCGATGGCTATCTACTACTACCAGATTGACTCTTTTAAAATTTGTTATTCAAGATTTGCCTATTTACAAATGTTTTGTTCAAGCTGCTCCCATGTATATCCTTAAGGAATTTGATTCCCTCTCTCAGCAATTTCTTTAGAGTGGGACTTTGTCAACTACTAAATGGAGCCTTGCTAAGTGGGACACTGTGTGCAGGCCTAAGAATGAGGGTGGACTTGGTTTTTCATCTGCTATTTTAAATGGACAAGCTCTTGCTGCTAAGTTATATTGGTGTTGGTGCACTAGTCAGAATCATCTTTGGGCTTGTATTCTCACCCATAAGTATCTTCCAAATGTTAATGTGTTTGATGTTCCTCAATTTCTTGTGGAGGGTCATGGTTCTATGATCTAGAATACTTTGAAGTTGGGGGCTCAATCAGTTAAGAATGGGCTCTTTTGGATCTGTCATACAGGGTCTCAAGCTCTTTTTTGGATGGATTCCTGGGATGGTCATCCTCCTATCCTTTCTACTCATCCTCATCTTCGGTCCCTTTCTAATATGTTTACTGTTCCTGGTTGGCATACTATTGATCATTATAAGATGACTCATAATGGAGGGCTGGTGGTTCATTTTTGTTGGAAAAATCCTTTTGAATGGCTGCTTGGAGGTTCTACGGAAGATAGAAAAGAGTTGACTCAAATTCTTGAGTCTCGTGAGTGCACCACCTTGGCAGGGAATGATGTTTTGGCTTGGGCAAGTAATGATCTATCTGGAAAGTTTTTTGTTTCTACTGTCTATGTTGAGTTGGTGTGGCAGACTTTTGGGGACATTCAAATCCCTTGGTGGAAGCAAGTTTGGTATAAGTTGTCTTGGCCAAAGTGTAATTTTTTCATGTGGCTTGTGGTCCACAACCGGTGCCTCACTTGGGATAATTTATGTAAGTGTGGTTTTTAGGGCCCCTTGATGTGTGTGTTGTGTTGTAAATGTGAAGAGATTGTCTCTCATCTCTTCTTTCAATGTTCGTATTCTAGACATATTTGGCACTTTTGGTGGGAGTTGTGGAGCCAATCCTTTTGGCATGTCTTTTCTTTGGCTAATTTTTTTGCACGTTGGAGCACGAACCTGACCAAAACCTCATTTCTTCAAGTTCCTTGGTCTCTTGGCCCTTCTTTTATTATTTGGCATATTTGGTTGGAGAGGAATCATTGTATTTTTCAAGATGTGTTGCTGGGAACCCACCCCTTGTGGTGGAAAATTCTCCACTCTTTGGGAGAAACTATTTCTGCAAAATGTGATTTGCCCGAGACTGTGGATCCAGGTGATGTTAGTTACTACAATTGATTCCATCTTCCTCCTCCATAATGCCAACTCATGAGAAATAGATGTCGACACCCTCTTCAGAAGATAAATCAGGTGGGGAGGTGGTGTCCTCCTTAATAGAGTATTCTAAAAATTAACACGGATGGGTCCAGGGAAACCCTGGTCCTACTAGTATTGGTGGCATTGGTATAGATAGCTTGGGGAGCATTCAGTTTCTCTTTTCTATTTATAAAGGCTGTCACACTAATAATTTGATGGAGGCTCTTGCCATTTTATTTGCTCTAGAGTGTTGTGCTCTTGGCTGGAGTAGGCTCATTTGTGAATTTGATTCTTAGGTGGTGGTGAATTTTCTGATTTGACAGCATTCTTTGGATGTTAGCTGGTAGTTGATTTTGGTTGTTAACCAGATTCTTCATTTGTGTGATTCTTTCACGCATATCCCTAGGGAGTGGAATGGTGTTACCAATTGTCTCACCAAATGGGCTTCTGAGCACATGCATAATTGGTATATTGTGGATAAGGGTCAATTACCCCTAGATTTGTCTCATCATTTAGATCACTTAGTGGATCTTGATAGGGTTGTTTGAGGCCCTTGCTTTGTACTTGTTCTTCTTTGAATAAATTTTATGATAGGGAGATTGAATTTGAAGTTACTCAATAAGCCTAAATTGGTCTAATTTGACAAGTGGACCCAAGAATATGCTTTTCTAATGTATTCAATTAGTGTTTGGCAACACCAAACTCCAACACCCACACTTCTCCTCAAACAACCACCCTATTGTGTGTGATGCAACATTGTTCTAGTTTGCTTCCTCAAGTTACTCAAGTCCTCCACCAGGGGTCCAAACTCCAAAATCATGTCTTGAATGTCTAAATTGATGGGAATAGATCCATAGCATTTCTTTCAACTATTTTAGACAAGTTTGGAAGGTTCATACCTTGTTTGGACAAAACGGATTCAATTTTTGTGAAAACAGGCCTAAAAGGGCTACTAGCCCGTGGAGGGCTAATTGAGTGAAATTTGCTTGCATAGGGTAATGATGAAGACAAACTTCACAAAACCTAACATGGATGGTGTCAATAAGGTGTAAACTGAATTATTTTTGTGGTTTTAGCCCCTGAGAAGTTGGTATGGTGACTGTCCACAATTTTAGGCTAACAAGTAGGGTTTTGAGAGGGTTTCAACCAAGTTACAAAGGAAGTCAATTATAAACTACAAACCAAGCCCCCAAATTAATTTAGGACCTCTTCCACACCATTTAAATCA